>NC_080065.1:13150251-13456242 GCF_949987535.1 Balaenoptera acutorostrata | reverse complement strand
CCTTCTATGTACTGGGCACTGTGTTGGTTGCTGAAATTTTAAAAATAAATTAAAAGTCAGTCTTTCTCTCAAATAATCCATGATGTAGATGTGGAGGAAAACAGCCAAACTTATCATCAAAATTTGGTGTCAGAAGTCCTTTATTTTCAATTATACATCGTGTAATACGAGAGCACAGAGAAAAATGCTCCTTACAGAGGAATTAACACTTGAACGATCTGTAAGTTTCCTCCAGGGATGTGTGTACAGCGACACTTTTCTGGACATTTCAGTGTGTCGCTCTGCCTGATGAGGGTAGCTACATAAATTTTGAGTAAAGACGTTTTATCACTGGTATAATCCAATTTTCTGACATTAGAAGGATTGATGTATTGCCTTAAACTCTTGTTCAGACATAAACACACTTTATCTAATTACACCATTCTTTTAAAAAGTTTTAATGTGTCTATAACCACATAGTGCGGCTAATTAATATGATATGAAGTAATTCCAAATATAGTTTCCCTCCTTTATGCTAGGATGTTCTGACTAAATTGATACCCATCATAGGTACCCCTCAGGCAGAATAGAATTCTGATTTAGTGACTGGGGAATTGTAATCTTGTAAATTTGCCAGTGCAGTGACCACTGCCAAGATCTATACTTCCAATGGGTAGTATAGATATTTTCACCAAGAAGCAGAAAGGTCACCCTAGGCTTAGAGATATCACTGTATCTTACCAAATAAATAAAATGATGGATGAAAGAGTCTCTCTCACAATTAATAAAAGACAATGCAACCTAATTTCCAAGAGAGGTTGTGTCTGCCTTCTCATGTGGGTTTTCGATTTATGTCTAAGGAACTGCAGAAGCATACTGTGAGTTTCATTGCTTGAAAAAGAAAGTGATGAATAAATATCATGTCGAGAATTTGTGCCTGTCTACAGGCAGTTATAAACTAGGCAGTAATACAATGAGTCTGTCACCCAAAACCATCCATCACCTGTCTCATCATTAAGATAGCTTAATTTCCATAATCACCAAATTGCATAATCACTTCTCAATGCATAATTATTAAAGGGAGTTAACCATTGCATAGGCAAAGTGTCTGGATCATCAGTTCCAAGCATTTCAATGCCTTAAAAGTGAAGCCAATGGCTGTGTCACTCAGGCAGAAGCCAATGGCTGTGTCACTCAGGCAGCAGCATGTTTCTAGAAAGAATTAGCAAATTAAGTGGAAAGCATGATATCTACATATTATAGATTGTATGGGTTTTTGTAAGCTCCAAATTGATACATTTCGGTTATTTTACAAGTCATTTGCTCCTTTCATGACCATTAAAATCCACTGAACTAATCATTCTACAAATCCCTGGAAATCCATAGCTCGCACCTAGATGAAAATTTATGTAAACTCATCTTTCAGAAGTTAAAGGTAGTAATAAAATATAAAACCTATACACCTTTGAAAATTTAGGGAGTATATGAACATGATTATTAAAAAAGATTTGTGATATTACTGTGCTCAAATAAATATACACTGCATCATAAACGTAATGTGGCCCATTTCCTTTTATCATGGGATCACAGAAGTTCCTTAAACTTTAAAAATACGATGTTAAAAAGGTGACCATTTATAGCCATTACTTTGCAGGACATCAGTAAGTTCTTAGGTTTCTAATCAAGGCTGTCATTTCCCGCTGACTTTTGATGCTTTCTGAGGAAGAAAAAAATATTTTTCCTCTTGATTTATTCTGCCTGTCTAATACACAACCCTAACTCTGAATTTTTATGAGGCTTCTTTCAAGCATACATTGGTATGTGAGCTGATGTTTAGACTAATAATTTTTTTCTGTGGGTTTATACAAAATTATTGGGTTCTAGAGATTTCCTTTTGGTAAAATACTGAAACATAATGTTTATATAATAATTTGGGGCGGGAGAGAGCTATTATGGGAATTGTTTTAAATTAAATACATCAGCTAAGGAATGCTGTAAAATTCATGTTCTTTCTCAGTGTTGTGAAAACTTCTTACAAACCCATAGATAACATCTGGATGTACCAACCCTAATTAAACAAACACAGCAGGAAAAGATCTCCTTACTGCTAACCCATCTGACACCTGCAAATTCCTCATTAAACCATACTTACCAATGAGAAGAAGGTTTTAGACATTAGCAAAGCCTACCTGTACCCTTCACTGCCAAACCTAACAAAAGTCAGTGAAATGAGAAATCTACTTTGTGTTTAAATGTCGACTCTCAACTCCCTTGTTTTACTTTTAAAAGTTAGTGCTAACTTCTAATCTTTTAACATCTAATCCTTTAAAATACACCACATTTTGCATACTAATTTGACCATGTAGCTGTTAAATTCAGTATGTAACTTTATATTTGAACATACACTATTTTAGGCTTTACATTTTAATAAAATCCGAAATAAGGCCAATAATTTCTCCCTTTAGGAATGTGTTATCTCTTCCTCAAGAAAAATAATCCAAAAAGGGCTCCACGTAACTCTATACTTGAGAATATTCCTTAGGTGTTTTATTGACAAACAAGATTTGGTAAACACTACAGTCTTTATCTATCTTGAATGGTCATGTTTCGTATGAACATATTAAAGTCTCTTAGAATTGCTGCAGTAAAGAATCTTGTTTTCATTGATGATAGAACCTTTTTTCCCACTAAAATTCCTGTTAAAAAGATAAACTCTGGTACAACCTGTCCTAGAATATTCACCGATCTTAATTTCATTTAGTATTTGCAAAGAATATTAGTATTCTTAGTTTCATTAGTATTCTTAGAAATTAGTATTCATTAGAAATTCTAATTCTTAGAAATTAGTATTCATTAGAAATGAGTATTCTTAATTTCATTTAGTATTTACTATCTCATAGAGTAAAGCTAAATAGCCCCTTATGTGATACCAGGTTCCTGTGCCCTGAAAGGACTGGCTTGCCTAGGACGATAAGCTGAGAAATCATGAAACGCACACCATCCGGCAGCTGGAAAACTGGAATGAAAGGTCTGAATCAAAACAGGCCATGGTTTTCAACTCCTAACCCCTCTTATCTTCCAACTTTAAAAAAAAAAGTGGAAAATGCCCTTTATTCAAATGTAATGCTAAGTAAGTTCCTCTCTAAATAACCATTCAGTCAAGTGGAAAAGCCTATCAGGACTACTAGAATGCCATCATTTCCATGAATCTGTTGGGTTGAAAAACTGCAGAAGTCTCCTCTGGAGCAGCTTCCTTTATTCCACAGATGACACACTAATCTGTCTTAGTAATTCTTTTTTTTTTTTTTTAATTAATTAATTTATTTATTTTTATTTTTTGGCTGTGTTGGGTCTTCGTTTCTGTGTGAGGGCTTTCTCTAGTTGTGGCGAGAGGGGGTCACTCTTCATCGCGGTGCGCAGGCCTCTCACTGTCGCGGCCTCTCTTGTTGCGGAGCACAGGCTCCAGACACGCAGGCTCAGTAGTTGTGGCTCACGGGCCTAGTTGCTCCACGGCATGTGGGATCTTCCCAGACTAGGGCTCAAACCCATGTTCCCTGCATTGGCAGGCAGACTCTCAACCACTGCACCACCAGGGAAGCCCTGTCTTAATAATTCTTGCACTGTCCTTTTTGTCATGCCATCACAGGACTTCCTTTGATGGAGCACCATGGAATTAAAGATTAACATACAAATGAATTTTTTTTAATTTTACTGATTCTTTTCTCTTCTATTGGGTATAATGTACAGATTTTAAGCGTACCATTGAGTTCTGACAAATTAATACACTCAAATGAATGACACTCCTATAAAGATCAATACACTCATATGAGTGACACTCCTATAAAGATTAAAAGTTCATTTTGGCCTTGCCAGGGGCCCCCATGACCACCCCACACACGTGGTTTAGTGATTGCTAGGAGGATCCCAGGACTCAGCCTATAGCTGTGCTCACAGCAGCAAAAGGATACAAAGCAAAACCAGAGAAGGGAAAAGGCGCACACAGTGATGACTAGAGGAAACCAGATGAGAGCTTTCAAGAGTCATCAATCAGTAGAGTCACACAGAACGAGCTTCATCCCCCCAGCAGCAAGCTGTGACAACACATGTGGAATGCTGTCAACCAAGGGGGCTCCCTGGAGACTCAGCACCCATGGTTTTTATTGGGGTTGATCACGTAGACACAATCAGTCAAGCATGTATGAACATTTCAGACTCCGAGAAACAAAGCAGATGTTCAGAATCTACCAATTCTTTGCATAAACAGTTTAGTCCAAGGAACCATTCTTATCAGAGAGTGGTGGGAACCCTTCCGAAATACAAATTCCCAGATGCCAGTCAAAGGCCATTCTTGCAAGCAGCCCTTGCTAAAGTCTAAGGATTGCTATGCTAACTCTTTTATGCATGTGTGTCCATTGCCCGTCAATCCTTCAAGAAATCACAGATCTATTTTCCAGCAAAATAAATTAGTTTTGCCCATTCTATAAATTCATGTCAATGGAATCACATAGAATAACAAAATTTGGTTATTTAACCATTTAATTTTCATGCATAATTCATAGTTCTAAAAGATTTAGGGTTTGATTTAGTCTGCATTTTAAATTGCAATATTTTATATCTCAGGAACCAGGGCCCTCTTCAGCTCCTGGCTCACCTTTACACAGCTTGGCCCCTTGAAATGAAAATGAAGTCTCCAGTCAAGTGCCCATTTGTAAACCTCAGGTCTCTTTGACCATTTGAGCTGCTATAACAAAACATCATAGACCTGGTGGCTTATAAGGAACAGAAATTGATCTCTTACAGTTCTGGAGGCTGGAAGTCCAAGACTGAGGCACCAGGATGGTCACATTCTGGTGAAGGCCCTCTTCAGTGTTGCAAACTTCTTGTGTCCTCACATGGTGAAAGGGGCTACAGAGTTCTGTGGGGTCTTTCTTATAAGAGCACTAATCCCATTCATGAGAGCTCTACTCTCATGACATAATCATATCCCAAAGCCCCCCTGCCCCATACCATCATCTTGGAGGGTTAGGATTTCAACATAGGAATTTTGGGGAGACCCAAATATTCAGATTATAGCATCAGCGAAGAATTCTGATTGGCCTTTGTTGAGTAATGGCTCACTTCTGACCAAGGCCTGGAGCAAAGAAGGTAGTTCAGCTGGAATTTACAGCTTAAGTAGAGGTTAT
This sequence comes from Balaenoptera acutorostrata, assembly GCF_949987535.1. Classification (NCBI taxonomy): domain Eukaryota; kingdom Metazoa; phylum Chordata; class Mammalia; order Artiodactyla; family Balaenopteridae; genus Balaenoptera; species Balaenoptera acutorostrata. Next base: position 13,451,080 of record NC_080065.1, on the reverse strand, counting down.
CGGGGAGGAGCAGTTTTCAGAAAGAGCAGGATCCAGCCGCTAGGGTTGAGGACATTGAGGGAGACCACCATGCCAATGCAACCATATGATATTATGTTAACATTTTAAGATGTCTATGAATTTTCAATTCCAAACCAAAGAATTTTAATTTATTCAACAATGTCATCACTCTGCTAGGCACCTGGGGACAATACAAAAATGAATAGGAGGAAGGTTCTCTCTCACATAATTTGTTGTAGATCATTCTAGAGAATGGCAGTTACAGACAGCCAGGTGAACATTCAGTAGACCATATAAAGTGGACAAAAAGCATTCTACTGGAAACAATTACATCTTCCACTTTAGAATCAAAAATATTTTCCCCATTGCATTTTCATCTTCTTTGACTTCTTGATAAGGAAACTTATCTGACAAGTATTTAGCCAGAAAGCTAAATGCCAGGGTTCAATCCAAGACCCACCATCACTCTGCCTTTCCAGGCAGACAAGAGACTGAATAAAAAGTACTCCCTAGTCCAAACAGAAAGTAGACTTCATAAGTTATTTATTACCATTTTTTAAAATTATGGTCCTAATAGTAATACTTATTCTAATTGAACTGCATCATGGATTAGAAGATGACATATTGAGTGAATATTTTCCCAAACTGACCTATATATTTATTTCAATTTTTATCAAAATTCCAGCAAAATATATATATATTTTTTAAATATTTACAAGCTTGATCTGAATTTTATTTTGAAATGCAGATGAACTAGAAGAGCCCAAACAAGTTTGAAAAGAAAAGTCCGATTTCAAAACTTTCTTAAAAGGTACAGTAATAAATAGAGTATGCTAATGCAGAAAAGATACACATAATGATCAATGTAACAAAGTAGTGTGTCCAAAAATAAACTCACACACTGAGTTTTGCCCAAGGCCAAAACCAATTCAATGGAGAAAGAATAGCGTTTTCAACAAATGGTGCTGACACAATTAAATACCGTATGACAAAAAAATTAACATTGATCCTTACCTCATATGTTATGTAAAAATCCACGCAAACTGTTTTGTAGACCTATATGTAAAACTTAAAACTGTAAAACTTTTCAAATAAAATACAAAAGAACATCTACTATGGGTAGGCAAAGATTTCTTAACTATATAAAAACCATGATCCATAGTTGTAAAAATGATAAATTTGTTTTAAAATGATGACACTATAAAGAAAATGTACAGAGAAGACAGCCAGAGACTAGAGAAAATATTAGCAAATCACATATATGGTGAAGGACTTGTACCAAGAATATATAAAGATCTCTCAAAATTCGATAATCAGAAAACAAGTTATCCAATAAAAAATGGGTGAAAGTACATGAAAACAGGTTCAACATCACTAGTTACCAAAGAAATGCAAAATTAAAACCACAACGTAATACCAAAATAAATCTAATAGAAAGGCTAAAAAGAGCACCAGTGAAACTTTTGGTGTGATGGAAATGTTCTATATCTTGATCATGGTGTGGTTTTATGACTGTCAAAATTCTGTCAAAACACAAAAATTAAACTAAAAAAGCTGAATTTTACTGTATCTCAATTAAACCTTGATTTTTAAAAAAGGAAAACAATCATGACAGAAAAATAGTATTCATACACAGATGAAATTGTAAAGCGAATCTTTTACTTGGCTTTTTGAAGTACGTCCTCCAATTATATTCCAGAAATTATAACTGTTAAGAAAATTAGATAAACACAGTAAAGTTATCACAAGTGAGTAAAAATTATCTTATTTATGTCTATGGATGGAGATATTGATGGATAGATAGATATGACATAAATATGGAGATAAATGTTCATTTTCAATAGATTTTTCTCATAAGCTTTTTAAAAGAGTGATTGTTAAGTAATTACTGACAAGCTATAGTCATCTAAACTAGACTAAGTAACAGAAACTATAATAAAAGACCTAACAACTTTAATTTAAAACAAAACAAAATGAGCACAGTCTAAAGCTATTTTCCTGAGACATCTAAGGAACTGAGTGATTTCTCAATATTTTGTAACTAAAGAAGTACTGGACTTAAATAAAATGCTTTGGCACGTCATGAAAAGTCTATGTATTAAATGCAACATTTCCTACAGGTGACTCATGATCTGACCTCCATTTACCACCCTTGCAAAGTTTCTATATATATGTCAGGCTGTGTATGCTTTTTCTGCTTCTACTTTTAAGAGAATCGTTTAATGTGTGCTTTACACTTGAACTTAACATTTACAAAAGAGTACAATGAATCACGGAAAATTTTACCAAGATCGATAATTAGTAATAATTAGTAGTGGAGCCAGGCAGTCTGAATCTGAGTCATCCCTCTTAAAGACTATAAAATATCATTAAGGAAAACTCCCTGTGAATTTTGATGTAGATAGATTTATATATCAATCTGTGAGTGCTGTTTGATATTTGACCTTCTGGGCCTAGAGCTTAAGGCAAATACATATCAAATCACATTCATTAAGGATACATTGGGGATAGGTCATGAGAAAGCATCCCGAAAAAGATTAATTTACCAAGTGGTCCAAGAGGGTGAAGGAGACAATTCAAGAATCAGCAGATGTCTCCTAGAGCATGGCCTGTGGGGAAGCGATCAGTCTTGGAGTCTGGCTGGAAACACAAGAAGGCCAGTTGTATGGGTCAAGGAAAACTCTGCAAAGGAAGAAATCAGACTGGGCCAGGTGTCCTTGAGCTCTCCTACTTCTAATTAATTAGGGGGTGCATCGTAAAATGTCATATACATACATATATATGAAGAATCTTTTTTATCATATTTACTATCATGAATATTTCACATTGAGTGAAATAATGCAGATATTGTTACCACTAATTAATGTTAAAGAAACCGAGCCTCCCTTGTCTGCCAAGGTTATACATTCCAGAAACAGAGCTCAAACTTGGTTCTTTGAACTTCAAATGAAGTGTTCTTTCCCCTTTCCAAATTGCTTCTTGTTTAATAAATTCTAGAAACACAGAGAGCTAATCCTTAATGTCGAATTAATTCATTATTGAGGTATCTGTGCTGCCACACTTAACTCTGTGTATGAAAAGGAAGGAGTGGTAAAATCTTAGAGTGTTGATGTTTTTCAGTTTTAACATAGGTGGTGCTTTTTAGCAGCACATTTTTAGATAGAGGGCCTGCAGGAGACAACAGCTTGGAGTCAAGGGCTAACACTGAGATTGTGGTTAAACCAAAACGGTTTAGATAATCCAGAGTCTAAGATACCTGCATTTATTTTTCATTTGCTAGGAAAATCCAACTACATATATGTATGTATTTATAATTAATCAAAGTGTTAAATTAAATACGTATATATTATATATGAGTTCATGTGTAGTGTGGCACATACCATATTCCCAGCCCTGCTCACCAAACCCACTCAGCACCAGCCTTCAGCATCTTGTCAAACAGAATTGATTAGTTTATTCTGAAAACTTGATTTCTTAAGTGCCCATCTCCAACACCCAAAACATCAGAATGTTCTGCCTTCAGAAAGGGAGCTCAGCTTGGCGCTCTGTGATGACCTAGATGGGGGGGATGGGGAGGATGGGAGGGAGGTCCAAGAGGGAGTGGATATATGTATACATATAGCTGATTCACTTCTCTGTACAGCACAAACTAACACAACATTGTAAAGCAATTATACTCCAATTAAACAAAAAAAGAATATATCCTCCTCTGATCACTTGTCACACCTTGTCAAGCCGGTCCACACTGGGCCAACGTCCATCATCTCTCACACGGCTTCCTCTAGAAGCCTCCTTCTTTTTCCCATTGTCTCCAGTCTTTACTCGCTATAGTCCGATCTCTATACAACTACCAAAGGGAATGTTCTAAACTGTAAATTATATTGTATGTGCAATCCTCCTGCTTGTAACTCTTGAATGGCTTTCCGTTATTTGTGACATTATATTTGAAATAAATCCCAAACACGTACCCATTGCCAACACAGGCCCATATCATCTACCCTGCTAACTCCTCACTTCTGTCTTTATCACTCTTGACCTCTCTCAGGATAAATCAATAGGGTATGCCCTTCTCCATCTCAAGGCCTTTATATTTGCTGCAAACTCTGTAACTCACCTTTTCCCCAACATCTCCCCAGAGCTGGAATCTTTCCCATCCCTCAAGTTTTTGCTCAAATGTTCCCTTTACAGATAGGTTGTCCGTAAACAACTTCTGGGGAAAAAAATACTCTCCCAACTTCCATGTGGTCACTATCCAGTTACCCTGCTTAATTTTCCTATGGCAATTATCATGGCCTGAAATTACACAATTTTTGCATTTATTTACTGTCTGACCTCTACATAGGGGGCTCCAAGATAGCAACAACTCATCTGTCCTGCTCCTTATGAAATACCCAATGCCTCGAACAACTTTGGTTTCTCCAAGGGGCTCACAGTAGATGCCAGTACTAGCGGCCCCATCCTTTCTTCTGGCAAGTGCAGCCATCCCTCAGCTGGAGTGAGTATTGGCTGATAATAAGCTGCCTTCTCAGAGGAGTTCCATCACTCTCCCCTGAGAGGCTACACGTTCCTTAGCACATGTTGGACTTGGCTAAGGATGACTGACACAGAGGACAAAGGTCTGCCTGCCTTGCACCAACCAACTAAGATGACGAACATTCAGTCCAGTTTGTGCTCCAGAGTTTCTCGGTGGGATTAGAGTGAAACCAGTGCCTAGCTGAGTCCCTAAACCTCATTCTTGCCTAGCCTCTTCTCTGCCATGCTACTCTGCTCCCCTTATTTCCCCTCTGAGAACATGCCCTCAATAAATTACTTAAAATAGAATCAGTATCTCAAGCGCTGCTTCTAGGGAAGCTGAACAAAAACAGCATGCGATAAATTTCTTATGAGTGAATGACTATTGCCCTGCAAGCCCGGTTAATGAAGGCAGCAGACTTTGAGCCCCAAGATTAATTCCTGAGAACCAGAAGAAAGATGTGAACATGAAATGCTTTTTTTATATTGATTTAACTGAACTTTTCTGAAAGTCTCAAAAACCAACATCTGTTTTTTTAAAAAGAAGAATAAAAGAAATAAATTTCCTAGTCAAATATTTTTGAGAAACATTATATAATCTAATCCTCCCACAAAAATGCTTAGGGATTGATATCAGCATATTAAAGGACCTAAAAATATTTAAGCACCTATAAAATATTCACATACTAATCCTGGAACCTGCAATTCTGCCATGTTAGATGGCAAGAGGAATTAGAGTTGCAGATGGAATTAAGGTTGCTAATCAGCTGATCATAAAATAAGGAGAGTATAATAGATTATCCAGGGGGGTTCAGTGCAATCATAGGGCCCTTTAACATCAGAAAGGAAGGCAGAAGAGGAGTTCAAAGTCAGAAAATGACTCTCAGCCTGCTAGTCTGCTGGCTTGGAAGCTGGAGAAAGAGTCCAGGAGCCCTGCAATGAAGGTGGCCTGTAGAAGCTTGAAAAGGCAATGAGTGGATTCTCCCCTAGAACCTCCAGAAGGAACACAGACCTGCTGACACCTTGATTTCAGACCAGTGAGACCCACTCTGACTTCTGACCTCCAAAAATACAAGATAATAAATTTGTGTGGTTCAAGACCACTTTGGGAGTAATCTGTTACAGCAGTGATATGAAACTAAGAGATGAAGTAAAGAAGCTGGTTTACTTTTGTTGAATTCAACATTCATCAAATACAGTGGAGCAAGAACCATATTTTCTTTAAATACCTGTTAACATTTTTGTTAAATTTAACCATCATTTTTATTAAATAAATCTAACCACCATTATTATCATACCTAAGTTAAACCTGATTTTCTGAAATGTAGAAAAGTCTTTTTTTTTTTTACAATATAATGTTTCTGTTTCTGTAAACTATCTACAAATTGTATCATAGGGAGAAAAAAATCATGATTAAATATTTAATCATACTCAAATCTTGGCTTGGCAAATAATGAAAATATGCTTTTTGTATAATTTTTGTAGCATGTGGATCTGGATTGACTCCTTTTAAAATAAATATTTATTCAAAAATGATAGAAAATAATTTTGCTCACCATGTAAAATACAGAGGAGACCTTTAAACAAGTAGTAGCAGTGCTATTAGCTTTCGAAGCCTTAAACATGAAAGAAAGGTCTCAGTAGCATCTCCCAAAACATCCAATACTTTGCCACACACAAAAAAACTTCAATAAACGATGAATAAAGTCAGTTTATCCTCTGTGTCCTATGTGTTTCCCATTCCAGAGATTCACTACTCTCATCCTCTAGCCTGTAAAATATACAAAAATAAATTGTCTTTGATCTTCAAACTACCCTACCCCACCTTTCTCTACCACCACTGACATTCTTTTTTTTTTTTAACATCTTTATTGGAGTATAATTGCTTTACAGTGTTGTGTTAGTTTCTGCTGTATAACAAAGTGAATCAACTATATGCATACGTATATCCCCATAACCCCTCCGTCTTGCATCTCCCTCCCACCCTCCTTATCCCACCCCTCTAGGTGGTCGCAAAGCACAGAGCTGATCTCCCTGTGCTATGCAGCTGCTTCCCACTAGCTATCTATTTTACATTTGGTAGTGTATATATGTCAATGCTACTCTCTTACTTCATCCCAGCTTACCCTTCCCCCTCCACATGTCCTCAAGTCCATTCTCTACATCTGTGTCTTTATTCCTGTCCTGCCCCTAGGTTCAACAGAACCACTTTTTTTTTTAGGTTCCATATATATGTGTTAGCCTACAGTATTTGTTTTTCTCTTTCTGACTTACTTCACTCTGTATGACAGACTCTAGGTCCATCCACCCCTCACTACAAATAACTCAATTTCGTTTCTTTTTATGGCTGAGTAATATTCCATTGTATATATGTGCCACATCTTCTTTATCCATTCATCTGTCAGTGGACACTTAGGCTGCTTCCATGTCCTGGCTATTGTAAATAGACCTGCAATGAACATTGTGGTACATGACTCTTTTTGAATTATGGTTTTCTCAGGGTATATGCCCAGTAGTGGGATTTCTGGGTCATATGGTAGTTCTATTTTTAGTTTTTTAAGGAACCTCCATCTGTTCTCCATAGTGGCTGTATCAATTTACATTCCCACCAACAGTGCAAGAGGGTCCCCCCCTCTCCACACCCTGTCCAGCATTCATAGTTTGTAGATTTTTTCATGATGGCCACTCTGACCAGTGTGAGGTGATACCTCATTGTAGTTTTGATTTGCATTTCTCTAATGATTCCACCACTGACATTCTTGACACGGTGATTTATGTTCATTAACCACCTTCCATGCACTGTTATCTGATTTTTATTCACCCTCCTCTTTTGGCACCAGGGATTCAGGCTTCATATTAGTAGGTATCCATGTAGCATTTGGTCTGCATTAGCATAGCTTCAGGTGGCCTTGAGAGTAGCGTTCTAGGTCTAACCCATTACGTGTATCTAGAGGTCTTGAGTGGCGTGAAGTAGTGTGAAGGCTAGTGTGTTCAAGAGGGCAGGTCCACTGTGGTGGAGGTGCCTTAGAACTGGAAACAACTTTAATTGACTCTATATCTAGAGGTTCAAAGAATGTCTGTGGAAGAGGGCACGTGGAGACGCACTCCAGCCCACAGCCCCGTGGGCTCCCAGCCAGCCACCGTAGAGAGCTGTTCAAGACACCCAGCCCAGTCAAACATTCAGAGGACTCACCCCCAGCCTCCTTCAGACTACACCCTAGAAGACCCCAAGGAAGAGCTTCCTCTATGATCAGTCAACCTAGAGGACCATAAGAGATCATAAAAACTGAGTGTTGAGCACCTATGTTTTGAGCGTGTTGTTAAATAGCAATAGATAACAAGAACTAGTTCCCATGTTGCATTTAAACACTGTTGATTTTTGTTCCTCTACCTGACTCCATCTTCCATCCTGATAGGCAATAAATAATTTTGTGACTTTCCTAGGGGAAAAAAAAAAACACATAGACTGTCTGTGGACAGGTTTCTAATCTTGGTAGGTTTTCAGGCAAACAGTTATACATAGGGAATTATATCTCTTATATAATTAAATGTTTAAAAATTACTCTTTTTTTTAAATGATGGAATTCTATAAGGAGTAATGGTTTTATTTTGCATCTGAGCTTAATTCAGTATGTTTGTGGCTCTCAGTTTGTGCTGGACAGTTGTATCATAAAATGCATAATACATTTCCCAATTCTTTACAAAGCTCAGTAAACATATGTTATTGTGTAAGTTATTCCTTAAGACTAAAGTAAGTACTTAGGTACTCATTGAGAGTATTCAATTTATTAACTAATACATTAAGTAGAAAGCAGTGCTAATTCAATAACAGAATTACTATGGTTTAATAAAATCCACTGATCTCTGGGTTTTGTAAGTTTATGTCCTCTCGATCAATGTGAACATGCAGAATAACCTAATTAGAACACATGTATACTTCCCCAGTTCTAAGAAATTTAAAGTGAAACTGTGTTTTATTCCATATATTATTCTTTTAATCAATGTTTCTTTATGGAATAGCCAAATACTAACTTGCATGAAATTTATACTTTAGAAAACTTTAAACATACTTCCAATTTCATGAGAAAAGGTAGATGCTCAAAGGCATCAAAAGTATTGATGTTATATAATGGATGATCTTCCAAAAGACTAAGGCACAGCCAGGCATGTAATTTGTAACATCCTTTCTCAAACTTAAAAGCCACATCTTTGGCATGTTGTACCTTTTTCACACTGACATTTTCAAAACAAGCTGCAGAGTTAAAATGTCCAAGCAATTACTCTCTATTGCTAAGGGTTTTATTATTTTCTTTAAATCTGTGTTCTTATTTTTCAAATAAGGAAGTCTGTTTCGTGTAAAATAGTTAATATTGATTAAAAACATCACTGAGTACCTGCATTTAATGACCAGGAAAAAAATCAGATTCCATTTTAGCATGTAAAAGTTTTAACTTTTATAGACATTTTAATTTTATAAATGGACATCCAAAATTAGCTGTCTTTCAAACATACTGAAATATATTTCCTTCTTTTTTGGGTGAAAATGGGATAAACTAGAACAGTGATTCCATTTACTATGGTTTGAATGATAAAACACATTTCTAGAAGTAACTGAATGAAAATGTGAGACATCTAAGTGAATGAAATGTATTTAATAAAATGAAGTTGTATTTTTCCTATTTTACATTTGTGTTTTCTTATTACTTTTGTAAGTAGCAGCTACTTGATTAGACATCCTTAAAACTGGTAGTATTATTTATAAAAATTTATATAACTTTTGTTTCCAAAAAAATATTTTAGAAAGGAGATGGTAACTCAGAAGAATTATTTAAACAATACCAAAAGAAATTAGGTTCCAACCATAATCTGGAAAGTATGAAAGTTTATAATCTAACGACTCCTAAAGAAAATGTGAGAGTGTTTTTATTCAGCAAGTTTCTGAAATCTGCAGTTGTATTCCTGCTGAACAGAAGGTAAATGGACCTAAATTTTATAGGCTCTCCATTTCTGTGTAAGAGAGCGTTGGAGAATTGTCATTCAATTGCTTGGGGAGCATGGCTTCAATTGGTAGATTTAATTTATTCATATTGATTTTTGTACCAACTTCACAAAGCCACATGTTTATTTTCCACTCAAAATAAAGTATCCTTTTTTTTGCAGGTGAGAGGGGGTTAAATTTTTACCTTAAGTTTTGCTGATGAACCAGTATCAAGATAATATTGAGCTAATCTTTTATGAAATCTACAATGTGAGACCCTAGAGAGAAGAAAATGAAAGGAAAGAGTAATTTCCTATCAAGATGCATAAATTCTAGTGAGGTAGGTAGACATAACTTGCATAAAGGCTTCTAAGCAGACCTGAGTGCCAGGAAACTTGCTGGGGCCGCATAAAGGACAGATTTTAATTCTGATGGTTGGGATCAGAAATGACTTAATGGGGAAGGTACATTTGAGAGGAAGCATGATCGGAGCTTCTCTTGCTGTCAAGATGGAGATGGAGTGGCAGAGCATTCTGAGATGAAAAATAACAGAAAAATATGCCAAAGTGGCTGGGCATGGGAAAGCCAGAGTTAACAAATGGTCTGATGTGGCTGGAACGGATAGACAAAACACAGCAAGAGGGATGTAGAAAGACAGTGCAGGTGTTAGGAGAAAAGGATGTAAATTAAAACAGTGTGACTGGTAAGTGAGAACAGGAAATAGTATAGATACCACTGTCCAGAGCTAGATCCTGCCAGACTTTTCCAAGTAGATGCAGATACTATTGTAGGATCCGTGTTAGGAAACTACACAGGCCAGCGCCCATCTTTATGTGTTATTTTATTTTATTTTATTTTTGCCACACCGCACGGCTTGTGGGACATTAGTTTCCCAACGAGGGATCGAACCCAGACCCCCGGCAGTGGAAGCGCAGAGTCCTAACCACTGGACCGCCAGGGAAGTCCCAGCACCCATCTTTAGATCTCCTCCAGCTTCTCACATGTTCTTGGTCTCTTTTTATCAGGTCCTACATGTTCAACCTACTTTCCTCCCAAAGTCCCATGTGTGGGTCTAGAACCCAAACCCACCTGTAATGTCTATTCTTCAGAACAATGTGTAAAAGTAAACCATGTGAAGTTAAAAAGGAACTTAAACACCTTTCTTTATTCCTTCATTCTGCTTTAAAAATAGCAAAGGAATCTTCTTTCCAGGAACCCCCCTTTCTGGCTTCAAGTTTTAATCAGGCTAAAAATGCCCGCAAGTGACTCATTATTTCCTGTGAGTAAACATCATCACACAGGCCTTTCGGCCATAAGTCCAGTCCCCAGGCCTCTGCCTGCTGACGAGAGAGCATCTTGTAGACTCACGTCATCAACCAGGTTTAGGTCCAAGGTTTCCACCTACTGTGACTAGGAAGATAACTGTGAAATTTACCACGAAACAAAATAAGAAGCAAAGAGAAGAATGGAAAAGAAAAGGGAATATAGGAAATGTGAGGAGAAGACAAGGGAATAAAATGACTGCTGTATGTGTTTGGTGTAGGCGCTTGGTACCGAAAGCTGGGGTTTCCAAGCTCTTGTTAATCCAGGCCTGTGATGTGGATCTCAGGGGTGAAACGTTCTCATTCACCCATGCAGCCAAAGTCTGCATTATATCAGGAGAAAGATACCTGTCTGCTAGTGTGCTCCAAAGAAGTCTTCTCCTATCTCTAAGTACATACAATGAAATGTTACGTTCCTGAGTCTTAGAAATCTGTTATTTGTTTTTAGAATTGTGAGGCCTGTATTTGTAATAAGGCAAATAAATTTTTTTAAAAAACTCAAATTGATACTCATATTACTACTTGAATAAATATAACAATGTATGATTCCATATGAAGTCTTCATACATATGTCAATCTTAAAATTTATGCTCTCTAATTTCCGTCCAAGGTCATGTTTAACGTTACTTCAGTTTAACTGTACTTTATACGTTTACAGGAAATTTTCTTTTTTCTAAAGTATTAATAGTGAACAAGTGGTTGGTACTTGTAGATTCTCTATTTGGTATTTCAATTTCAGTCATCATAGGAGTCAGGGACACATTATTAATGAGAGTTCAGGGTTCATCTGTTCAGATGCACAGAACAGAACCTTGATAAAGGAAGAAAACATCAATAAAAATTCAGATGCTTTACATGACTGTCCAAAGCTACAAAACAACTGTCTTTAATTAGAACCTTAAATGATGTTGTAAAGAAAATTTTTGGATGCATTCTTCATAGTTTATATTTAGTGGATAATGCAATAAACTGTTATGTATACAACATAAACATATCTGCCACAAATAAGTGCCTATTAAGGAAATTAATGTTAAATTCTTACTATCAATAAGACAGTGTGCTGTACCAGTAGTGATAATGATATTGTTATAGATTACACATATAACATATATTATTTGATAGTTGCTAGTCTAAGTACTTGACATATTAATTCACAATGATACTATGAAGTAGGTAATATTAGTATCCCCATTTTTCAGATGAGATATTGAAGTTTGGGAAGTTTACTCTGCTTGCCTGAAGTCACATTGTTATTATGTTTGCCAAGATTGGATTCTAGACTGTCTGGTTTCTGAGTCTGAGCCTCTGACCACACTTTAATTGCTAGCACCCTAACACATCATGTCTTATTGTGCCGACACTATTTCTATTCCACACAAAAAACACCAGAATGAGTTCTGCTACTCTTTGTTCTGTAACAAATTAAAATACAAATTAAAATTTTGGAAAAGATTGTTTTGATGGTAATTGTCAATAATAATGATATTTTCCTTCTGAGAAGAAATTGATATGATTAATTTTAAGAGTTTTGGATAATAATTATTCACATAAATATAATTCAAATTTAGAGAACTAAATCTCATGGATTACAAGTTTATTCATGAGATTTCTTGTTAATACTGAATCATTTTCTCATCTAAATCAGCACATTATAATAGCAGTTGTAGATATTCATTTATTCAAGAGTATTACTGAATATTTCCTACGTACTAAGATAATTTCTAGGAATATCTGGCCTGGATAAAACAATGGATGTTTAAAGGTATAGATGGAGAGTAAAGAACTTACTAAAAATTCAGAGGAAAAGAAAGTACATCAATACATTACAATTCTTATACTGCTTGCCATAAAAATTACAAGAAGATATTTGAGCTTGGATTCACTTTTATTTCTCAGTGACAACAAAAAGCCATGGGATGAGAATTCAAAATGCAGTTTTAAGCAGCCTCTCATTGTCCTCCACTGAATGATAATTCTTTCATGTCTTATTACAAGACAATATAACTATAATTGCTTAAAGAGGCTCCTGAAGGCGTGACATCACCAAGAGGGTGACGTAGGTCATTCCTAACTTCCCTCCCCCTCACAAGAGGAACTAACAACTGTTCAAGAACAGGACACTACTGAGAGAATTCTAGAACACAGGGGTGAGGCTGAAGCACCCCCTGCACCTCAGAGACCAAGAGACCAAGACAGATTCCATTAGAAGGTAAAAGAAGTGTCTACACACTGGCTGAATTGCCCCTCCCCCAGGCCAGCACAGCATCACAGGCAGAGGCCTCCCCGGAGCCTCCTGGTCCTTCTTCTGGGAAAATAGAATCTGGGGGGACTAACAACATCCCCTATCTTGTGGGTCAATTTGGGGAGCCCCTACTCTGACCCTGCACCACGAGAGTTGCAGAAGTACCATTGGGACACTTGAACAGAGAGCACAGCCTATTGCTTCCCCGCCAGAGTATACAGGCAAACACAGAGCCCATTCTACAGCCTCACTTGGGTAGGGAACCAGGTGAGCAGTCCTATCTAACTATTCTCAGCCAGTGGCAACCCCCCACCCTGCCCTCAGAGCCCAAACAGTTGTCTTAACAAAAAAATAGGCCATAATATCAAGACCCACCTGTCCAAAAAAATTACCAGCAGATACACCCAGAGACCCAAACCGAGCTGACTCATGAAGAACTGCTTCCGCCAAAGAAAAACCTGTGAAGTCTGGGAGAAGAGCCCCATCATTCAAGTGTGCAAATACAAACATAAGGGATCAAGGACCACAAAAAATCAGGCAACCATCACCAAAGGAAACTAATAAAGATCCAATAACAGATCCTAAAGAAATGGAAATCTGTGAACTGTCAGAAAAAAGAATTCAGAATAACTCTCTTAGGGAAGTTTTGTGAACTACAAGAAAACACAGGCAGATAACTAAACAAAAGTAGAAAAATAAAGCACAAACAAATGAGAAGTTTTACAAAGAAATAGCAACCATGAAAAAAATGCAGAAATCCTAGAGTTAAAACATACAGTAACTGAACTGAAGAATTCAATAGTTTCAAAAATAGACTCTACCATACAGAAGAAAGAATCAGCGATACAGAGGATAGGACAATGGAAATTACCCAGAGTTGCAAAGAGAAAAAAGAATGAAAAAGAGTGAAGAGAGCTTATGGTAACTATAGGGAACAAGGAAAGTAAACAATATTTGCATTATGAGAATTCCAGAAGAAGACAAAGAAAAAGGGACAGAAAGTATATTTAAAGCAATAATGGCTGAAAACTTCCCAAATCTGGGGAGAGAAATGGACATCCAGACCCATGAGGCCCAAAGGGCCCCAAATGGGTTGAATCTGAAAGGGTCACACTGGGACACATTATAATTAAATTGTCAAAAGTTACACACAAAGAAAAAAATGTAAGAGCAACAAAAAAGAGAAGTTATATGCAGGGGAAACCCCATAAGACTAGCAGTGAATGTCTATACAGAAACTTTTCAAGCCAGAAGGGAATAGAATGACATATGCAAAATATTGACAGAAAGTAATTGTCGACTGAGAAATCTATAGCCAACAAAGCTGTCCTTCAAAAATGAAGGAGGGATAAAGATTTTCCCAAACAAACAAAATCTGAGGGAGTTCATTACCTACAGGACTGCCTTACGAAAAATGCTAAAGGGAGTCCTTTGAGTGGAAGTAGAAGAACACTAATTAACATCATAAAAACATAAAAAGGTATCATAAATCTCACTGGTAATGGTGAATATATAGCAATGGTAGTAGTGGTGTATAAGTCACTTACAACACTAGTTGAAAAGTTAAAAATAGAATAGAAAGGTTTCCCGTATTCATGGATTGGAACAATTAATGTTTTTAAACTGTCAATACCACAGAAAGTCTCCTATAGATTTAATGTAATCTCTATAAGATTCTAATGGCATTTTTTACAGAAGTAGAAAAACACTCCTAAAATTTTATATGAAACTACAAAGGACCCTGAATAGCCAAAGAATTCTTGAGAAAGAAGAACCAGCCAGAGTCATCACATTTCCTGGTTTCAAGCTATGCAAGTAAAAATATAGTCATCAAAATTTTTGGAACTGGCATAAAAACAGACAAAGACACCAATGGAAGAGAACTGAGAGCCTAGAAATAAACCCAAGCATACAGTCAACTAATATTTGACAAGGGAGCCAAGAATACTCAACTAAATCACGAGTAACAAAATCAAAAATAAACAAATGGGACTACATCAACTAAAAAGCTTCTGCACAGCAAAAGAAACCATCAACAAAGTGAAAAGACAACCTAGAGAATGGGAAAAAATATTTGCAAACCATTTATCTGATAAAGGGTTAATATTCAAAATGTATAAAGAACTTATGCAACTCAATAGCAAAAAGCAAATAACCCAATTAAAAAAAAAAATGGGCAAAGGACCTAAATAGACATTTCTCCAAAGAAGATATTTAAAAGGCCAACTGGTACATGAAAAGTTGCTCGACATCACTAGTCATTAGGGAAATGCAAATTAAAACCACAGTGAGATATCACCTCACACATGTTAAAATGGCCATCATCAAAAGGACAAGAGAAAGCAAATGCTGATGAGGATATAAAGAAAAGAACACTTGTGTACTCTTGGTTAGATTATAAATTGGTACAGCCTCTATGGAAAACAGTATGGAGATCCTCAAAAAAATTAAAACAGAACTACCAAATGATCCAGCACTTCTGCTCTGAGAACATATCCAAAAGAAAACACTAACTCAAAAAGATATCTGCACCCTCATATTCATAGCAGCATTACTTACATAGGCAAAGCTCAGAAACAGCCTAAGTGTCCACTGAAGGATGAATGGATAAAGAAGTTGTGAGGTAGATAGATGATAGACAGATAAATAGAGAGATAGATAGATAATAGGTAGATAGATAGATAGAAGATGATAGATAACAGATAGATAATAGATAGAAGATAGATACATAGATAGATAGATAGATATGCATAAAATGGAATATTATTCAACCATAAAAAATAAGGAAATCCTATCATTTGGACAACACAGATGGACCCTGAAGGCATTATGTGAAGTGAAATAAGTCAGAGAAAGACAAATACTGTATGACTCACTTTTATGTGGGATCAAAAAGAAGAAATCCAAACACCAAACTCATAGAAAAAGAGATCAGACTTGTGGTTGCCATAGGCAGAGGGTCGGGGGGAGGGAGAAATGGAGGAAGTTGGTCAAGAGATACAACATTCCACTTATAAGAAAAATACTAGGGATATAATGTGGCTAACACTGACATACGATATACAGGAAAGTTGTTGAGAGTAAATCCTAAGATTCTCATTGCAAGGAGAAATTTTCCATCTTTCTTTTCTTTTTATTGTATCTATATGAGAAGATGAATGTTAGCCGAATCTACTGTAGTAATTGTTTTGCAATATATGTAAATCAAACAGTCATGTATACACCTTAAATTTATACAGTGATGTACGTCAATTAGTCTTTTTTTTTTTTTTAAAGAGAACTAGGTGCCTCTCTTTTAGTTATTTATTTATTTATTTTGTTGCACCGGGTCTCTTAGTTGCAACAGGCAGGCTCCTTAGTTGCGGGAGGCAGGCTCCTTAGTTGCGGAATGCAAACTCTTAGTTGCAGCATGCAAACTCTTAGTTGCGGCATGCATGTGGGATCTAGTTCCCTGAGCAGGGATCGAACCCGGAGCCCCCTGCATTGGGAGCATGGAGTCTTAACCACTGTGCCACCAGGGAAGTCCCTGTCAATTACTTTTCAATAAAACTGGGAAAACAAAGATGTCCCTCAGTCTAATTATTTATAATGTGTACATTGTAAAATTCATGAATTATTTCAAAATATGAAAGGTGAATATTTTCATCAAATATCAACTGCAAAGTATATAAATCTCTTATACAAAATAACCATATTTGTATGACTTCACTCACGGCATTTTCTTTCTTTTCTTGTTTGTTTGTTTGTTACTTGGTTGTTTTTCTTACTACTACTATGGACCATTCCATCAAGAGTTTGAACTAAATAATGGACAAAAAAGAAATAGAAAGTTACAATGTACAACTAAGGCATCTTCTACAGTGAACTCTGCTGTTTTAAAAATAAATAAATATGATTTTTTTTTTAAAAAAACGATCTGTGCCTGTGGTATTTCATGGTGTGTCCCAACTACAAAACAAAAGGCAGCATGGAGAACAGGAACTTCTCTTAAATTGGGACTAAGTAACTTTTGTCCTGGTTATACTTCCAAGTCACTTTCACTTGAATAATTTACTTTTCTTCTAAATTAAGCATAGCAAAATCAATATTTCCTCCTCTTTTCTCTGGAGTACACCAGTTCCTAGAGCTACTAAAATTATTTCTGAAAACAAAAACAGAACAAAAAAATCACTGGGGGGCTTCCCTGGTGGCACAGTGGTTGGGAATCTGCCTGCTAATTCAGGGGACACGGGTTCGAGCCCTGGTCTGGGAGGATTCCACATGCCGTGGAGCAACTAGGCCTGTGAGCCACAACTACTGAGCCTGCGCGTCTGGAGCCTGTGCTCCGCAACAAGAGAGGCCGCAATAGTGAAGAGGCCCATGCACCGCGATGAAGAGTGGCCCCCGCTTGCTGCAACTAGAGAAAGCCCTCGCACAGAAACAAAGACCCAACACAGCCAAAAATAAATATAAAAATAAAGAAATAAATAAAAGATTACTATTAAAAAAAAAAATCACTGGGGAAATTCTGTGTAAACTACCAAACAGGGTCTTCCCTGGTGGTGCAGTGGTTAAGAATTCACCTGCCAATGCAGGGCAAACGGGTTCCAGCCCTGGTCGGGGAAGATCCCACATGCCACAGAGCAACTAAGCCCGTGTGCCACAACTACTGAGCCTGCGCTCTAGAGCCCATGAGTCACAACTACTGAGCCTCTGTGCCACAACTACTGAAGCCTGCGTGCCTATAGCCCATGCTCCGCAACGAGAATCCACTGCAATGAGCAGCCCGCGCACTGCAACGAAGTGTAGCCCCTGCTCGTTGCAACTAGAGAAAGCCCATGCACAGCAACGAAGACCCAACGCAGCCAATAAATAAATAAATTTTTTTTTAAAACTACAAAACATATCAGTGATTTGATGGTGTTAACATACAAATCTCTCGATGAGACTTTTCATACCCATGAGCTTATTTTATAGGGAGTCAGAAAAAACAGAAAAACAATCACCCAAATAAATATTATGTTGTAACTCCCAGAAGGAAAAGCGCCTGGGGTCATAAATATTCATAGAACTGGGGCATCCCTGTTTTGGGGTGTTCAGACAGGACTCCCCTCTGAAAGAGATATTAGATGAGAGAGTGGAAAAGTGAGGTTCCTTGTTTTTTACCCTATCTCCAAGAGTGATTCTATGAACGTGTTGTACACCTTTCCCTGTATATGTCATAGCGTTGCTGCAGGTAATGTACCTAGGGGTGTAATTTCAGGGTTTAAGGCTATGCATATTTTCACATTTGCTAGATTTTGCCAAATTATTTTCCAAATGGTGTATTCCAATTTATCTTTACATTTCCACAATCATTCCCATGATTTGACATCCTCATTGATACTTAACATTATCTAATTTTAAATTTGTTGCCAATCTGATAAACATGAAGTGGAATTTTATGATGGTTTTTCCATCTCCCTGACTACCTGTGCATTTGATAATCTCTCATATGTTCATCAGTCATTCTTATATTCTCTCCTTTAAATTACCTGTTCATTTATGTCTCCTATTTTTCTACTGAGTTACTTATGTATTTTTATTTAGATTTAGATTTTTCTGTCTTAGGAATATTATACATTTCATTAATGTTTTGCAAATACATTTTCCCAACTCTGGCCTATTATTTCACTTTTTACACTTTTTCTTTTTAATTTTGATGAATAGCAAGTTTTTTTCACTTTTCAGTTTTGGAGTTTTTCTTCATTTTAATGTGGTTGATAATATTAATCATTTCCTCTGTTGTTTTGCTTTGTGTTACGGGCTCAAGAAATTCTCCCATTAACTAAAGTCATGAATGGATTCTCTTATTTTATCTAAAATTGTTTAAGCTTTGCATTTTATATTTGAATTACCTGAAGTGTATTTTTTCAATATATAAGGACAGCATCCAGTTCTATTCTTTACATATGGATTACTAATTGCCCCAGAACTCTTTATTAAATAATTCATTCTTTCCCATCTGATCTATATGGACAAATCTGTCATGTATCAGATTTGTGTATACCTGTGCCACTTTCAGCTTATTATATTTCTTTGATCAATTTGCCCATTGCTGGGCCAACAACAAACTGCTTTAATTGCAACACTTTATGTCTTTATATCTAGAGGACAACTCCCTTCAACCTGTTCTTCTTCCCTTGTGGGGGGTGGGAGTGGGGAAAGAGGAATTGTAGATTTAAAATATCACTATGACAGCCTAGGAAAAGCCAAGGTAACTGGCACTAAGGAGGCAGTGATCTGAGAGATGAATGAACACTATGAATATTTACGAGGTAAGACAGATGCAATAGTTGGTTGGATATGTTGGGTGATGGAAAGAAACATTTGACAGATGACTACAGTATTCTTCCTTGAAGAAATAAAAGAATGATGGTGTCATGTTTAGAGACAGAAAAATACCAAAAGAGGGTAAAGATGATCTGCTGCTTACTCAGGAACTAGCAAACGTGTGACTCAGCCAGCATTACACTAAGGTCTAACCTACCAAAACAAAACATGGTTGTTATCTATGATTCACTTGGATTTTCTAATTGTCCCTGCACTTGACATACTTGTGTTGAAAAGGAGAGAATGTTACCAGATGGATATTACTTGAATACATGAGGTTGAAGGATAAACTGTTGGCACTGTAGATGCTAGTGCTATTTCTGAATTGATAAATTGGTTTTTATTTTGAAAAATGTATTAGCTCTACAAGATAATCATTTCAGACTTGTCCCAGCTAGATTTCCTGCTTTTTTAGAATTTTATCTTCTAGAGATTTCACTTTCCATCCTATTTTTCTACCTATTGACATTCAAGGGAATTAAGAATTTTGCCATGTTAGAACAGAAAGGAATTTAAAGCTTGTGTAGTTATATTACCTACACTTCAAGGGAAGCAGCTATGACATAGAGGTTTAGAGTTTAGACTCTAAGCTAGATCGTCTGGGTTCAATTCTTCCCTAAAAGTTATATGATTTAGGAAGTTACTTAACTCTCTCTGTCTCAGGTTTCTCCAATTGTAGTGGCAATATTTTTACTACTTCATGTAACTGTGATTACAGTGTTTATGCATGTGACAGTCTGAATGGTGTCTGGAACATAGTAAATGGTCAATAAAAATGCCTACTTTGTTATTAAATTTTACTTCCATAGAAGAGATACATGAAATTCCAAATCACTGCCAATTGCCCTTCTTAATGTAGCCAGCCTCTTGGGCATAGAATATGGACCAGAATCTATTTCTTTTCTTTCTGATTTCAAATTCTTTCCAGAAGTCTGATTTACATTTCTCCCTCCACCCAACATATACATTAAAGTAAAATGCATATCCTATACTACAATATTTTCATTCATTTATGACTTGTTTATTGA
This sequence comes from Balaenoptera acutorostrata, assembly GCF_949987535.1. Classification (NCBI taxonomy): domain Eukaryota; kingdom Metazoa; phylum Chordata; class Mammalia; order Artiodactyla; family Balaenopteridae; genus Balaenoptera; species Balaenoptera acutorostrata. The sequence continues at coordinate 13,430,647 of NC_080065.1, read as the reverse complement.
TCTCCACCTATGTGCCAGGAGGAAAAGAGAAATGATAGTATAAAATAAATGATAAACTATACTAGTGATGTTTTATAATCTAATGGATGAACTGATGCTAGAGAACAGTTCTTCTTAATACGTGCTCCCTTCTGAAGAGTACAAACACCTACCACAAACCTTCCAGAATGGAGCGAAGGGTGAGTATGCCAACCCCAGACACAGAGCAAGTGAGTTTCCAAATCAGGCCAGTGAGGGTGAAGACAATGGATCTGAGACCTCAAGAAAAAAACTTTTAAAAAATGTAGGAATGGGAGAAAATCTTTGAGGTTCCCGTCTTATTCAACTTTGAATAGATTGTATATCAGTCAGGAGATGAAAGTACATAAATATTTTGAACCATTATAACCATCTATGGTAAGTTAAAGGAAATTTTGGCAATGCACCGTACATGAATGCTTGCCCAGAGTCTCCAGGGCATAATAACGGCTACAAATCTATTACATTATTGCATCATAAGTAGGGGCATATATTTTCAATAAGGTTAACATACTTCAAAAAATAATCATTTTCTGTACATAAAAGTTTAAAATCCAATCTGTGAGGGTGGATTTAAGAGTATGTATAAATTGTTAAACTGAGGGATATAGCGGAATTTCAAAGGCTTGATTGCAAAGTGCATGATTGGTGAGAAGGGAGGGTTGATTGCAAAGACTACAATTTGGGTTAGTCTGAAGTGTTAAAACAATATTTTTATATCTGCTATTATTTAAACGGCATAGAAAGAAGAGTGGTTAAAACTAACAGGCAAAAACATTAATAATCTTCTACCGGCTTTAATGTAGTAAAGCAAGACACTTTGTGTTCCATAAAGAAAATTTCAATGAGATTATTTTTAAGAGAATTTCTGTTGTTAGGAAAGTAAGATAAAAAGCAAAACTCCATTACCACCCCATTACAAAAGGTCTTGCTGGGCTTCCCTGGTGGTGCAGCAGTTGAGAATCTGCCTGCCAATGCAGGGGACACGGGTTCGAGCCCTGGTCTGGGAGGATCCCACATGCTGCGGAGCAACTAGGCCCGTGAGCCACAACTACTGAGCCTGCGCGTCTGGAGCCTGTGCTCCGCAACAAGAGAGGCCACGATAGTGAAGAGGCCTGTGCACCGCGATGAAGAGTGGCCCCCGCTTGCGGCAACTGGGGAAGGCCCTCACACAGAAACGAAGACCCAACACAGCCAAAAATAAATATAAATAAATAAAAATTTTAAAAAAGTTATAAACAAAGGTTACTCTATATTTAAAAAAAAAAAAAAAAACTGACTGTTCTCATTTCTCCCCAACTAAGCAGTTCTCAACCTCAAAAAAAAAAAAAAAAAAAAAAAAAGGTCTTGCTGTTCTATGAACACAATTGTATTTCAGGAGAAGTGACCTGCCCCATGTGCATATTCACAGACAGTAAACTCTGGCTAACCTCATGGAAAGCAGTCATGGTAGAGATGTTGTGAAAGGTGCGATTCTTGATCTCTTTAGAGGAGTATGGTGTGGCCATAGACCTTAGAATTTAGTGAGAAACATACTTGGGATTTAATACTGACTCCTACTGTCTGCTACTTCTGACAATTAAATTGGGGGGTTTGTTCATAAGATGAGAAAAATAGTAGCCACCTCACAACTTTGTTTCAAGGATTAAATAATATAATGTCTGTAAAGCCCCTTACAAAAATCTTACACCTATCCCATTCACCATTGCAACATAAAGAATAAAATACCTGGGAATAAACCTACATAAGGAGGTAAAAGAACTGTACTCAGAAAACTATAAGACACTGATGAAAGAAATCAAAGATGACACAAACAGATGGAGAGATATACCATGTTCTTGGATTGGAAGAATCAATATTGTGAAAATGACTATTCTACCCAGAGCAATCTACAGATTCAATGCAATCCCTACCAAACTACCAATGGCATTTTTTATAGAACTAGAACAAAAAATCTTAAAATTTGTATGGAGACACAAAAGACCCCAAATAGCCAAAGCGATCTTGAGGGAAAAAAACAGAGCTGGAGGAATCAGACTCCCCGACTTCAGATTATGCTACAAAGCTACAGTAGTCAAGACAATATTGTACTGGCACAAAAACAGAAATATAGATCAATGGAACAGGATAGAAAGTCCAGAGATAAACCCACGCATCTATGGTCAACTAATCTATGACAAAGGAGGCAAGGATACAATGGAGAAAAGACAGTCTCTTCAATAAGTAGTGCTGGAAAAACTGGACAGCTACATGTAAAAGAATGAAATTAGAACACTCCCTAACACCATACACAAAAATAAACTCAAAATGGATTAGAGACCTAAATGTAAGACCGGACACTACAAAACTCTTAGAGGAAAACATGGGAAGAATACTCTTTGACATAAATCATAGCAAGATCTTTTTTGATCCACCTCCTAGAGTAATGGAAATAAAAACAAATAAACAATGGGACCTAATGAAACTTAAAAGTTCTTGCACAGCAAAGGAAACTATAAACAAGACAAAAAGACAACCCTCAGAATGGGAGAAAATATTTGCAAATGAATCAGCAGACAAAGGATTAATCTCCAAAATATATAAACACTCATGCTGCTCAATATTAAAAAAACAAACAACCCAGTCAAAAACTGGTCAGAAGACCTAAATAGACATTTCTCCAAAGAAGACCTACAGATGGCCAAGAGACATATGAAAAGCTGCTCAACATCACTAATTATTAGAGAAATGCAAGTCAAAACTACATGAGGTATCACCTCACACCAGTTAGAATGGGCATCATCAGAAAATCTACAAACAACAAATGCTGGAGAGGGTGTGGAGAAAAGGGAACCCTCTTCCACTGTTGGTGGGAATGTAAATTGATACAGCCACTATGGAGAATAGTATGGAGGTTCCTTAAAAAACTAAAAGTAGAATTACCATATGACCCAGCAATCCCACTACTGAGCATATATCCAGAGAAAACAATAATTCAAAAAGACACATGAACCCCAATGTTCATTGCAGCACTGTTTACAGTAGCCAGGTTGTTGGAAACAACCTAAATGCTCATCGACAGACAAATGGATAAAGAAGTTATGGTACATATATACAATGGAGTATTACTCAGCCATAAAAAGGCATGAAATTGGGCCATTTGTAGAGACCTGGATGGACCTAGAGACTGTCATACAGAGTGAAGTAAGTCAGAAAGAGAAAAACAAATATCGTATATAATTGCATATATGTGGAATCTAGAAAAATGGTAGAGATGAACCGGTTTGCAAGGCAGAAATAGAGACACAGATGTGGAGAACAAATGTAAGGACACCAAGGGGGGAAATAGAGGGGTGAGGTGGTGGTGGGATGAACTGGGAGATTGGGATTGACATATATACACTGATATGTATAAAACAGATAACTAATAAGAACCTGCTGTATAAAAATAAATAAATAAAATTCAAAAAATGATCTTGCACATAAAACAATGAATAGATATTAAGTATTATTAGTAGTATTATTATATAATTATTACCTTTATTAAAACAATAATATAAATCTACCAGGTTCCAATCATATACTTGGAGAAAGTGTGTCCCCAGGCAGAGTAATTTTTTTTTAACCGCTATTCAAATCTGATACTTTAAAGACTAATCTATACCCAGTTCTCCTAGGAATCCTATCAGTGAATGCTCCAGCCATCCCTCGTCATCTCTCTTTGTCTGAGAACTCCAACATGTAATACATTGTGATTTCTTTGTAGGTAATCTGGCTTTTCTCCCTAACAGATTTTTAATGTCTCGCTTTGTCTTTAATATGTTGCAGTTTTACCACTATGCATCTCGGTATGAATTTTTCATTTATTTTGCTCAACATTCAAAGCACACCTTTGACCAAGACAATCAAGTCCTTTTTCCCATCCAGAAAAACCAGAGTTTTGTCTCTTGAGTACCGTTTCTGGTAAAGTTTTTACATCTTCTCCTGAAATTCCCAATGGATATAAGGGAACACAGATCATCTCCTCTCTGTTTTCGTTTAACATTTTAGGTTTCATATTTTCCAACTCTCTGTATGCTGACACCACACACGCTTGTCTAGTTCTCTATTTTCCTGGGTGGAATCTTCTGTCCTACCTGCTGTGTCAGGTTGTGTGGTCCAAAGTCCAAAGACAGCCCTGTAGGAAGCTAGCCACCATGTCACATGAATGACGACCCTGGAGGGGCCGGGAAGATGAGACACAGAGCACCGTGGAGGGAGAGGCTCTGGGGGCAGTGGGTCCTCCAGCCCCCCAATGTGGATCAGAGATAAATATTGTCCATCTTAAACTCATCCCAAATTTCCAACCCTCAAAATGTGAACAAAATAAAATGGTTGCTTTGCGGCAGTAACTTAGAGGAGGGGTCTATTTTTACTTGGCCATAGATATCAATGAAACAGCTGTGTCTCTTTTTATCATTTCACCCACTTTAATATTAGTTTAGAACTCCCTTTGAAGGTGTCTATGATTTTCAGTTCTTGTGGGACTGATGTCTCTCCTTCATGTTAAGCTGCTCTTTTCTGTAGTTGTTTTGGTTTTGAGTTCATTTCCAATGGAGGATGATTTGATTGATTGATTATTGATTGATTGGCATATATGTGTCCCTGTAGAGCTACTTTCCCCCCTTTTAGAGCCACATGGTTTCCTTGGTCTTTTCAGCTATTTTCATGTTAATTTGACACACAGAAACTCACACCTAGAGTTTTCCACTTCTTGCAGTTGGCTTTTTCCTCTATTCTAATTAAGGATTTGTTTGGTAGCAGCCATCCTAGCAACTTCCTTGTGCCAGTATACAGAGTTTCCCTAGTCTTTTCATTGTGAATTGGGCAGCACTTACAGAAATCTAGCTTTGGGCAAGGGTATTATTTTAAGCGCCCTCCCTGTGGGTGCTCAAGCATTTTCTCTTGTCTCTTACTTGAATAATAAAGTCACCAACACCAGGGCATTATTTAGGTACCAAACAAATATGGTGGCCATGGTGTTATTTCCCACTTATTGTTCTGCATCTCTCTTCATTTCTGCACATAAGGACTTTCAAACTTGACAACAGTTTAAAAATAATCTCTTTGGGTAACTTCTTCCACCCAGGATGCACAAATCTGGGATGAGTGTCGCTGCACCCTAACAATCAGAAAAAGCTGGTTATACAATTAAACTCAACCATATATATGAATGTATCTAATTCCAATGCTGGGCAACAACATAGTTCATATATGTAAACTTCTTCTTCCACAGAGAGAACTCTGGCTCCCAAATATTTATATAGTTACTCACGTACTTAAATCTACTCTACAGATAATGTTGTTTAAGAATTTCTTTTTTTTTTTTTTTTATTTTATTGGAGTAGAGTTGATTTAAAATGTCATGTTAGTTTCAGGTGTACCACAAAGTGATTCAGTTATACATATATATACATATATTCATTCTTTTCCAGAAGAATTTCTATTCTATGACATTAATAACAAAACTTAATAAATTCCAAAGTTTTCAGTTTTTTTTCTTCCTGTGTGTAGAATACATTCTTCCCAGATATATACGACTGAAGGTATAGACTGTTCAAAAATAACTTGGATTAGTTCTGTATTTCTTTTTGGAGATGTTATTGTCAATGTGATATGCAGCTAGAGTTAGCGGTTTTTTTCATATCCTTGTTGATATCAATATATAGGTTATTTGTTTTTGTTCATTTGTTTGTTTTTACACTCCTAAGCCCATCTCTTTTGTAAACAGCTTTATTGAGGGGTAATTTACATACCACAACATTCCCTCATTTTATATGTACAGCTCAATAACTTTATTAAATTACAGAATTATGCAACCACCACCACAATCTAATATGAAACATTTCCATCATTCCAAAAAGAAATATCATGCCATTCGCGTCCATCTTCATTCCCACCGCCAACCCCAGGCAACCATAAATCTTCTTTCTGTCTCTACTCTTATTCTGAAACAAAGGTTAACTCTATTAAGAAAAATATTAACTAAATTAATTAAATATTAACATTTTTTAATGTATGACATAAAAAATTTGACAACAAAGAAAACAGTTATAAACACAATTGTCAAATCATTTAAAAACATGGTATGGTGAAGTGATATGATATGTGCTTTATTACTAATGCATTAAAGAACAATATCTAGTATTGACTCTAATAACAACCGTAATTTTAAAGTAATGATGAGTATTAGTGATAATTTGAGTATCTGCAACAAGTATGATATGAAAGAAAGATAATTCCTATTGCTGATAAAGTCTCATTATTCTTATGGTTTTCTACTTAGATTTATAAATGAAGAAAATGTTAAATTTCAGAAAAATAGGATGTACGTATTTTCTATTCATGTTTAATATAGATTCCCCTAAGTTCCCTTCATGGCCCCCTATGAACCATAAAGAATTCCTGTTCTAGAGAAATAGAAGACAGTTCGATACGGTTCAGTCATTGGATGTGACTGACTGTGTGTGTGTAATGTCATGATGGATTCTTTCTTTTTAGAAAGGTCTCTGAAGGTGGGATAAGTGTTCAATAGCCCCAGGAAACCTCAATAGACGGGATTTTCTCCAGGTAAAACTTTAAAGCACTGCCACCACACCCTTACCAGTCACATGGCTTTTAAAAGAAACTCATACAATTAAGAGTCCAATCTCTTTGGAATTTTTATGAATATAGCTATACTTATGATACAATTTTATTGGATTGACATTATTTGAAAAAAATTTCAGTAAAATATTCTTGAAGGAAAAAAAATTCTCACTGAAAGCCATCTGAGAGGCTTTCCATCTTCAGGTTAGAAAATTTATTTAGTCAAAAAGAGAATCAACAAAAACTATTTTCAGAGGAGAACTTGGCCCTGACATCAGATACTCCTTTGCTCCTAGTTGGCAAATAATTTTGCTGTATCCTCAGTTTTCACAGGTGTCAATTCCACCTCAGTTCAACTAATTTTTAAAAATGTGTTCAGTACTTAGCAAGTACCATGAATATTATTATAGGGAACTGTAAGGGAATATGATATAGAAATGGCTGCCATTCTGAATCCTCTAAAACTCTGGTTGATAAAAACATATTAATATGTTATACAAGGTTAATAAAGACATGAATTTATTCAATTTTAGATCATGTATATAGAAAAATATTTTTTGTGTTTTCTGCCACCTTTAATTGTTATAAAAAAAGAAATATATGTATGTATATATATATATATATATATATATATATATATATATATATACATATATATATATATATATATATATATATAGCTGACCCTATCTCTTCCCAGTTTATTCCAAATCATTTTTTTAATTTATTAGTGTAACTAATCATATTTTCAATAGTTATTCAGTATTATTTAGAGTTTATGTTTTTAAGCACTGTGATATTGAGTTTATGATATTGGTATTGAACATTTGTCTTTTGGGTTAAGGAGTAATTAATGTAATCTAGTATGGTACTAATTTCTAAAACCCCTTCCCTACACTGTAACAGAATAAGGAGAGAAAGAAAAAATACACTTCACAGTTCCTCATTGATATCTCACAGAAAGTATTCCTGAAAGCAAACAACATTATATCACCATCCAAATATAAACTCATCATAAATATAGCTAAAGTTATCAACAAAATAAAGCTATAAATAAAATAAAAGGTAATATTACTCTCTACCCGCCTCAGGTACCAGCCCAGATAAAAAAATCCTTGAAGTTAATGCCATTCTGACTTGAATTTCCTTATCACTTAACTGGTTTATAATACAATATACCAGTTATATCATATATTTAAGCCCTCACAGGAGCTAAGGTCAAATCAAGAGCTTCTCACATGCAAATCAAAGAATACATTATTCAAAACAAGAACATAACAAAGTATCATTATGTAAAAATGTCTCTACAGAGAAGTCAAAGATTCTCATATTCTATGATCACATTCCTCAGCCCCTTCAGGTTAAAAAATATCAGGGTAGTTAAATTTGAATTATCTTTTCATATAGTCTCTACTCTTAAGTAATTAGAAATCCATTAATAACATCAGATTTTTCTTTACCCAGTAGAGGGCAGTGCTACATATGGAAACCAATACATTACTAGGTTCTTCCAGAGTTAGTGAATGAATGACCCCATTAACTCCCATGCCTGGAATTATTTAATTTGGCTTCTTGAAAGAGAGACTCAAATCCAAAGGAAATAAGTGGCGATAGAGATATAGAGCAGTAAAATGTACACATAGCTAAACAATAACTACAGAGCTGGCCAGCAATGATAACACTAGTCTTATTGTTTAATACAAGTTAGAGAAGTGTTTTCAAATAACAGATCAAATAGATAGGTACATGAGAGTCAGAAATTAGACAGGTTTTCAGAATTAATAGTCAAGAGTATTAGAAAATACATAAATTATCTTGTATTTTCCTCTTGCTTACTAGAATTAAGATTGCAAAAGTCATCTAAGACCAATGTTCTGGATGACATCATAATTTGGTAGGATGTAAATTATAGCTATTGAAATTTTCACTCCATTTGGATCTCCACAGTGAGTGATTCATTCTTTTGAATCAAAAATCCCAACTTCATGATCCAGTTTTACTTTGCTATATATCTTATGATGACACCAATATCCTAGCACCAAAAAAAATTGAAGTATTATTTCCGAATAAACCTTCTTTTCAAAGATAGTGAAATAATAACAAAATGACTTTTTTCAGCGTTTGAGCACCTTACTATATTTTTTTTTAATTTTTATTTTATATTGGAGTATAGTTGATTTACAATATTTTGTTACTTTCAGGTGCACAGCAAAGTGATTCAGTTATACATATACATAAATCTATTCTTTGAGCACCTTACTTTAAAAAACCAAGAGCTGTTATGTGTGTTTGGTCCTTAGAGGAAGACACCATCTACTCTTTTCTACTATATATAGTTTCATTTGTTTTTACACTATATACATATGAAACCAGCTCCTAAAAATTGCTATGCTAGTTTATCACTTTACAACTTTGTTACATATCACAATGGGTAAAATGTTTACCTTCAAACATTTCCACAATATTTTTCATTTGAATCATTCCTTTAAAATTTATTTGTTTTTTTTAATTTGTAAATGTAAATATAATTAACTGTTGAAAATGATTTCATTCTGGATGTTTAGTCCTTAGACTGCCCTCTTTTCAGATGTTACTTTTAGGAAGAAGGAATTGTGTCTTCTGTATTTTGTAAAGTGCTTAGAAATAAATGTTGGGTGATGATAATGATGATGATGATGATGATGATGAAGTGTCCATGGGATTTCTCCTCTAGTCCATTATTGAAATCTTGACTAAGAGGAATGTCTGAAAAAAAGATTTCAATAAGCATGACTTAAACATTTCCAGCTAGTCTATGTGGCAACACCTGAATCAACAGTGCTATATGCTGACTCTCCTATTAGAGCACTCTGCAGGGAGGAGAAGAAATTGGTAATTTGACAGAAAATTACTATTTGAAATAGTGGCTTTAAAAAAAAGATACTGTCTGCAGAAATCTCCAGGAAACTACTATAAATTATTCTATATTTAATCATTTGACCTGAAAAATATGGACCCAGATTATTCTGCTATCATAAAAAAATTCATTGATATAAACTATTAAATGAGGAGAACAGAAGCTAGTACGAAAACTATTTTATGACTCACAGTGAAATGTTCTTCGTTTAGTTCTAGTCTCTGACACTTACTTAGCTGGGTTAATGTCTGTTCCCCTATCAGTTAATTGGTAGTAACATTAAATCCCTTGGAAGGTTGATGCTCTAGCATCACAGGCAGATATATACAGGGCACCTATCTTTATGACCAGGCTGTTTGTTGCTTAGCAAATGCTGATGACTCTCATTAGTTCTGCAAATCACATTTTATTTGATGTTGGGCAAATGATTGACTTCTCTGAATCTTTTCTTCATTCCTCAAATTGGAATTATAATGCCCACCCTTCTTACCAAGGAGTTTCGTTGATTTGAAATGAGATAATAATTGTGCAAGTGTGAAAACTTTGCAAGTGATAAAGTGCTGTATAAATATTAGGGTATATAATTAATTGAGAATATACACAGCAATTAAAACTGGCATAAGAGAAGCTCTTTGGCATATACCGTCTTCTGGGAAATTGTTAGAAAGATCACTCTGAATGAAAGTTTACATTGGCTGTAGAGAGAAGTTCATTATTTATAGCATCATTATAATTTTTGTTTGTTTTGTGGAAATCATGTTTACATGTTTCAGAGTTTTGCCTGAATACTGATGGATTGATTTAGTGGGTCAGAACTAAGTGTTGACTATACGTATGAAGTACGAGACTCCCAAAATACATTTACATTTACGCTTCTAAGATAAATTTTATTCCATAAACAGGAGAATTTCACATTTTCACTCAAGGAAAATTCTGTTACTGCAAATTTACTGATAAGAAAAGCCTGGCCAATATTACAAGGCTTTGTATTCAGAATTACTGTATATATCTGTTACTTGGGAGTTCCTTAAGAGGCAAAGGACATGAATGCTTTAAACCTATAGTCTCTGAACAAAGCCATGCAAATGTGGAAAAGCAATCTTTTTTTTTTTTCTCCTTTTCTTTGTCTTTTAATTTGAACAATAACAACCACAGAAAACCAATTACATTTTATTCACACATAATTATCTGAGCTTAATAACTTGCAATTATGCTATCTGAGGTAGGTTTAACTCACACAGACAGCTCTTCTTTTTTTTGTTTGTATTTTTTGTTATTGTTATTTTTTTTTAACATCTTTATTGGACTATAATTGCTTTACAATGTCGTGTTAGTTTCTGCTGTGTAACAAAGTGAATCAGCTATATGCATACATATATCCCCATATCCTCTCCCTCTTGCATCTTCCTCCAACCCTTCCTACACCATCCCTCTAGGTGGTCACAAAGCACTGAGCTGATCTCCCTGTGCTATGCCGCTGCTTCCCACTAGCTATCTATTTTACATTTGGTAATGTATATTTGTCAATGCTACTCTCTCACTTCATCCCAGCTTACCCTTCCCCCTCCCCATATCCTCAAGTCCATTCTCTACATCTGTATCTTTATTCCTGTCCTGCCCCTAGGTTCATCAGAACCAATTTTTTTTTTTTTTTAGATTCCATATATATGTGTTAACATACTGTATTTGTTTTTCTCTTTCTGACTTACTTCACTCCTTATGACAGACTCTAGGTCCATCCACCTCACTACAAATAACTCAATTTCATTTCTTTTTATGGCTGAGTAATATTCCATTGTATATATGTGCCACATCTTCTTTATCCATTCACCTGTCGATGGACACCTGGGTTGCTTCCATGTCCTGGCTATTGTAAATAGTGCTGCAATGAACACTGTGGTACATGACTCCTTTTGAATTATGGTTTTCTCAGGGTATATGCCCAGTAGTGGGATTGCTGGGTCATATGGTAGTTCTATTTTTAGTTTTTTAAGGAACCTCCATACTGTTCTCCATGGTGGCTGTATGGAAAGGCAATCTTAACATCTCTCTTTTACAGGACTATCATCATCAAGAGCTAAGTCCTTCCAGAGGACTACTGTAGAAAAAAGTGTGTCAAATAGCCTTTAATTTCTTTCAGTATCTCTTCTCCACCAACAACCACAGATTCCCTGTCTCCTCTGAGTGTCTATTCATATCCATCTTCCTTGGAGGATAGGAAAAGACAAGACTACTTCTACATTTAAGCAAACACTGTTGGTAGTTGTGAGGATATTGGTAAGACCAAATTTTTCTGTCTAATTTATCTACTTACTTAATTAGGATTCCTTAACCTCTTAAACACACACATACACTAATAATCACTATAAAATTTAAGTAGATGACAGTTGATTGATAGATATATAGATAGATAATAGGTAGATAGATAGATGATAGATAGATTTTAAACTTGTGGAATTGCCAAGCCAAAGGCTCTATCTTTAACTTAAAAGTGGTAATGACTTATCCCTCTAATGGACCATATTATAAGAACGAAAAGTGAATGGGAGAGATACATTGTTCACCTTGATGAGGAAATGCCCCAGCCGAGGGTAACATTAGAGACCTGTTTGAATTGTTCCCTCCATAGACATCTGAATGGACATCAGATCCCACAGTAAATCCAGCTGCGTAATAAATCACTCAGAGCATCATACTTTAACATACACATATCGTATACTTTTTCCTTTTTTACACCTACAAATTGTTTTTTTTTTCAATTCTTAAAACACATCATGCTACTTCCAACCACAGGCCTGCTTGCTCAACCTGGAATGAAATCTCCCTGCATCAGAGTCAGGCTCCTTTCAGATAGGCTGTCCTAGAACTGAGGCCCCTCCCTCGGGAGTACCCCTCTGTAAACAGGCATTGTATGACGATGTCTATCAATGTGTCTTTCCCACTAGACTGCAAGCCACAGAAGAAGCAGGGCTGGTGTCTATTTTCTCATTACTGTACCTAGAGACCCTTGCACAGTGTAAGCTCATAGTAGGTACCTGGTAAATGTTGCTGAATAAATAAAGTTGGGAGGAATGAGCATTTTAATCAGAGAAGAAGGAATTCCCTTTTGCAAGAGTTTCAGATTATAGTGTCTCATTTTAAAAAGCAAAAGGGGGCTGTTTTATGGTTAGTTAAGGAGAAAAGAGTTAGCATCAAATCCGCGGAGAGGCAGAAAATTATGGCAACAGACAGGGGGAAATGATGTGGAAAAAATAAAAGTACGTTCTGTGGAGAATTTTGTAAACAGTGTTGGAAACAGTACGTACATTGAAAGTTGCTCAATGGAAAGTGAGAGGTGACCTAAGAGTATCAAATGGTCCATACACATGAGAGGAGATGGTAGCAGAGAATGACTATGAAAGATGATGAAACAATACTTGTTATACGATTCTTTCTGCTGTGAAATCATGTACATTTTCTCCTACACCTAATTAGGTCCTTGTGGAGTTACTTTAATGTTTATCTAACCAACTGAAAGTAATATCATGATAATACCTAAATAAGATAGAACAAAAGAATCATAGAAGGGACTTCCCTGGTGGTCCAGTGGTTAAGAATGTGCCTTCCAATGCAGGGGATGTGGGTTCAATCCCTGGTTGGGGAACTAAGATCCCACATGCCACGGGGCAACTAAGCCCATGCACCACAACTAGAGAGCCCGTGTGACGCAACTATGGAACCCGCGTGCTGCAACTAAGACCCGATGCAGCCAAATAAATAAATAAATAAATAAATAAAAAAGAATCATAGAAAGTAATCCATGGAAAGATGGAAAGTCAGCTAGTTCAACTCCTCCAGTATGAAAACTCAGAGGCAGAGAGCTCAGTGTTTTGTTTCAAGTAACCAAGCACTTTAAGGATACGGGTGGGACTGATCAACTTCTTTTTCACCAAATTTTACACCAAATATGACAAAGGCTTATTAGAATTTGTTACGTATTTTTTCAGTATACTTTAAAGGGATGCAAAGTAGAAGCTCTTGTTCTACAAAAATTGCTTCTGCTAATTAAATCATAATTAGTTAAAACCATGTAATTTGATTTAATTTTGATGATATGCCTTTATTCTTCAGAAACCGAAAGAGTGTTTCTATAGTTCTGCTTACATTTTTCATTTGGTAGCTATCCAAGTACAGCTCTTTGCAAGTTATGTATCATAAAAGCTAAAAATAATGTCTGGGTATTTGTTTCAGAATAGAAGGAATTCAAGACTAATGTGATAAGTGGCATTCCCCCAGCTGCACCCATCACGATTCCATTTTGGTTATAGAGTCAGCTCCAAGACTGTATAGAGTCTAAAATGTCTACCTTAATGTACTTTAAATTGATGACATTCAGAATTTCAGAGATGGGAATGCATTTGTTTCTGTGTGCTTTAATCCATAGGTATAATAGTGAATTCTAACTCTTATTTTATTTTATTTTATTTTACTTGAGCATCATTTGAATGGCCAACATTCAGAACATTTAAGTGAAAAGTATCAAAAAAGGAGCCATGGGGGGAAGAAAAAAAAATTATATATATATATATATATATATATATATATATATATATGTATATGTATGTATTTATGTGTCCCAATGCCCAAGTCTGGTAAGGAGAATGCCAAGGTATATATTTTTTCCTCTTTTTAAAAATTCATTTATGCCCCCTTGAAACTCACATGGACATTGCTGTTATGCCAAGTAAGAAGAGAAAACCATTACTACTTAGAGAGCTAAGAATTTAAGGATGTTACAATCACATTATCAATGATCAGAATTAAATTATTTTCTCTCAATATATTCCTTTCTGGTACAATCATGTCTTCAGTTGGAACCACAGAAATCATTTCTAAATGGTGAGGATTCGATTCTAAAGAATATCAAAAAGAGCAAAAAAAAAAGTTCCCAAATTCCACTCTCTGATCCATCCTTTTAAACATTTTTTTCAAACGTGTATTTCCCATAATTACAAACAAATCTTTCCAGCCAGCCCAGAACTAATTCAGCAGCAGCAGAGGAATAGACATCATGGCACCCTGAAATATACATACCATCCTATGTGTCAAAGCTATGACCAAGAAATGGTGACTGTACTTATTTGTACCAATTCCATGGAGCAGTAGTGGGGAACAGTGGGAAATGGGGTTGAGTAATCACTGGCAATGAGGAAAAGCTCTATAATCACTTGCTGGTTGTGACAGAGGCTTTGTCCAAAAGGAAGAATATTTTACTTTTGGTTAGAGATGGATTGGCAAGAACTTGACTCTGAACTAGCAACACAATGGATATTCATTAATTTTAATTGAATGAATTGAATGTCCAGTCTAGATACAATTTTTCAAACCCAGTTAATAAGGTACTTAAGGTATTGACAAAAGTCACTGCAAGACTTCTAGCTACAATTTAGAGAATTTGAAAGGTGGGCAAGATGCCTAGAAATTATAAAAGAGTCAATGCAGTAATTCTAGTTGAAAGCAGGAGAGAGAGGAGACGACGCTGTACGCACTGGAAGACTCAACTTGTTTATATACTTGTGCACAAGAAATCTGAATTTAAAATGTCAGTTTTAAAACACCTGGGTGAGAGCAGAGTCCTAGGGAGCAAACAACACTGCCCGAGAAAGAAAAAGATATGTCAGATTCCTTCTATTTCTCACTGCGCACAGGAGCCAAAATTAACATCTTGTGCTGGGAACACCTTTAATCTCTTCAAATATTATCTGACTTGTTAAGAATATTCATATTTCGGACTTCCCTGGTGGTGCAGTGGTTAAGAATCCGCCTGCCAATGCAGGGGACACGGGTTTGAGTACTGGTCGGGGAATATCCCATATGCCTTGGAGCACCTAAGCCCGCGAGCCACAACTACTGAGCCCGCGTGCCGCAACTACTGAAGCCCGCGCGCCTAGAGCCCGTGCTCCGCAACAAGAGAAGCAACCGCCATGAGAAGAAGCCCGTGCACCACAACAAAGCATAGCCCCTGCTCCCCGCACCTAGAGAAAGCCTGTGCGCAGCAACGAAGACCCAACGCAGCCAAAAATAAAATACAAATAAATTAATTAATTTTAAAAAAAAGAATATTCATATTTTTTTCTTCGTTTGGCAAAATGTTTAATATTTTCTCCTCTAAGCTGGCCCATTACTTATGCTTAACCATCCCTCTCCAGGCTAAATTTTACTGAAAGATTGATTTGTACATTCTAGCATGCATTTTTAGAACTGGTTATCACAATGTATGCCAATGTCACACGTCACGCTTTCTAAAATAAATACATTCAGATCGAGTTACTTATTCAGTTTGATCTTCGCAAATGTCTTGAATGCAGAGGCCCTGTTGGCTTTGCTAAGTCAGTTCTAAGTAAGAGAAGGTTCCCTGGGCTCTGGTGGTGGGGCTGAGAGGAAGCTGGCAGCCGGCTGGGGGAGGAGGAGGGGCGGGGGCTGCGGCTGCGATCGGGAAGATTGAGAGCTAAACCCTATGGTGTGGGGCATCGATCCAGAACTGGCAATGGGGCTCTGACCGGAGAGAAATCTGAATGACAGAGAGAGCGGATGCAGGAGGAGGGGGCTGATGCCCTGCGTCAGGTCCAGTAGGCAACTAGAAGCAGCACGGGCAGAAGGAGCCCAGCTGCGGAAACTGGCGGCAGGTCGGGGTGTCAGGTGTAGAATAGGTCCACGTGGGACTCAAGCGGAGCGGCTATGTGGGATCAAGGCTGCAAGTCATGTGAGGATGCGAAAGAACTATTTCATGTTGCCCGGGCTCCAGGCTTTAGGGATAGAGTTAATGATTTATAAGACCCTCAGAGTGCAGACAGAAACGGAGGCCATAAGAATGAAAATGCTAATTCTTAACTTACGGAATTATGTATGTTATATTAAGAGAGAGAGAGAAGCTGCTATGTACATAATAACGTGCTAGATTCGGATCATTTTAAAATAATAAACCTACCTTCTGTGTGTGTATGCCTACGGTTGAATCTAATTATAATCCAATTGAGAATCGAAGCGAGGAGGTATATACTGATCTCAGCCCTCCCGCTGGAGCTGACCTCACCAGAACCCCTGAAGGGGACACAGGGGAGCCCCGTAAGAGATGACCGAGGGGCTCCAGGACTCAGCAGGAGGGAGGCAGCCCTGCCTCTGGAAGGGACTTGAACCAGCACTGGAATCCCTTCTGATTTTCTCCCTCTCAACTCAGCTCACCTCAGTTCTGTTTACTGAATCTCCTTCCTCATCAGGCCTGCATCTTCTTTTTTTTCCCCTGCCATATGGAAGAGAGAAACAAATGTTCTCTCCATTCCCAGACTTACAGATGTTGATGAGATGAATGCCTGAGGAAAGCATGCTTATTGGAGCAGATCAGTCACCTCCGTGTAGGGCTGGGTTCAGGGCATGAAACGGCAGCCTGTGGCCTCTGCCGTACTCGAGGGGAGAGACTTTAATACAAATGGGAAGTGTCAAGTTTTTTAAATGAGGTTGTTTTTATGTAGATCTCACATATGGTAAATTTTGCTCAGATGTCTCATTATTTGTCTGGATTATGAAGTCACATACATGAATGAAAGGGTCAAATGCTGCTTAGAAACTTGTGGCAACTGGATGGGCTTTGTCAAATCCCAGACTGACAGGGAGACAGTTGCAAAGTTGCAGGATCACTGAAACTATGGATATCTCTACCTGGAGGTATACTTTTTTTTTCCTTTTCTTTTTTTTTTTTTTCTTTTTCTTTTGTTTTCTTTTTTTTCTGAGGGTAGGCACCTGATGTCTGGTATTTGTGAAACGGAGGGAGGGGAGGTGGGAAGGGTGAAGGAATGAAAACCAGAGAAAAGTCGACATTTTGGTTGGGAGTTTGCTGACTTTGTTTCCTTCTTTCATTAAGAAAGCTGTGGTTGGTTACTTGTTTAATTCTCATTTTCATTGAAGAGAAAATGTCAGTTTCCAGCAGCAAAACTTCCCCCGGATATTATCTGCAATAAACATCATCACAGCGGGTCCCACATAGGCCATGCGTAGCGGGATGATACACTCCCTTACACAGTGCCATTTCCTGCAGCAGCTCTTCATGAGTCAGTGGGAAACTGCCCCAATGCAGCTGCAATTCTGCAAGCTTTCAGAACCAAATGGTCCCTGGATACAGTGCTCAGGTGATCTGACTTAATTAATGATGAAATCTGAGAGAGAAGAGAGTCAGCTTGGTCTTCCAGAGTCATCCATAATTACAAAGTCTCTCAAATCACCCTCTGATAATGCTAAACAGAGACATTTCCGGGTTGTGTTCTTTGGTGAAGACTTGGATTGTAAGTTAAGCAAATCTGCCCACTGATATTTAACTCTATTTTATTTATTTTATGTAATTTCAAATGATTTTTATGTTTTAATATTTTTTAAGAATTTATCCAAGAGAGCATGATTACTTCCCTTGGAAAGTGGGATCCACACTTTTTCTACCAGGGTTACCAATCATTCCTTACCCTTCTCATGTCCTTGTTTGAATGTATCCCTACGCGTGTTATGGGAATACCTCCACACAGTGGCCTGTGGCCAGTACTCTGTGACGCACCAAGACTGTGAATCCATTAGGCCAGAAGTATTGTCGTGCAATGATATGCGACCTGTTTCACAAAGTTAACCTGAGATCATTATAGTCTCTACCTTGAGACTCTGGACCCACCCAACAAGACAATTTGAGGGTGAGGACTTGAGAAACTATGTCATGGAGCTCTGAGATGGGGACAGACTTCATGGAGCAAAGGGCACAGGAAAGTGGGTAGAATGTATATATCCAGACACAACTGGTAAGAAGAAACAGACAAAAAGTTGCAGATGCACAGAGAAAGGGAAAAGTCATGAGTAAAACATATGGAGATTAAAAACTACTTGTCTATGAGCTGCCTGGAGTCCTGCGTTTGCAAGCTCTTCTGCGTTCAACTTTTCCCAGAGTCAGAGATATGCCTCTACATTTTTTGAGCATCAGAGAAATCTGGGCATAACAACAGCAACAAAAATGACACGGACCTGCAAAGACCATCATACAAAAGCACAACTGAAAGAAAGCATCAGTGTCTTATGATAAGAGAAAGTTACCTTAAGCCCAGAGATCCCAGGTCTCAGCCCCAGCAATACTCTCCTTACTGTCCTGACCTCTGTAACTCAGATCACTATGGAATCCTTGCAATGAACCACCTCCTCGTTTTTCTTGATCTAGCTCAAGAGCGTCTCTTTTCCTGTAGAAAAAGAAATTCAACATTAATCAGCATCTCTTTCTTTTACTAAAGATAAATAATAAATGCATAACTATGTATTACATTTCCTTGTGGAAAATACGTAAATAATCCTAGCTGTTACTTATCCATTGTTTTTTATAGCAAATGTTATGTCTCAGTTAAGCTTCACAAAGTATCTTTTTTGCAATGAGGAAATTGAGACATTAGTTGCTATTATTACTATAATAAAAATTCACCTAACAACAGGCCCTCTTTTTTCTTTTTTTAACATCTTTGTTGGAGTATAATTGCTTTACAGTGGTGTGTTAGTTTCTGCTTTATAACAAAGTGAATCAGCTATACATGCACATATATCCCCATATCTCCTCCCTCTTGCATCTCCCTCCCACTCTCCCTATCCCACCCATCTAGGTGGTCACAAAGCACCAAGCTGATCTCCCTGTGCTATGCGGCTGCTTCCCACTATCTATTTTACATTTGGTAGTATATATAAGTCTATGCCACTCTCTCACTTGGTTCCAGCTTACCCTTCCCCCTCCCCGTGTCCTCAAGTCAACAGGCCCTCTTGAGGAGATCAAAGAGATAGCATATAGTTTAAGGTAAAATATCTAAAGGAATAAAGTAGAAAACTATTTACAATTTAATCCCAGGTTAAATGAAACTAGTTTAAATTAAACCTTAATAAAATGTTATAAATAAAAGAATTGACTGAGTTTGGCTTTATGTTATGAAATTTAAAGATAGGGAGTGAAATCGAAACATATTTCACATTATGACTTGCTAATATATATAATTCAAAGCACAAATCTTTATCTTTTTCCCAACTACAGCATATTAGCTGGTTAAGTCTTTGATTGTAACATGTACGTATGTTAAAATACTTGGAAATGCATAAAACAAATTATAGCAACAAATAAATTCACTTAGTCATGTTAACATATAGTAAACATGTTAGTTTTAATCATACAAAAATATTTGTTTATTGTCTATCAGTCTTTTGTGCAATGTAATATAATAGCTTTTATGAATCCATTCTACTTGTTTGCATGGGTTGTAACAAAAACAACCAAAAAACAAACAAACATAAAAACAGAGAAAGAGGAGAATTTGTGACTCTATGAGGATGAGGGAATTTATAAACCAGTTTTCAAAGTCTCAACAGGGCATATATTTTTGAAATCCAAATTTTTCAACTCAGTGGGTTATTGCAGATAACTCATGCAGATAGCAAAATGGGAAAAACATAAAGCATTTATGGGATAGAAAGATATTGACAATACCCCATAAAAATAGAAATGTTAAGAGAGGAAACTAGAAGGATGGAAGGACACTCTACGAAAATGAGAAGCTAAAAACCCAAGAGCTGGCGGAGGCCAAGGAGGAGACTGGCTGGTATTGATCCCACATTAGATGCATCTTGCAAACCCTGTCTGTGTCAAATTCAGTCTTGCACTGGCTCACATGCTTGGCCAATATCCTTGCTCTTTCTCCAGCCTTTTTCAGAATCTTTCTGTTTGATCACAAAGGGGTTTGATGGTATTCTCAGCTGCTAATCCAAAGAGAATTTTCCCAGGCTGATTTCTAAATGTCTAATATGTTAACTGGATCTAAAAGATCTAAGGGGACTTTGGGGAACCAGGAAAGAACCAGAGTGTTTTCTTTTTTCCCACTGAAAATTTAGAGCATTAATATCAAATCAGAGATAATAAAAACCCAAAGATACTCATGAGGTCTCATTTAAACCAGTATTTTCAACTTCTTTCATTTTGAAATTGAGGCCAACTCTAAAACTGAACAGGGAAATGAGTGCTTTGACCTCCGTGTTCTCTCCTACATTTGTCTCTGTGTGGTATGACACTCAAGATTATTGAAAGGGCATCATTTGTGGGCAAGGGAGGAAGGTGAAAGGGAGCAACCGTTCTTTTAACTTCTTTAAGCTTGATAATTAGATCAAAAATATAATGACTGTACTCAAGAATGTTTAACTAATAGAGTAGATTGGGCAGCTAAATATATCATTCAAATATGCTTTTAGCATACATATTTTTTAATTCATGTACCCCACACTGAACTGTTTATTAGGAACATATTCAATTACAAAGAGTTTGATATGATTAGTACATGTCAGAAATTAAAGAGAAATTAATGCACACCCCATCTCTTTTCCCATGGAAGGATATTTGAAGGTTGGTCAAATCGACTAGTCTTATACCATAAAGGAACTGCAGCAATTTCTACCACATGGAAGGGGGTAGAAAATAAAATAAAAAATAAAGGACTTAAGGTTTTCTGAGTGCCTACTATGGACCAGAAACCTCAAGAGGAACTTTTCTACATGAGGTCTAACTTAATTGTTATAAATATTTTACTGGGTATAATTATTCTTATTTAAAGGTGACTGAAGTGAGGCTCAGAAAAACCAAGGCTTGCTGTAGATCACACAGGTAGAAAGTAGCTAAGCTTTTGTGAAATTAATATTCAGGCATGTCTAGGCCCACAAACAAATTATCTTAAATCTGCCAACTTGTTCATTAAGTTCCTTGTTATCACATCAGAGAAACAAGTTTGGCGTTACTGGATCTTTGAAGTCAATTTCTGTTGCTAAAAAATTGGTTGGGAAAGTGGAAATCAAGAGCTACAAGATCCCATCCACAACGTTAACTAATAAAAAGTTAGAATATCTCTTGAAGTACAGATGCATTTAATATATTTAAATCCATGAGTTCATAATTATGGGGAAAAATGCATTGGGTATCTTTAAATTGTACTAAGAAACCAACCAGTTAATTTCAGAACTGGTAGATAATGGAAAGGAATTTGTTTTTCCATGTGTTTTTCCTTTCCTATATGAACTGTACCTTAAGGTAACCGAACAGTTGATGTGGGAAAGTTCCTTACTGTAGAAGTATTCCAGATGATAAATAAAGTACTGATAGAATTAGGATATCACCAGTTAGTAACCTGGTTAAAAGCATATATCAGTTATCCATTATTCTATGATAAATCTTCCCCAAAAATAGTGGTTTAAAAGAACAGTCATGTGTTAGCTTATAGTTCTTTGGAGAGGCAATTCTGTGAATGTAAGGACTCAGCTGAACAGACCTTCTGTTGGTTTCTCCTGAATCACATCTGGATTCAGTCAGATATGCTGGTTTAAGACAGCATCATGGACTTCCCTGGTGGTGCAGTGGATAAGAATCTGCCTGCCAATGTAGGGGACACGGGTTCGATCCCTGGTCCGGGAGGATCCCACATGCTGTGGAGCAACTAAGCCCGTGCACCAGAACTACTGAGCCTATGCTCTAGAGCCCACGAGCCACAACTACCGAAGACCGCGTGCCTAGAGCCCGTGTTCCGCAACAAGAGAAGCCACCGCAATGAGAAGCCCACGCACCGCAATGAAGAGCAGCCCCTGCTCACCACAACTAGAGGAAGCCCGTGTGCGGCAATGAAGACCCAACACAGCCAAAAATAAAATAAAATTTAAAAAAAAAGAGAGCATCACTCACACATCTGTCCATTGGTACTATCAGCTGGGCCTCTATCTCTACACATCATCTTTCACATGTAAGAGGCTACTGTAAACTTCTTCAACTAGTGGTCACAGGACAGCATGAGGGCAAGAAGGTCTCTCTTAGGTTCTCCATTTCAAACCCTCAAATTCATGTCCACTGAATTATGTCAATCACAGCAAGTCACAATACCAGCCCAGAGTCAAGAGGGTGGGAAGTGAATATATCCTCCCTATATCTTAATGGGAGGATTGGAAATGTCCATTGCAGACAGAGCAGGGCTAATGGGATGAGAAGAATTTGTGGCTAATTTTGAAATCTATCAATTTTTCATAGCAGCATTATTCATAATAGCCAAAAATGGAATAATCCAAATGTCTCTCAACTGATAAATTGTTAAACAAAATATAGTATATCCACACATTGGATTATTATTTAGCAATGAAAAGAATAAAGTACTAATACATGCTACAACATGAATGACCCTGAACGACACTGCTATGTGAATGAAGCCAGTCACAAAAGACCACATCGTGGGGCTTCCCTGGTGGCACAGTGGTTGAGAATCAGCCTGCCAATGCAGGGGACACGGGTTCGAGCCCTGGTCTGGGAAGATCCCACATGCCGTGGAGCAACTAAGCCCGTGAGCCACAATTACTGAGCTTGCGCGTCTGGAGCCTGTGCTCCGCAACAGGAGAGGCCTGCGCACCGCGATGAAGAGTAGACCCCACTTGCCGCAACTAGAGAAAGCCCTCGCACAGAAACGAAGACCCAATACAGCCTTAAAAATAAATAAATAAATAAATAAAAATTAAAAAAAAAAAAAAAGAAGACCACATCTTATGCTACTTTTGTGCGAAATGTCCAGAGAAGGCAAATCTTCCGAGAGAATATAGATCAGAGGTTCTGAGGAATGGGGGATAGTGGAAAATGGAGAGTGACTGCTAATGAATATGAATTCTTTTTGGGTATTGAGAATGTTGTGAAATCAGAGAGTAGTGATCATTACACAAGTCTGTGAATATACTAAAAAAACACCAAATTGTACATTTAAAAGCCTGAATATATAGTATGTGTAGTATATGCCAATTGAGATAAAATTTTTTAAAAATAGTAAAATCTACTTGTGACATCAGCATTACTTTCAATTTAAAATCTCTTTTAGGAATAAATAAAAAGTGCTTAATACTGTATAAATTTTTCAAGGGCAATTTGAAGATATGCCAATTTCTTAGAAACTAGAATAAAAAGTATATTATCACTGCTGAATTTTTAGACTCAGAGTGGGTCTTCCTTATCTTTTCATTTATTAAATTGCCCATTTTAGAATTATCATTCATTGAACCGAGATAAATTGTCTTTTTGCAGATGAATGAACCAAAGTCAAGTGAAAGAATTTAGAACTTTTAAATGATGTCCAAACTTTAAATTATGAAATGATGATATTACCCATTTTAAAGAAATATCATTTCATTTTCCGTTCATGTTATTTTACATTCCTCCTGCTGATAAGCCTAACAGATCGATGAAAAATACTAACAGTATACATTTCAACAGAAGGAAAAAGGAGAGGATCTTGTATGGTGATTATAAAATGCTGATTGTAACCCAGTCATCCCTTATAATCATGCAAACTTCTAGTTTTTGTTTATTATTTTGGGCAGATTTTGTTCGCTTTGATTTATTAGAATGTTTTACACAAGGATATTTGCGCACTGCACATTATTTTAGCTAGCATAAGATATAAGTTTAAAATAGATTTCTACTTTGTCCTTTTAAGTTGTAAATAAAACTTAACCCAGGTTAGCAGTATTGTTGGAACTAAAGAAATAAAGGATTAAATACATTGGACTTGTCTTTGGAATGATTTATCAATATGCCTAGAAATAACTGGGCTGGTTTAAACAGGAGTGTATTGTATAAAAATCATGGGACATACAGCTGTGTACAATGAAATCACTGTCAAGGTTTACTACATTTAAATTCTCTTCTGAAACCATCACTTTCATAGTTGTTTAATTTGTGTATTTAAATAAATTTAGTGATGCCCCCCCCGCCATGTTTTATTGACTCTAAATTTTTTTTAAATAACTTTTTTTTTTAACATCTTTATTGGAGTATAATTGCTTTACACTGGTGTGTTAGTTTCTGCTTTATAACAAAGTGAATCAGTTATACATATACATATGTTCCCATATCTCTTCCCTCTTGCGTCTCCCTCTCTCCCACCCTCCCTATCCCACCCCTCTAGGTGGTCACAAAGCACCGAGCTGATCTCCCTGTGCTATGCGGCTGCTTCCCACTAGCTATCTATTTTACATTTGGTAGTGTATATATGTCCCTGCCACTCTCTCACCCTGTCACATCTTACCCCTCCCCTTCCCCATATCCTCAAGTCCATTCTCTAGTAGGTCTGTGTCTTTATTCCTGTCTTGCCACTAGGTTCTTCATGACTTATTTTTTTCCTTAGATTCCAAATATATGTATTAGCATACTGTATTTGTTTTTCTCTTTCTGACTTACTTCACTCTGTATGACAGATTCTAACTCCATCCACATCACTACAAATAACTCCATTTCGTTTCTTTTTATGGCTGAGTAATATTCCATTGTATATATGTGCCACATCTTCTTTATCCATTCATCCGATGATGGACACTTAGGTTGCTTCCATGTCCTGGCTATTGTAAATAGAGCTGCAATGAACATTTTGGTACATGACTCTTTTTGAATTATGGTTTTCTCAGGGTATATGCCCAGTAGTGGGATTGCTGGGTCATATGGTAGTTCTATTTGTAGTTTTTTAAGGAACCTCCATACTGTTCTCCATAGTAGCTGTATCAATTTACATTCCCACCAACAGTGCAAGAGGGTTCCCTTTTCTCCACACCCTCTCCAGCATTTATTGTTTGTAGATTTTTTGATGATGGCCATTCTGTCTGGTGTGAAGTGATACCTCACTGTAGTTTTGATTTGTATTTCTCTAATGATTAATGATGTTGAGCATTCTTTCATGTGTCTGTTGGCAATCTGTATATCTTCTTTGGAGAAATGTCTATTTAGGCCTTCTGCCCATTTTTGGATTGGGTTGTTTGTTTTTTTGTTATTGAGCTGCATGAGCTGCTTGTAAATCTTGGAGATTAATCCTTTGTCAGTTGCTTCATTTGCAAATATTTTCTCCCATTCTGAGGATTGTCTTTTGGTCTTGTTTATGGTTTCCTTTGCTATGCAAAATCTTTTAAGTTTCATTAGGTCCCATTTGTTTATTTTTGTTTTTATTTCCATTTCTCTAGCAGCTGGGTCAAAAAGGATCTTGCTGTGATTTATGTCATAGAGTGTTCTGCCTATGTTTTCCTCTAAGAGTTTGATAGTGTCTGGCCTTACATTTAGGTCTTTAATCCATTTTGAGTTTATTTTTGTGTATGGTGTTAGGGAGTGTTCTAATTTCATACTTTTACATGTACCTGTCCAGTTTTCCCAGCACCACTTATTGAAGAGGCTGTCTTTTCTCCACTGTATATGCTTGCCTCCTTTATCAAAGATAAGGTGACCATATGTGCATGGGTTTATCTCTGGGCTTTCTATCCTGTTCCATTGATCTATGTTTCTGTTTTTGTGCCAGTACCAAACTGTCTTGATTACTGTAGCTTTGTAATATAGTCTGAAGTCAGGGAGCATGATTCCTCCAGCTCCATTTTTCATTCTCAAGATTGCTTTGGCTATTCGGGGTATTTTGTGTTTCCATACAAATTGTGAAATTTTTTGTTCTAGTTCTGTGAAACATGCCAGTGGTAGTTTGATAGGGATTGCATTGAATCTGTAGATTGCTTTGGGTAGTAGAGTCATTTTCACAATGTTGATTCTTCCAATCCAAGAACATGGTATATCTCTCCATCTATTTGTATCATCTTTAATTTCTTTCATCAGTGTCCTATAATTTTCTGCATACAGGTCTTTTTTCTCCTTAGGTAGGTTTATTCCTAGATATTTTATTCTTTTTGTTGCAATGGTCAATGGGAGTGTTTTCTTAATTTCACTTTCAGATTCTTCATCATTAGTGTATAGGAATGCAAGAGATTTCTGTGCATTAATTTTGTATCCTGCTACTTTACCAAATTCATTGATTAGCTCTAGTAGTTTTCTGGTAGCATCTTTAGGATTCTCTGTGTATAGTATCATGTCATCTGCAAACAGTGACAGCTTTACTTCTTCTTTTCTGATTTGGATTCCTTTTATTTCTTTTTCTTCTCTGATTGCTGTGGCTAACACTTCCAAAACTATGTTGAATAATAGTGGTGAGAGTGGGCAACCTTGTGTTGTTCCTGATCTTAGTGGAAATGGTTTCAGTTTTTCACCATTGAGGACAATGTTGGCTGTGGGTTTGTCATATATGGCCTTTATTATGTTGAGGAAAGTTCCCTCTATGCCTACTTTCTGCAGGGCTTTTATCATCAATGGGTGTTGAATTTTGTTGAAGGCTTTCTCTGCATCTATTGAGATGATCATATGGTTTTTCCCCTTCAATTTGTTAATATGGTGTACCATGTTGATTGATTTGCGTATATTGAAGAATCCTTGCATTCCTGGAATAAACCCCACTTGATCATGGTGTATGATCCTTTTTAATGTGCTGTTGGATTCTGTTTGCTAGTATTTTGTTGAGGATTTTTGAATCTATGTTCATCAGTGATATTGGCCTGTAGTTTTCTTTCTTTGTGACATCTTTGTCTGGTTCTGATATCAGGGTGATGGTGGCCTGGTAGAATGAGTTGGGGACTGTTTCTCCCTCTGCAATATTTTGGAAGAGTTTGAGAAGGATAGGCATTAGCTCTTCTCTAAATGTTTGATAGAATTCACCTGTGAAGTCCTCTGGTCCTGGGCTTTTGTTTGTTGGAAGATTTTTAATCACAGTTTAAATTTCAGTGCTTGTGATTGGTCTGTTCATATTTTCTATTTCTTCCTGGTTCAGTCTCGGCAGGTTGTGCCTTTCTAAGAATTTGTCCATTTCTTCCAGGTTGTCCATTTTATTGGCTTATAGTTGCTTGTAGTAATCTCTCATGATCCTTTGTATTTCTGCAGTGTCAGTGGTTACTTCTCCTTTTTCATTTCTAATTCTATTGATTTGAGTCTTCTCCCTTTTTCTCTTGATGAGTCTGGCTAATGGTTTATCAATTTTGTTTATCTTCTCAAAGAAACAGCTTTTAGTTTTATTGTTCTTTGCTATTGTCCCCTTCATTTCTTTTTCATTTATTTCTGATCTGATCTTTATGATTTCTTTCCTTCTGCTAGCTTTAGGGTATTTTTGTTCTTCTTTCTCTAATTGCTTTAGGTGCAAGGTTAGGTTGTTTATTCGAGATGTTTCCTGTTTCTTGAGGTAGGCTTGTATTGCTATAAACTTCCCTCTTAGAACTGCTTTTGCTGCATCCCATAGGTTTTGGGTCGTCGTGTCCCCATTGTCATTTGTTTCTAGGTATTTTTTGATTTCCCCTTTGATTTCTTCAGTGATCACTTCGTTATTAAGTAGTGTATTGTGTAGCCTCCATGTGTTTGTATTTTTTACAGATCTTTTCCTGTAATTGATATCTAATCTCATAGCGTTGTGGTCAGAAAAGATACTTGATATGATTTCAATTTTCTTAAATTTACCAAGGCTTGATTTGTGACCCAAGATATGATCTATCCTGGAGAATGTTCCATGAGCACTTTAGAAAAATGTGTATTTTGTTGTTTTTGGGTGGAATGTCCTATAAATATCAATTAAGTCCATCTTGTTTAATGTATCATTTAAAGCTTGTGTTTCGTTATTTATTTTCATTTTGGATGATCTGTCCATTGGTGAAAGTGGGGTGTTAAAGTCCCCTACTATGATTGTGTTACTGTTGATTTCCCCTCTTATGGCTGTTAGTATTTGCCTTATGTATTGAGGTGCTCCTATGTTGGGTGCATAAATATTTACAATTGTTATATCTTCTTCCTGGATTGATCCCTTGATCATTATGTAGTGTCCTTCTTTGTCTCTTGTAATAGTTTTTATTTTAAAGTCTGTTTTGTTTGATATGAGAATTGCTACTCCAGCTTTCTTTTGATTTCCATTTGCATGGAATATCTTTTTCCATCCCCTCACTTTCAGTCTGTATGTGTCCCTAGGTCTGAAGTGGGTCTCTTGTAGACAGCATATACATGGGTCTTGTTTTTGTATCCATTCAGCCATTCTGTGTCTTTTGGTGGGAGCATTTAATCCATTTACATTTAAGGTAATTATCGATATGTATGTTCCTATTCCCATTTTCTTAAATGTTTTGGGTTTGTTATTGTAGGTGTTTTCCTTCTTTTGTGTTTCTTGCCTAGAGAAGTTCCTTTAGCATTTGTTGTAAAGCTGGTTTGGTGGTGCTGAACTCTCTCAGCTTTTGCTTGTCTGTAAAGGTTTCAATTTCTCCATCAAGTCTGAATGAGATCCTTGCTGGGTAGAGTAACCTTGGTTGTAGGTTTTTCTCCTTCATGACTTTAAGTATATCCTGCCACTCCCTTCTGGCTTGCAGAGTTTCTGCTGAAAGATCAGATGTTAACCTTATGGGGATTCCCTTGTGTGTTATTTGTTTTTTTTCCCTTGCTGCTTTTAATATGTTTTCTTTATATTTAATTTTTGATAGTTTGATTAATATGTGTCTTGTCGTGTTTCTCCTTGGGTTTATCCTGTATGGGACTCTCTGTGCTTCCAGGACTTGATTAACTATTTCCTTTCCCATATTAGGGAACTTTTCAACTATAATCTCTTCAAATATTTTCTCAGTCCCTTTCTTTTTCTCC
Source organism: Balaenoptera acutorostrata (assembly GCF_949987535.1). Lineage (NCBI taxonomy): Eukaryota > Metazoa > Chordata > Mammalia > Artiodactyla > Balaenopteridae > Balaenoptera > Balaenoptera acutorostrata. The sequence continues at coordinate 13,401,566 of NC_080065.1, read as the reverse complement.
TCTTCTTCTGGGACCCCTATAATTCGAATGTTGGTGCGTTTAATGTTGTCCCAGAGGTCTCTGAGACTGTCCTCAGTTCTTTTCATTCTTTTTTCTTTATTCTGCTCTGCAGTAGTTATTTCCACTATTTTATCTTCCAGGTCACTTACCCGTTCTTCTGCCTCAGTTATTCTGCTATTGGTTCCTTCTAGAGTATTTTTAATTTCATTTATTGTGTTGTTCATCGTTGCTTGGTTCCTCTTTAGTTCTTCTACGTCCTTGTTAAATGTTTCTTGCATTTTGTCTATTCTATTTCCAAGATTTTGGATCATCTTTACTATCATTATTCTGAATTCTTTTTCAGGTAGACTGCCTATTTCCTCTTCATTTGTTAGGTCTGGTGTGTTTTGACCCTGCTCCTTCATTGCTGTGTGTTTTTCTGTCTTCTCATTTTGCTTATCTTACCGTGTTTGGGGTCTCCTTTTCACAGGCTGCAGGTTTGTAGTTCCCGTTGTTTTTGGTATCTGTCCCCAGTGGCTAAGGTTGGTACAGTGGCTTGTGTAGGCTTCCTGGTGGAGGTGACTAGTGCCTGTGTTCTGATGGATGAGGCTGGATCTTGTCTTTCTGGTGGGCACATCCACGTCTGGTGGTGTGTTTTGGGGTGTCTGTGGCCTTATTATGATTTTAGGCAGCCTCTCTGCTAATGGATGGGGCTGTGTTCCTGTCTTGCTAGTTGTTTGGCATTGGGTGTCCAGCACTGTAGCTTGCTGGTCGTTGAGTGAATCTGGGTCTTGATGTTGAGATGGAGATCTCTGAGAGATTTTCGTTGTTTGGTATTATGTGGAGCTGGGAGGTCTCTTGTGGACCAGTGTCCTGAAGTTGGCTCTCCCACCTCAGAGGCACAGCCCTGATGTCTGGCTGAAGCACCAAGAGCCTTTCATTCACAGGGCTCAGAATAAAAGGGAGAAAAAATAGAAAGAAAGAAAGAAAGAAAGAAAGAGGATAAAATAAAATAAAATAAAGCTATTACAATAAAAAATTTTTAAAAATTATTAAGAAAAAATTTATTAAGAAAAATTTTTTTTAATTTTTAAAAATAAATTTATTAAATTTTTATAATAAAAAAATTAAGAAAAAAATTTAATAAGAAAAAACTTTTTTTAATTTTTTAAAATAAAAAATAAGAAAAAATTATTAAGAAAAAAGAATTTTTTAATAAAAAATAAGGAAAAGATTATTAAGAAAAAAAATTTTAAGTTAAAAAAAAAAAAACGGACGGACTGAACCCTAGGACAAATGGTGAAAGCAAAGCTATACAGACAAAGTCTCACCCAGAAGCATACACATATACACTCACAAAAAGAGGAAAAGGGGAAAAATTAATATATCTTGCTCCCAAAGTTCACCTCCTGAATTTGGAATGATTCGTTGTCTATTCAGGTATTCCACAGATGCAGGGTACATCAAGTTGTTTGTGGAGCTTTAATCCGCTGCTTCTGAGGCTGCTGGGAGAGACTTCCCTTTCTCTTCTTTGCTCGTGCAGCTCCCGGGGTTCAGCTTTGGATTTGGACCCGCCTCTGCGTGTAGGTCGCCTGAGGGCGTCTGTTCCCCGCCCAGACAGGACGGGGTTAAAGGAGCAGCTGCTTTGGGGGCTCTGGCTCACTCAGGCAGGGGGAGGGAGGGGTACGGAGGAGGCGGGGCGAGCCTGCGGCGTCAGAGGCGTCATGACGTTGCAGCAGCCCGAGGCGTGCAGTGCATTCTCCCGGGGAAGTTGTCCCCGGATCACGGGAGCCTGGCAGTGGCGGGCTGCACTGGCTCCCGGGAGGGGCGGTGTGGAGAGTGACCTGTGCTCGCACACAGGCTTCTTGGTGGTGGCAGCAGCAGCCCCAGCGTCTCATGCCCATCTCTGGGGTCCACGCTGGTAGCCGCGGCTCGCGCCCGTCTCTGGAGCTCGTTTAGGCGGCGCTCTGAATCCCCTCTCCTTGCACGCCGTGAAACAAAGAGGCCAGAAAAAGTCTCTTGCCTCTTCGGCAGCTGCAGATTTTTTCCCGGACTCCCTCCCGGCTAGCTGTGGCGCACTAGCCCCTTCAGGCTGTGTTCACGCCGCCAGCCCCAGTCCTCTCCCTGCGATCCGACCGAAGCCGAGCCTCAGCTCCCAGCCCCGCCCGCCCCAGCGGGTGAGCAGACAAGCCTCTCGGGCTGGTGAGCGCTGCTCGGCGCCGAGCCTCCGTGCGGGAGTCTCTCCGTTTTTCCCTATGCGCCCCTGTTGCTGTGGGATCTGCGCTGATAGCCGCGGCTCGCGCCCTTCTCTGGAGTTCGTTTAGGCAGCGCTCTGAATCCCCTCTCCTTGCCCGCCGCGAAACAAAGAGGCAAGAAAAAGTCTCTTGCCTCTTCGGCAGCTGCAGACTTTTTCCCGGACTCCCTCCCGGCTAGCTGTGGTGCACTAGCCCCTTCAGGCTGTGTTCACGCCGCCAGCCCCAGTCCTCTCCCTGCGATCCAACTGAAGCCCGAGCCTCAGCTCCCAGCCCCGCCCGCCCCGGTGGCTGAGCAGACAAGCCTCTCGGGCTGGTGAGTGCTGCTCGGCACCGATCCTCCGTGCGGGAACCTCTCCGCTTTGCCCTCCGCACCCCTGTGGCTGCGCTCTCCTCCGCGGCTCCGAAGCTTCCCCCCTCTGCCACCCGCAGTCTCCACCCGCGAAGGGGCTCCTAGTGTGTGGAAACCTTTCCTCCTTCACGGCTCCCTCCCACTGGTGCAGGTCCCGTCCCTATTCTTTTGTCTCTGTTATTTCTTTTTTCTTTTGCCCTACCCGGGTACGTGGGGGAGTTTCTTGCCTTTTGGGAGGTCTGACGTCTTCTGCCAGCGTTCAGTGGGTGTTCTGTAGGAGCAGTTCCACGTGTAGATGTATTTCTACTGTATCTGTGGGAAGGAAGGTGATCTCCGCGTCTTACTCTTCCGCCATCTTGCCGCGATTTCCCCCTAGATAACTTTTAATTGGTGGATGTTATGATCAATAGAATTTTTTGTTACTGTGGTTAATGTTGCTTTCTTTTTTTTTTTTGGCTCCTATTTGTTCATTGTGCCATGGAGGATCCATTGTTAGTCTGAGTTTCATGTTTCAAAGCCTCTGTTTAGTGCATACATTATATTTGATTATATTTGATTAACACCTTGACTTGGATAAAAATAAAAATTTCCATCTTTATTTTGTCTTGACTGGCTAAAATACAGGGTCTCACTTTCTTCCCCTCAGAATTTTAAACATTACTCCATTATTTTTTCACACCGGAAATTGCTGAGCAGAAATCCTTTTATAATCCTTTTATAATGAAAAACAAAACACAATGAACATTTTAAAAAATCTTGTAGAAAATAGAATCAAAGAAATTCCCCTACTGATTAAAAAAAGCAACAGTATATATTATATTTAACAATAACAAAGAAAGGGAGACTAGGGATAAATTTAATTAAAGATGCCGGAGAACATTTTGGAGAAGATTACAAAATGTTATTGAATGACATTAAAGAAAGCCCAAATAAATAGAAAGCTAATTTCTCAGATTGCCCCATTCTTTGCATAAAAGAAGGAGTGATTTGGAATCCAAAAGCTCAGGCTGATTCTTATTCTAGGACATTTTGCTCAGCTGTTGCTAAAGAGTTTTTTATTCCAGGATGAAGAAGATTCACACGAGGAGTTTGAAAGATGGCACAGACTCAGTCAAGCCTAGACAGAATGATTTTCTTAAATTAACTATAAAGTTAATTCCCCAAACGCTACCCTATTCTAGATGATTTAAAGAGCCATTGCCTGATACCTCCACCTGCTCCAGCAAGCTGGGTTAGGGCCCAGCACCTAATAAATGTATCAACACATGCAATAATGATCCCAATTTCTGTCTCTACTCCACCAGGACGGGGTCCACAGAGGGAAAGAACCCTTTTATATGTGTCTTTCATTACTGTGACTAGCAAAGAATAGATGCTAAATAAATAATAGGTATATTAAAATGTCCTGGATGTAAGCCTTAACTTCACAACTACATGTGTGAATGAATTACCAAATGTGCAAATTTGAATTTCCTTCCTACATTCCAGCATGGTTTATAGAATCAAATGAGATCATGTGAGAAGGTGAGCTATAGATTGCCAGTCAATTTTATTAGTATTGATTTTATTGTTATTAATCATATACCCTCCAACAATTACAACTTATATAAACATATGGCTAGTGTTTTATAAATAGTTCTTTTAAACATGAATTGCCTCCAAATTTTAAAAATGTCTTGTATGTTCTAATGCCTTCATACTGTGATGTCCCAAGTGTGACACTTACATTTAAGAAGTTATACAGTCATATATTCAATAAAGATGTACAGAAATGAATTATGAAAAGACAGAACAGCAGGAGTAAGTGACCATTGATGAAGTGATATAAATAGGTTGAACTTTGCCTTCTGAATTGAGTAATTTATAAATTATTATACAAAGAGAATCAGATGTTTGTGTTGGTTACAAGTCATGAAATTTCACTGTGACAAAGGAACTTGGAGCACTTGCGTAAAAGAAATTAATATATTTATTTTCATTAACCATTAACTAAAATATGCCTTTTCCTTCAATTATGTACTTGTGCAACAAACCACAGTGGTATCAATAGTACTTGTGACTGTCACAAATAGAAATCACAGATATTGTCATATCCTACTATGGACTTCAAGCATCTCAAAATATCACTATTTTGAAATTGTAGAAGTTATCAGACCCAAGGTTAGGCCTTGATATTTAATGTGTTAATAATGAAGCACATAGATTACCATCGAGCAAACTGTTTTATAATTGTTTGATGCTGGCATTTATAATTGCTCCTTTTGTAATCTTATTTATTTTATGAATTTTATTACATTATTTTGAGAAAGGTCCACAGGCTTCATAAACCTATCAAAAGAACCCATGACACATATTTTTTAAAATGATTAAGAACCTCTGCCCTACAGGGTATCTAATCTCACCCCCCATTCCCTGTGGCCTTTCTACTAAGCGTGATGACCAGCAGCATTGATGAGGAACTTATTAGAAATGCAGACCCTTCAACCCCACTTCAAAACCACAGAATCAGAATCTTCATTTCAACAATATTCTTTGGTGATCTGGACATACTTCAGTGTATAATTCTATAATCTTAACATACTTCCTAGAGCAAGACCCTCTTATTACCTATATACTTCTCATGACATTACCTAAACTATAGTCCATCAACCAAGATCAAAATAAAACAGAGAGCGTGGAAGGCAGGAAGGCGGGAATGAGGAAGGAAGGAAGGAAGGAAGGAAGGAAGGAAGGAAGGAAGGAAGGAAGGGAAAGAAAGAAAACCAAAAGAATAGCAATACTCTATTACCAATAAACAATGGATTTTCTGGTTTTAATTAGACACAGACACTACTTATCTAAAGTAATTATTTATTATATTAAATCCATGGAGGAAATTATCTTTCTAGGTTCCAAGAGATATGACTCTGGAACTGCCCAAAAAATGAACACACCTTGTTTCTTTTTAGTCCCACTTTGTAATTTAAAAGTCCATGAAAATATGGGTTTATCTTGGGGGCAGGGAAGAAGGAAGAAGAAACAGGTCACTAGGGAACATGAGAGCATTTGGTTAGCAAAAGCATCTATATTAAGACTTGTGAAATGAGAACCAAGAGAGGAAGAGGTGGCTAAAGGAAACTGACATTGGCTAATTACTTCCGTTTATCATCCAGTTTTGAAAATTAAACGGATATATTAATATACTCATTAATTTAAAGGGTACTTGGAAGTCACAGAAGTGTCTGCATGATTTTCATAGAAATCCAAAATGATAATGAACTTTTGGAAAGCAAAGTTCATAAAGTAAATGATGCGATATCTTTTTACGAAAATTTTGACTCAGTGATTTCCTGCCAAAAATGTCTTTAGCAGTACTGCTTTCCAAGAATATGAATAAAATGATGAAGCACAGAATACCTTCAAAATATGAGATAAGGCAACACGTTTGTGTAATGACACTTTCTGAAATAAAATTAAATGTGCATTTTTATTATTCCTTGGCAGCAGTATTTATTGACTATGATGTCAAAATTCTGAGCAGCTCATGAAGAAATGAGTGGAGAAGCAAACACTGATGCTGCAACTTTCTTTTAATTCCATTTATTAAAGTTGAAAAGCTATAAACAGCCAGTTATTTTTTAAAAATAAATAAATAAGATGCACACACACACACACACCTACTATTTAACCAGGAGATCTAAAGTGAGGATTTTTTTCTTCTAGTTGCATTAGGAAAAAGTATATTTTTAAAAGAATATTTTTCCTGAGGGAGTAATGATTTATCAGATCAGAAACTAAGACTTTTTCATCATAAGAAAAAACTGAAAAATACAAGTGAAAATGATGAAACATACACATTTGGAAATAGAATGGAATCTGTATTATCAAGTATAATTACTATCAGAACTCATGAATAAATGGACATAAACAGTGAGCAAATTTAATTACACTTCTTTCTAGGGAACAGAATTCAAGATTCAGAGTTAAAAAAAAAATGGACTCTCATTGAACATGAGCCACTTTGGAAACTAGACGATGATGCAAAAATCACTCATCATTGAGAAGAAATAGCCCAGTTGTAAAGAGCAACTACAATAGGGCCCCCTTCCTATCTCACATTGAGGTTTTACCCTTATGCCTTCAGGTGTGGAAAGTTTCCAATGTAGTCTGCCATCTTGGATTTCTCTCTGCATCCCTGCCCTGATCTTCTAAGAACACTAATTTATACCTCATTGCCTTTATTTTTTTTTAATTTTTAATTGAAGTGTAGTTGATATACAATATGGTGTAAGTTTCAGATGTACAGCACAGCGATTCCATTATATATATATATATATATATATATATATATATATATATAACTTGTTCAGATTCATTTTCCTTATAGATGATTACAAGATATTGAGTATATAGTTCCCTGTGCTATATAGTAGGTCCTCGTTGTTTATCTATTTTATACATAGTAGCATGTATATGTTAATCCTAAAAGGATCACATACTTTAGACTTGACAGGACAGAGGGTCTCTGTCTCAGTTACTTCACTCCATCATTTTAACATAAAAGCAGCCATAGGAAATATGTCAACGAATGATTGTGGCTGTGTTCCAATAAAACAATTTTTGTGGACACTGAAATTTGCTTAATAATCAATCATTTTGCAATAATTTGTGAATATGTACCGTGTTTTCAAGGTTTTGAAACTTATCAGGACACAAGAAAAGTAACTTCTGTGCTCGTGACAGGACATGGAGCAGTGCCATCCAGACTTCCCAACAAGGAACGACGTCTTTCCACTGATGCTGATGTGGCAAAGCTGAGAGCCACTTCAAGGACTGCCTCAGCTGCAGAGTCGCCCATCCCAAGACTGTGGCCTTTGTGGGCAGATCTGCATCCAAAGACTTATGAGGCCGGGCTATAAAGGCGCAATCATTTCATCCAACATGGGACAACTCTTCAGGCCATTGTAGCCCCAGAGCTGCCTGGGAAAGGGACCAAGCTTTTGCCAGTCTCCATTGTACCTTTACTCCTCCCTCTTCCCAACCTGTTCCCTGGGTGATGTTGAACCTAAAGGCACTCCCTAATAAGCACCTTGCTCTCTTGCGGACTAGTACTTTATCTCAGAACCTACTTTCCGGGGAACCCCACCTGAGACGCTGCCACTTTAGAAAACCTAAGCAGGCAAGGATGGTCTTTGTTCTTTTTCTTTTTTTTCTTTTTTTTGTTCCTTCCACCTAATAGACTTTCTCTGTCTAGCAGTCTATTTTTAAAAGTGTTCCAGTTAGCTAACTGCCAATTTAGTTGATGGTTAAGCACCTCCCAAGAGTGCATTTTAATGAGGAGATTTTTGAAGATGATATTGCCTTGACAACCCAAAGGAATGAAGCAAAAATGATAGGAAAAGAGGTAGAAGTCAGTATTTTGATGAAGGCAACTTCTTAGCATCAACTCTTACACCATTAAGGAGCATAGCAATGACAGGAAAACCAATGCTCAAAAGGTCTCTGATCTCAAAAGTAACTCATAGAGAACCAACTAAGAGCAACAGAATGGAGCACATAGCAATACACCAAATGAATCTCTACATTCAAGGATCCACTTGAATTATTCCTTAAGCATCTGGGGGGAACTACACCTAAAAGACCTGGAGACCTCACCTTTACCTCTTCCTAAAACACACTTATAAGGATGTTCTATTGTTTGTTTGGAAATTCTAATGGATCACAGACGTTAGAATGCTTGCTGATGTCTATCATTCTCAACAGCCTTCCCAGAATCCTCCTTGGTAATGATCAGAAATCCAGGCCAAGGTGACAAGTTACGTGGCGCCACACTTTGGCGTGCACCAAATGCCCTTTATATACTTTACGTGAATCACATAAAAATTATTTACGGAAATGATTTTGGATTTGTTCAGGAGCTTTGTAAATATGTCCAATACGTCTAAATTCTCCTTAAATTCATGGGCATATTAACAGATCTGTTTAACATCCAATACTGGGTAACCTTGAATCCACCCTAAAAAGCAAACTAATCCCCAAACTACTTTTCGTTTGCATTTTAATGTATGACTTCAAGGAGGTAGGTGTGGAGAGAAATCTAAATTCCTTCTGGCAGATTTTGTTCCTCCTCTGAACAAGAATACTCTTCTCTTGAACAGGTTCCATTTCTTTCATCCTTTTACTTCTCCTTCTGGTCTCTCCTCTTTGTTCTTTTCGTCTCCTTCTTATTAGGTCATAGGTGCTGGGGAGTTTGTGGTGGAGGGAAGCTAATAGTCCAAAAATTTTTTCAGAGCTCAAGGTTTACTTACACAAGTTGTGGACAAAAAGACCTGCCTTTCTTTCCGGGCCCCAATTAACTACATACATTGATAAGTTCCTAATTCAATTAAGCAGGGCACAGGTGGGTCCTCAGCACAAGAATCCCCAAAGATTTGCCTCTCTGTTGCTGACTCCACAAACAATGTCTATTGCATAGTGCTTTAAAAAGACCGCTGAAAAATATAAAGAACTGTAGCTGGTAAATAGAGTTGAAATTATTTGTATGTAATGGTATCACAATAGTGAAAGAGGAAAAAAAATCACTCTTTACTGAGGTTCACTTAAGGTAAGTACAGTGGGTGTGGTTGCAGTGTCTCAAAACCTACTACAAAATTCAATTCTAGCAAAACTCACGGAAACTTTCAACCATCTGACTCCAGAATTATGTATATTATTTTTCCAGTGGTATGATTAGTTATATTTCTTGCTAATCTAAAGAGAAAACAATAAAATTTTATTTTTTATTTCTTGAGAAATTACAAATAATATTTAGTAATGAATCTAAATAACCGTTGGTATTTTAATAATGTACATAAAAGCAATAGTGGAATATTTTATCATACATTTATGTTCGTACTTATGTACAATTTCTATATGGATTTTAATTTAAGTAATATAGCTTAAATACTATAGATATTTAGAACTTCTTCTGTTACTTCAAACTGGTATCTAGCCAATTACTCTTACTAACAGTAAATCATATACTTTAGGGCAGGGTCAGTCCCGGTGTGTTATAAACTGTCAATGGAATATACATCCTTTAAAAATATATATATTATTGGGAATAATTAGTATGTTAGAAACTACTGAATAGTATAATGAAAAGAGACAAGGGCTAGAAGGCCAAGTATTTTATATGTATAAACTCTCAACATGACTTTAAAAATGTCTCTTCCACTGCATCTCATTTTTCTTGCAGGCTCGAATATCCTCATCAGTACAATTTAAAATTTTAAGTAGACTAAATGAGCTCTAAGTTTCTTTGGCCACTTCCAAAAAAGGTCATTATACCAGTGCATCACTTTAATCAATTTTATGATATTCTAAATATCTACTGTTAGGTCTATAAATAAAATATGTAAAATAGTCTGTATTCAACATGTTACATGATATCTATGCATACATATAGCTCTTCAGCAAAAAGCACTCTAGTTACATGGAAATAACTATTTTTTCTTATTGTAAAAAAATAGTTTTGCTTCTTTTATTTTTATATTGAAAAGAACATGTGATCAAGCAATAGAAATTCATAACCACTCATTACATTTAACCACTTAACTTTTCATTCAGTATTTGTTAAAGCACTGAGCTTTTTATACTATGACGAACACGTGAGTCAATAGATTTTTTCTGAGTCACCTAATACCCTTGAAAAGAATAAAATAAGTGGAATATATATAACTGACTGAAGCCACTTAACTTTCAAAAATATATCCAACAGATGTTTTTAAAGAAAGCATACTATAAGCATTTTTCCATGTAAAAAAAAGTGAAATATTCTCTTTGGCATAGCAAAAGAAATGAAGTAATTTATTGAATGATTCCAACATAATATGACTTTTACTTGAAATGTGAAAATTCCACTTGTTCTGTCACTGAAACAAGATACATTTTTCCATAGTTACTTTGTTTGGGAATGATATGCTGAAAAAGTAATCAGTTGGACATTTGTAGTAACACAGGAAAATGTTAAATACCTTTAAAATACTATTCTTAGTGAATTTAGAGATAGAATTATACTAATTTCACTTGCTTCTTAAAGTAATTTTCACTATTAATAGAATATTTAATGTAGAAAAAGTGACATATATTTTAAAACCATCATAGTAATTAATACATATTTTGTGGAGGACACTCTGAGACTGTACAAATATTATTTCTTGTTAAAATTTAGCCTAATAATTTTAGCATTAATTTGTAGATCTTGCCTGCCACAATTATTATTGTGATGTTCTCATGATGATTTCTATTTCCCTAATTCCTTCTACATTTATGAAATGGAATTCTCTCGTGAGGAAGAGTTGTTCCTTCTATTTATTTCCTTATTTATTCGTTTAATCATTAGTTTATATCAGTATACTCACAGCATTTGAGTTCTATTCACAGGATTTATTTTATTTTGAGAGTTAAAATCCAAATGCTATCATTATTTATTTTGCTACTCAAATTGTTCCAGATTTAGTCATTGAGAGCTCTTTAAGTTTTTTTTCTTATGTTCTTTGGACATGTCCATCTTTATTTTCTCCTTTCTTACTTCTTTTTTTCCCTTTACTTAAGGCATGTTCTTACTTTCTGGTACAAGACACTCTAGACTCAATTATATTTTCCCTGTCTCAACCCCATCTCTCCAAGAAACTCTTCTCTCTTGTGTTAGAGAAGGGGCTTTAGAAACCAAGATCTGGACATTAGGTATATTCATTGCTCAACACGCTTAATTTTATGTACACTAATCGTTTTCACAAAATCATGACATTTCATTAACTTTATTGCCTGTCCATGTCCTTTTTTTCATTTCTTTCTCCTTGTCTCTGTGCTACTCATTCTTCAATATTTTCTCCTGATAGTGTGATACCAGAGCACACTAAGACATCTTGTTAAAATAAAATAAAACAGAGACCAGGCTTGAAAATCACCCAAGCAGACAAAACCATTTAAGCCACACAAGCAAAACTATATCTAACTTATTTTGTGAACACAAGCAAAACTTAACATATGCTATTTCTTATAAATGCTCCAATAATCATAAAAGAACTTAAGTCATCTTCCTAAAACGGCATAAGATAAACACTTTTAACCAATCCCCTGCCATCTGGAAACTCCCGTTGTAATGTGCAGTCATTGTAGAGGTCAACAAATTCCTCATTTTCCTTTTAGAAGCCATCCTGAGCTTCAACTCAGTTTTGGATCTGAAGACTCCCAATTCTTGAACTGTTCTTTCACGCACAATAAACTCTTACTAAATACTATTTTACTAACCTAGTTTTCATTTTTACTGGATTTTTGACAACCTCTTACTTTTGGATTTACTTTTCTTATTTTGTCTGTCTAAAAATCCACTACATTCTGAAGGGGTCATACTTCTGCTCTCCTCTTTAGTATCTGTCTTAGAAAGTTTAGCCCATTTCACCAATTCACAATTGACCTACAACGTGGACCTCCTTCTAATTTCTATTTGAGCCCTCCTTTCAGGTTAAATTGCTTCAAATGTTATATTTGTCCTATCTGTCCTCAACTGTCTTCAATAATACTCCATTTATTTTCACTAGAATTTTCATGGTGATACAAAAGAGGACTGCCAAAGAGTAGTTTGAAGAGGGAGTTGAATTTTTGAAGGATTTTTTTGTCTTCCCCCTGGCTTCCTTTCCATTCTTGCAGGATGTCCTAGCAATATGAGAACAATAAAGCTGCCTAGAGCTGGATGAAAGCCTTCTCTCTGTAACATGGGTCCTCGGGAAAGCCATCAAATTAGAAAGGGACAAAATCCTGAAATTGTTTAATAGACAAATGCCTCATCCATTAGGACATAAGTTCAGATACTACTATAACAGAAACCCAAATGACGATGGCTTAAACTAGTTAGAAATTTATCTGTCTCCTACATTAATGTTGAGGTCCAGGGTTGACACAGCAATTCTGCTTTATCAGGTCATCAAGGGACCCTGGTTCCTTCTGACCTGGAATGTTCTGCAGTCTTTAGGGTCTTCCCCATGATTCAAGGTTGCTCAACACCCTCTCAACACTTCAGCACACAGGAGGGGCAAGGAAAGAAAGGAGAGGGCCTTCCAGAAGTCCCAACACCTCTTTTCCCTTTGATATGTTTCCTCTCTACTCTATCCTTGCTCAGGTTGCCATCTCCTTAACTCTGAAAAACCTCACTCATAGATAATTTTAACATGCTCTAAATCACACTCCCTAGATGTAGGATTTTGTAAACCCGTTCACGTACCTTCTGCAGGATCCTGTGATATGTAATGTTAACCTGTACTACACACTTCCATGTATATTTCTTGTGAAATTATCCAAAAACTACTACTCCATATTTGTTTTGCCCTCTCAATAAATATCACTAAAATTTTGGAATTCTCTTGATTCCACTGCTTTATTAAAATATTACTTGGAAATATTATTGCTTCATATATCATTAATAACAAATAACAAATTTCTTGTGACATGATACCAGGCCGCCGTTATCATGTCAAGAACCCCCTGTATTCATGATTATTATGAAACACATTAATGATACATTATTTTTCTTTGGAAAAAGTATCAACTGCTTCTCATTGTCTGGAGCCTGGATGAAACTCTTTTGTCTGATTTTTATACTTTTTGGATTTAGAAATTGGATACTTGCTAAAAATTCTATATAGATACTCACGTCACCACTTCTTCCATTCTCTAACAGTTAATTTCCATGTCTGAGTTTTTCTCTGGACTGCATTGTTTGCTCACTGGCACAGGGATATGCAAAATTGGTCCCATGGAATATCATATTTGTTTTTAGCAGCCACCCTACTTCTGATTTCCCAAGTCTGCCCATCAACTAAAAACAGCATTTTCCTACAGAACCAAGAATACATAGTCCTTTGATAAATACAAGAAATTTTTCGTTTCTTTGATCCCAGGAATTTTTTTTTACTTGTTCACCTTATTCTGTCTTTCCTGTATTCTAAGTTGCCAATGGCCTTACCCTCCTCTCCTAAGGAAGTCCTGCTACTTAGGGCAGCCAATGAAATATTTCGATAATGATAATTTTTCTTCCAACTATTCATTGGTCATTATCCTCTTCATATTAATAATGGGAAAGTTTCTCCCCTTAAAAATATTTTCTATTTTTCCATTCTTTGAGGTACATTATGATTCAAGGTATCACACAATGGTGATTAGATTTATATAAAGAAAAACTAGTGGAAACCCTGTTTTATTTCTAACTTATGATCCATCGTGGAATTTTAATCATACAGCATCTTTCAGCTCTTCATTTGATTCAACTAGGAATCCCATCCATCTTCAATTCATCTGAAAACAAAACCATTTCAGTTTTACTTTTCATATTATTTTTCCCAGGAGGACACCATATTCTTAGAAACTTGCACACACATCACTTTGATTTTACTTTCCCATAGAAATAACAGAAGGGCTGAACTACACTGTATGTATTTACGTATATTCGCTCTTTCTGCCTGTCACCTCTGTGCTACCTTCCAAAGTTTAACAGGAGCTCCTCCACTATAGTTGCGCTGTGAAGCTTGTCATATGGCATTTTTTCAGTTGCCTTTCACAAAATGGCACAATTTTCTGTATTAACACTTAACTGTCAAGACATTATGCGATATAAGCAGGTTCCTCCAAGACAAAACTCTCACATCTACCTCCAGTTTAAATCAGCAGTGTCAGGTGTGGGTCCTGGTGCTTGGTCTGGATCAAAAGAAGGAAAGAGGGAAATAAACATGGAAATCAATCATTCTGTATTAAGCCATAGCTTGAACCAATCATAAGAATTAGTACGCTTGCATTCCAAAGCACACTTGGCAAAATATAATTATCTGTTACTCTTTCCAATCTCCCCCTTTCCACAGTCACAGTCAGGAAAGTTCTGAATTACCTGCAAAATGGAAGACTTAGACCAATGGTCTGACGGTAGTTAAAGATGTTATTTTGCTCAGCGGAGTCCCCAGAACCTATCTAATTGGTGCATGTAATTAAATACATCTACAATCATCATCAAATTATCCTCTGTTCCAAGCCATAAACACCTAGATATTCCCACGCTTGAGTGAGAGACGGTGCATCATTCGGAAGAGCATTATAAGAAAGATGGAATAAAGCTCACCTCTGTAATACCTGCCTTTTGTCCTGGAAGTTTCTTTCCAAACTCTCCTTGTGATTTCCCAGCATTTCATGAACTTTGCTACAAACATCAAAGTCTTTCCAGACGTGTGGCACCAAGTGTTTTGGATCATCCCTATACATAAAATTTTCAGACCCAATGAGTATTAAGGTTGCATAGATCCTACATGAATGCCGGGAGTACCAGCACTACGAGAAAATAAGAATAGAGGGAAAGCAGTCATCAGACGGACATTAGATAAGGAATGACAAAATGATGTTCAACTCTAATGGTTTAAAAATCCTAGGAAGGCTCTAACTCTAAACTCCTGAGGCTAAGGAGGGGCTCTCAGAAGAATGCCACAATCTAATTAAACCATTAATTACCAACTGTTCTCAAAAAGAGCATCAGTCAATGATCTCGCTGTCCAGATGAAAACCAATGGATGGTTTTCATAGATTAGTAAAGACAATTGGCAACACTTTTGAATACATATTAAAGTCCAATTCCTGATTGTTAAAAAGACAGAACAGGCTTTTTTTTTTTTCCAAAATAAAAGTTCAGTGCAAGACATAGGAGAGAGAAAAAGTAGCCTCTGGAGAAAAAAGTATAAAACAATATTAAAAAGGAAGGGTTTAGTGGGAGCTTCTAAAAAATGAATAGAGCAATGAAGCTAAGCAATAACACAGAAAGATGGTAAATTTTGATATGTCATATTTTGGCCAGCAATGGAAGTTGGCTTACTGGTGAAGAGACAGAGATCGCCCTGGGGAGTAATAGAGGCAAAGAAGCGGAGAAAGAAAATATGCTGTGTATAGTTTCATAGTTCAAAATCTGAGTTTAATTTTTAAAAAGTCAGGTTTCATAAGAAGGAGATATACAGAAGAAAATAAAATAAAAATTTTTAACATACCATTGAGCATATCTGAAACTCTTCTACTCTTGTTTCTTATTAAATCCAATCTCAAATTAGATATTTAATTCTAGATTTCACTACACAATACAAATTTTTAAAGCCAAATAAAGAAACTCCCCTCAGCATTTTCTGGAAGACTTAGAAAACATATATAAGTCACCGTGTGGCTATGCTTATTAATTTAATGCTGATGAATCTGAAGAGAAAGTTATGATTGTATTATCCAATTACGTGGGTCCAGCCTTGTCAGGAAATAAAATTTGTATACATTCTTAATAGAGAATAACCACCCTTAATGTTCAGATTGCCAACTGTCAGCAACTAAAACACAGTAAGTATACCTACCTCTGTTTTTACAATTCCTGCTTTCCTACCACTTTCCTCAACCCAACCTCCACCCTGAGTATATTTTCTTAACTTTTCTTCCATGCTGACAACTACATTTCCACTCTAGTTGCATTTCCTATTTCAGGATTGGAGCATCCAATCCTTTCCTGATGCTCTGCATTAACAAAAATGGTCAGCCATTGTGTAGGTGAGTATGTGATAAAAATTTAGTCCAGGTTAGATAGTGGAACAAGGACCAGTATTCCTATACCATCTGTATTAATATAACCAGAATTTCCTTTACAAAATTATATGGTTTTTTGGGGGGGTGTTTTTATTTTGGTTTTTTTTTAGTTGTAATATATAGTAGATATATAATATTACATAAGTTACAGTTGTACAATATATTGATTCACAATTTTTAAAGGTTATACTCCATTTACAGTTATTTAAAATATTGGCTATATTCCCTGTGTTGTACAATATTTACTTGTGGCTTATTTTATATCTAACAAATTTAAGTTTTTTAAATGTTCATTGCACATGTGAACTTTCAGTCATTGCACAAATTCGTATTCAGTGTTCCACAATATTGTAAATCAAAAGTCATAATCTACATTCATACTTGACTTATACACCATGATTATTATTCATTTCACAATAATGTTATGTTATCACCTATGTTACTTAGCTTTTGCTGCATAACAAATTATCATAAAACTTAGCCACCTAGAGCAACCAGTATTTCTTATGTCACCATTTCTGTGGATGGGAATCTGGCACAGGATTTCTGGATGTCAGTGGCTGCAGGTCTCTCACAGCCTGCAGTCAGGGTGTCATTCAGGGCTGCAGTCTCATCTGGAGGCTCAACTGGGGGAGGATCCACTTCTAAGCTCAGTCACGTGATTGTGGGAAATCACGTTTTGAGTTTCCTTCTGGGTTTTGGACTAAGTCATCATAGTTTGTCACTGTCTGTTCACTGGGGTCTCCCTCCCTGTCTGTGGAGCACCACAGAGGGAAGCTCACAAGACGGCAGCTGCCCTCCATCAGAGTAAGTAAACTAGCAAGAGAGGCTGCATAAGATGTCTCTTTACACCCTAATCTCAGAAGTAACAGTCTATCCTTTTTTCCATATTCTAAGTGTTCGAAGTGAGTCACTAGGGCCAGCTCACAGAGGGAAATAGATTACACAAGGGTGTGAACACCAAGAGCTGCAGAATTTGGGCACCTTCTTGGGGGTTGCCTGCCACCTCACGTTTAACCACTGATGCCCTGAGTCCATGTGGTAGGCCAACACTGAAATGACCCCAACGAATCTGGCCTGTATAACTGCATCCCTCCTCCCTTGAGTAGAGTCTATGAATGTGATGAGATACCAATCCAGTGATTAAGTATATGAGAGAGTTGACTAAAGAAAGGGAGATTGTCTGCGTGGACCTGTCTGAATCACTTGAGCCCTTTGAAAGCAGAGAGCTTTCTCCATGCTGTGGCAGAAGAGAAAGTCAGAGGGAGTAGAAGTTTGAGAGGGATTCAAAGTAAAAGAGATTATTCATTGTTGACTTTTGATGATGGAGGGAGCCACATGGAAAGGGACAGAGAGCAGCCTCTAGGAGCTGTGAGGAGCCCCAGGGTCACAGCCAGCAAGAGAGCGGTGATCACAGTCTTATAGCCATGAAGAAATGAACTCTTCAACTGTCAGGATGAGCTCTGAAACAGACACTTCCCCAGAGCCTGTGGATGAGAACTTAACTCAGCCAACATTTTGCTATCTACCTTGAGATACCCACAGCAGAGCATCAAATTGCATTGTGCTAGACTTCTGACTTACAAAGTGTGAGATAATAAAGGGGTGCTGGTAAGTCACTTGCTTTGTGGTAATTAGTTATGCAGCAGCAAAAACGAATATACCCAGCTAACTAACTTTAGCCTCCTGAGGCACATTCTCCCTAGAAACTCTTTGGTGTTCAGACAAGCTTATATAAATATAAGCATCTGTGTAGTTGATTTGACTTTTTGAATTTTTTAAACAGGATATTTAACAGCATGTATTACTGTTACATGCATGCATATCTATATGTCTATATATAGACGTACACACATGAACACATACATATACACATATATGATGACATATTCAATATATTATATCAATAAGTATATACATATTTAATTGTTTTTAAATATATCTCCGAAGATTGCCTCCTCATTTATTACAACTTGGCCATTCCCCGAAGTTCATAGCTAGTAATCTAGATCAGTAGTTCTCTAACTTTTGTGGGTGGTTGACAGCAAGGTCAGAAATATTTTCATAATAATACTAAGGCTTTAGTTGCTTTCTTTACGTTCATTCTCTCACAAGTACGTAATAGAGTCTTCCAGAAGCTACATGAAGTGTGATATCACAACAGACTGAATGTAGAAGCAGCTATGATGACACAGGTATCTTCTATTAAGGCAGGCATTGAAGAGATTTTCCAAATGAAAACAATGCCACTCTTCTTGATGTTATTTTTCATTTTAGTAAACATAGTTGTTTTCTTTGAAAATATAATTTATCTTAACATGTAATGAATTTACAATCATTATTTTTAAATGAATGAGTACATATGATTTTGATGTATCCTCAGTATTAATTGCTTCTGTGGTAAATATTGATAGGTAACAGCCATTTAAATAAAAGCTCTTTGGGTTCTCAATTGTTTTTAAAAATATAAAGAAATCCTGTGACAAAACATTTAAGAAGTCTTATTCTAAACTTTTTCTTTTTGGAGGTGCTTTATTAGCTCACTGAGTGAAGGAACCACATTTTATACTGGGGTATTTGTTGATTTTGTGACTGTGAATTCCTTCACCTTTTGTTTCAAAGTATTCTAGCAAAATATAGAACCTAAAACATACATACCTTTGATCCAGCAGCCCTATTTCTGGGTATCTATTCTAGGGAAAACAAGTTGTGATAGGAGAGAGGAGAAAAAAATGTAGTAGCTGTATTAATTAGGGAAGGCTAGGCTAATCCTCTTGGAACAAAGAAACCCAAAATATTAGTGAATTCACACGTGAAAGGGTTAAGTCCCATTCATGCTGTATGTCCACAAGGAGGCAGGTGGACTTTGCTCCACAGGGACCAAGAAAAAAGTAAGAACTATTCCGAATACTAGACAATTTATTTATAGATGTATGAGGTCAATTGTGCAAAAAATAAAGCACTAATGAACTTGTTATCTTAAGACAACACTCACTATGCCACATTAGTGTTGTGATAAAAACATAAAAATAGATTGCTTTATGTGGAGAGGATTAGAAAGAAGTCATAGAAAAGTTTTTAAGGTTTTTTTGTAACGACAGTTTAAGGTGGAAGTATATATTATCGTCAATGGCTTATTGTCTTATTTCATCAAACTAAATATCTCATTTTCTTTCTCTTTGCATAATATTCTGCAAAGTGTACCCATACTTGTCTTTTACATCAGTTAAATTTTAAGAGAAATGTATTTTAGACAGAAGATTTTGGATGACGTTCAAAAAATAACATTTTTGTGAAGTTGCTTTGACAAATAATTAGATGTAAAATGTGTATTTAAGTTTCAGACTAGCAGTTGCTGCCTAGCAGTGTTTTTTTTTAAGCCAATAAAGCGCAAGTAAATTGTATGGATGACAGATCTAAAAGTTCATAGCTTTTTTCATCAAAGTCTATTGTAGATACAAGGGAAAGTGGTTGACATATTTTTGAACGGTGGTAAGTTTTTCAGAACATGAGATTTTCAATTATTTTTAAATCTGAGATTCCACTTCGAAGGTGGAAGGAAAATATCAACAAGGTTTTTCCTGAGAGTTTGAGTATAGGAGTTAGGTGCTCAAATCTGAGAGTAATGCACTAGTCACATGTACATAAATTGAAAAATATATATAACCCCCAAATAATTCTAGATTTCCAAATCTTTATTTTATTTTTTTGTTTTGGTATCAAACTACCCTGATCAAGGATGATTTATTGTAAAAAAAAAAAAAAAAAAAAAAGTCTTTTGAAGATGTCATTGACATAACCCTTCAGGACTTTGAGATTTTTATACATATTTATTCATACAGTCTGAAATCTGGCTTCTGCTGGCATGGATTTGCCCAGCAAACAAAATTGCAGCACAAATTATACCCCCAGATTCTGGTTTTTTCTTCATTGTTGTTTTTGTTGTATGAAAAGACCAAAATATAAAAAGCTAACTATGCATACTGAGAACATCTCTGCTGTGACATTCAGTAATCAAAGGCTGTGAAAACTGACAGAGCTATGCATGATAAGAGGCATAATCAAAGAGCTCAAAGTGAATTATTTAAAAAGCTATTCCAAAAGATGCAGACGTAGAGAATGGACTTGAGGACACAGGGAGGGGGAAGGGTAAGCTGAGACCAAGTGGGAGAGTGGCATTGACATATATACACTACCAAATGTAAAATAGCTAGTGGGAAAAAGCCACATAGCACAGGGAGATCAGCTCGGTGCTTTGTGACCACCTAGAGGGGTGGGATAAGGAGGGTGGGAGGGAGACGCAAGAGGGAGGGGATATGGGGATATATGTATATGTATAGCTGATTCATGTTGTTATACAGCAAAAACTAACACAACATTGTAAAGCAATTATACTCCAATAAAGATGTTTTAAAAAATAAGAAGCTATTCCATACTACTCAGCCATAAAAAAGAATAAAATAATGCCATTGGCAGCAACATGGATAGATCTAGAAATTATGACACTAAGTGAAGTAAGTCAGAAAGAAAAAGGCAAATACCAGATGATATCACTTATATCTGGAATCTAAAATATGACACAAATGAATTTAGCTACGAAACAGAAACAAACTCACAGACATAGAGAACAGACTTGTGGTTTCCAAGGGGGAAGAGGGTAGGGGAGGGAAGATTTGGGAGTTTGGGATTAGCAGATGCAAACTATTATGTATAGGATGGATAAACAACAAGGTCCTACTGTATAGCACAGGGAACTATATGCAATACCCTGTGATAAACCATAACGGAAGAGAATATGGAACAGAATATATATACATATAGAGAGAGAAATATCTGAATCACTTTGCTGTATCCCAGAAATGAACACAACATTGTCAATTAACTATACTTCTATAAAGTAAATTTTTTAAAAGCTATTCCAGTGTGGTGTAGGAAGCAAAAAGAAGTGAATTTGGAATATGGAGGAATAGATGCAGACTGTAGATAATTTTCACGGCACCTCTAAGCAGCTCTCTTTGGAGGGAGGAGGATGGAGCCTCCATGAGCTCCCTACGTGGTTACAGCAACTTTCTTGCAGGCACCATCAATCACTTAACCCAAATCAGTCCCACTTGTCCCCTGCTTCAACTTGCTTCAACCGAAGAAAACTCTTCTGGGAAAAAGGAACCACGAGGCAGAAGAAACTTTAAGATAATATTCTAAACCTAAATAAATATATACAAACAAACATTTGAGGGTAGGGGAAAATACCATGAATCACAACATATAAAACTAAGAACAGAATTCTGTTTGAAAAAGGAAGAAATGGAGAGTTGATTTACGTAGGAAACAAACAAACAAAAAAGATAGAATAATCGTGGAAATGAAGCCTAGACCAAAAGGTTTACAAGGCAAAATTGACTTCAGCGAAATATAATGAGGACCACTGAAGAAGCACTGTAAAATGACAAGAAGAATGAAAATGAGATTTTAAGAAAGGAAGTAAAAGAAGTCACAATGGGAAGTGGTGGCAAAGTGGAAAGCAAGAAAGGAATAATATTCATATCATCGATGTCTCTGGGAAGAAACACAAAACAATGGAACAGACTAATATTGAAACATGAGCCAAGAAAATTTTCCAAAAAACAAAAAAGGGCTAGAATCTAAATACTGAAATAACCTACCCAGTAATCCAGAAAAATTAACTCTGAGACATCTCCTAGTAAAACTGTAAGATTCTAAAATGAAATCTTCAAGGCTTCCAGGTACAAAGATAACTTACATGGGCAAAAGACATCAGTTTTTTCACAAACAACACACAGAACAAGGCAACAATGGAGCAGCTTCTTTACAAAATTCATTAAAAGAAAGTATAAGCCAATAAGTTTATACCAGCCAAGTTTCCCTTCAAGAACCAAGGCTTTGACAGAGGTGCCAAGAATGCACAATGAGGAAAGGATAGTCTCTTTAACACAGCATGTTGGGAAAACTGGATACCCACATGCAAAAGAATGAAATTGGACCCTTACCTTACATCATACACAAAAAATCACTTCAAAATTTAAGATCTGAAACTATAAAACTCCTAGAAGAAAATATAAGAGAAAAGTGTCATGACACAGGTCTTAGCAATGATTTCCTGTGTGCAAAAAGCACAGACAACAAAAGCAAAAGTAGATGAATGAGACTACATCAAATTAAAATCTTCTGCACAGCACAGGAAACAATTAACAGAGTGAAAAGGCAACCTATGGAAAAGAAGAAAATAATTGCAAACCATATATCTGCTCAGGGGTTAATATCCAAAATACCTAAGGAACTCGGACAACTCAAAAGCAAAAAAACAAATAACTTGATTAAACCATGGGACAAATAATCTGAATAGACATTTTCCCAAAGACATATAAATAGCCAACAAGTATATGAAAAAGTCCTCAACATCACAAATCATCAGGGAAATACATATCAAAACTACAATGAGATATCTGTTAGGAGGCCATTATCAGAAAAACAAGTGCTGCCAATGATGTGGAGAAATTGGAATCCTTGTACACTGTAAGTAGATGTAAAATAACTAGAAATGGTGTAGCCAGTATGGAAAGCAGTTTGGAGTTTCCTCAAATAATTAAATATAGAACTACCATCTGATCCAACAATCCCACTTCTGATTATTTATCCAAAAGAATTTAAATCAAGATCCCAAATGGATAGCTGCACTTCATGTCCACTGCAGCATTATTCACAATAGGCAAGAGGTGGAAACAACCTAAATGTCTACGGATGGATGAATGGATAAAGAAAACGTGGCGTGTGCATACAATGGAATATTATTCAGCCACAAGAAAGAAGGAAATCCTGCCTTATGGGACAACACGGATGTACTTAGAGGACATTATGCTAAGTGAAATAAGCCAGTCACAGAAGGACAAATACTGCATGATTCTACTTACTTAGGTGAGATATCTAAAATAGTCCTTGACAGGACTCTGGACCAGGAAATTTACATAAGTGAGACAATGGTCAAAATTGAAAGTATACAGATTAGTTAGAAATCCTGTGTCAATGTTAATTTCCTGGTTTTGTTAAGTGTACTATGGTTAAATAAGATTTTAATATTTGGGAAAGCTAGGTTAAGAGTATAAGGGAAGTCTTTGTGTTATTTTTGTAAGTCTGAAATTTGTTCAAAATTAAGAAGTTTGAAAATAACCTTATTTTGAAAAACTGTTGGGATAAAAATATGCATACAAGCATTATGAGGCTAAAATGTATTTACATTTTGAACTAGGTAAGAATAAGCAGAGAGAACAATAAAATGGAGACAAACTCAAAAACAAATGGAAACTGAGAATATGATGAAAATGGCTATTCAAATCAGTGGGAGAAATGATTATTTCATGGTGCTTAGAAAATTCATTTGCTGTTTAGAAAGGGGAAAAAGATTAGGTGCTACAAGATTTAAGCTTATAAAAATAACTATAATTATAAGAAGTATTTATAAGCGTGAGGTGGAGAAGGCCTTTCTGAGCAGGACAGAAATTAAAAACAGAAAATGTAGAATACAAAAAAGAAGTCTAATGAAAGACTATTAGAAAAAATAAAAGGAAAAACAAAGAGTAGCCCAACAGAAGATAAATGTAAGGACAAAGGCTATAAGTAGATATGTCACGGAAAAACAACAGGGCACATAAATTTGTGAAATGATGTCCAAATTCACTCATAGTTAAATAAGTGCAAATTAAAATAACATTGAGATGCTAGTTGTAAGAACCAAATTGGCCAAAATTTTAAAAGATGTACAGTTGGTGCTCCATATCCTCAGGTGTCACATTCACAAATTCAACCAACCATGGATCAAAAATATTCAAAAAGAAAAAAATTCCAGAATGTTCCAAAAAGCAAAACTCTAATATGATGCACTTTGGCAACTACTTACAGAGCATTTACATTGTACTAGGTATTACAAGTAATCTAGAGATGACTTAAAGTGTATGGGATGATGTGAGCAGGTTATATGCAAATACTATGCCATTTTATATAAGAGACTTGAACTTCAAAGATTTTTGTACCTGAGGGGATCCTGGAACCAATGACTCCTGGATACTGAGGGACAATTGTATAAATCACAGTGTGGATGAGGTGCTGGGAAACAGGCAATCCCTTGGATGGCTGATGGGTTTGTCAACAGAGGTAACCATTCTGGAGATCAATTTAACAGTATCTAGCAGAATTTTTAAAGCACATACCTTGTCTTTCAACAATTTCCCTGCTAGGAATTTACAATGTTTTCTACTCTCAACAGTGACCTAAGGATGTTTATTTCCTGATAGCAGAAATTCCATGAGCAAAGGGATTGTCTGTTTATTCCCTATCAAGGTTCTGGAAGAACCTGGCACATACTCAGTGTTCAGTATTTTTATGGAATCAATGAATCAATGAACAAAACAATCAATTTTTGTAGAGCATTGTTTGTACAGCAAAAGCTAAAAAGAAATGTCCATTAAATGACCTATGGTACCTCATATAATGTAATGCAGAATGTTTTTTTAATGAAAAAAAATCTGTATGTCTGATCTCCTAGATTACAAGTTAAATGCAAATCAGTCTATCAACTATTTATTGAGAAAACTTAACTCGATACTATGTCTCAATAACATTTTATGTTTTCTTTTTATTGTCCCTTCAACCTATAATGAGAGCTATTTCGTCCTTAATGTTTGAATGAAAACTTGAACAGTTCTTCATAACCTCCCTAGTCACTCACAGATAATAAAAAGGCTTCATGTCATTTTCAGACAGTGACACTGTTGTTTCTGAATTAAAATCCCCATCCCCAGTTGCATTTGCAACTCCCGCTCTCCCCCAGCCTTCAGAGTCTACGGGGAAAGAGGGGTGTCTGGTGTCAACTAAAAATTGGCACCTGCCATCTGCTTCTACAAGGATTAAGTCACTGGCCACTGCAGCCGCTGACTGTCAACACCCCCTGAAAGGAGTTCAGGGTGGAGATCAGGAATGAGGCACTCTGCGCTCTGGAAAAAACTGGCAGAACAGGTCTTCAGATAGGTAGATATTTTCAAGAGAAGATTTTTATGAGCCCAAATTCTTGCATCTCTTCATATCTAGAAAAGCACTAAAATCATTAACGGTGACATCTGTTCCTCGTGACTAGCAGCCAGCCTCTGCCAACATGTGTGCTTGACTGCACGTGCCCCCTTCACTAAAGTCACATATATACTGACCCCTCCCCCTACTTCTTTGGACCAGTTCCTCAGAGCTGAGATGCTGTCTCCCGGGCTACAGTCCTCGTTTTGCCCCAAATAAAACTTAGCTCCAACTCTCACCTTGTGCATTGTTTTCAGTCGACACTAGGAGGGGCTGAGATTGGCCATCCTTCCTCTCTCCGAGGCTTGATCATTTTCCTTTCCTCTTCACTTCCCTGAAGTGCCTGTGACTACCTTGCGGGGAGGATGGAGGTGGGGAGGGAGGAGGGGTGAGGGTCAAGCTCAGGTGCAAGCTAGGCTGTGCCCTAGGACCGTGGCAGATGCCCCTGCTGATTCCCTTCTCTCCTGTCTTCTTGGAGGCCCTCTTGAGCTCGGATTGGACATGGCCCTGGACCAGCTCTCCCCTCAGAAGCTCCCTTGGCTGACCCTCCTCCCATCAGTGAGTCTGGCCCCCGGCAAAGCACATCGCCTAATCCCAGCCCCACGCCCTGAAATACCTTCTCCCATTGCCCGCCTCCACCTACCCGCATGTCCAGAAGGGCTAATTACTCGCTCCTGTTTCTCAAAGTAAAAAAAGACTAATAGCACATCTAATAGAGTTGAACCTTCATATCCAGAGTCAAATGCAAGAATGAAGTTTACTTGGGGGCATTTTAAATGACCAGATATTAAAAGTGACCTAAGACTTGATGTGCGCTGCTGAAACATAAGGAGTCTCATTCAGATAAATTTCTTTTAAGCTATTTTTCTTCTTTCAGGCTCAGTCAGGTTAAAACAATTGTTAAATATAACGCGTTCAGCCAAGGTTGGCAGCAGTAATCCAGGCCTTTGGGGTGATAATCCATATGATAATAATTTTTTAAAACTGAAGAAATGCTTTGCTTTTAACTGTCAATTTACATCAACTCTAAAATACAGGTTTTGCTCTTTAAATTAACAATAAGAACCAGGCTCTATATAACTTTAGATTTTTATATACGGTAGTTTGATAAGGGTTTATAAAAATAAACACATGCACTTTTTATAATGCCAAACACTGAAATCTGGCATCATGACTGGTGGATATAGCTACAGACAGAAGTGTAGGATGGTATATGTTTAAAAAAATCTATTTTCGGAAACACTGCAATAACAAACAAAAGAATGTGTCTGAAACTCTTCCTTCTTACAGACAATCCCAGCCTGGACATCAATTCTCTAATAGATCGTGTGTGTTCACCTGGCTACAAGGACATAGTACTAAGTGAGAGGTTTTTAATTACATTTTAAATTGTCTCACTTACAGAATATTCTTAGCAACTAAGGGATATAAATTCAATTAATTAATAAAGGGACACACACACACACACACACTCATACATAGAGGGAGGATTAACATATTCCACACTGAGCCAAGAAGACCTCTTCTTTTTCTGGATTACATTCCTATACCCAGAGGTGATATGTTGATGAAAGTGTCTATAGATAAAGAAGACTATAATATTCCTGGAATAACCCTTTCTTTTCCTAAGAAAGTAGGGGTGGGCATATTAGCTGAGGTTATATGTAACACAAAGGCATTAAACAACATGGAAATTAAATTTACAATAACTATGAAGCTCTACAATGCAAATCTAACAGAAATGAGTATTATTTATTAAACTGGATGACATTATTTTTCATGAAGTAGAAATTTTAAGAAGTATAAAAAGAAGGTAACATAAAGAAGTAAGAAACTTATATCATTTCTATTAGCCCAGATTAAACAGGGGGAAAACATATAAGCCATGTAAAATAATTAATTAGGCAAATCTTATTGATGTATTTATATGAATTACTCTATTTGTATTTATCTGTACAAATTCTTAGCAATTACCCATGAAACATTTGAAAAGCTTACCATTAGCCAAAACTAAAACTTCATGGTATTATTCAATAAAGCAGGAAACTAAGAAAAATATGAAACATGAATTGCTGTACCACTTAGAGATGTTTTTTTAATGATGATCAGGGAACTCTAAGGCCAAAAGGAAATCAAGCCACAATTCAATAAGATATAGAAAATAACGATGAAGACGTTATCTCTTAGAAATTATCAAATGTCAACAAAGCAGTGCTCAGAGGAATATTCAAGGCCAAAAATGCATTCATCATTTGGCAAAAGTAAATTAAAATAATTTAGGCATGTAATTTAAAAAGTTAGAACTAGAACCACAAACTATCCTGTGAAAAAAAGTGAATTAAAATAGCTTAGGCATGAAATTTAAAAGTTAGAACTAGAACCACAAACTAAACCTGTGAAAAAAACTGAATTAAAATAATTTAAGGGCTTCCCTGGTGGCGCAGTGGTTAAGAATCCACCTGCCAATGCAGGGGACATGGGTTCGAGCCCTGGGCTGGGAAGATCCCACATGCCGCAGAGTAACTAAGCCCGTGCGCCACAACTACTGAGCCTGTGCTCTAGAGCCCGCGAGCCACAACTACTGAGCCCGTGTGCCACAACTACTGAAGCCCGTGCACCTAGAGCCTGTGCTCCGCAGCAAGAGAAGCCACTGCAGTGAGAAGCCCACGCACTACAACGAAGAGTAGCCCCCGATCACCACAACTAGAGAAAGCCCGCACGCAGCAACAAAGACTCAATGCAGCCAAAAATAGAAAAAATAAATAAATTTATAAAAAACAGAAAAAAAAGTTTAG
Organism: Balaenoptera acutorostrata; assembly: GCF_949987535.1. Lineage (NCBI taxonomy): Eukaryota > Metazoa > Chordata > Mammalia > Artiodactyla > Balaenopteridae > Balaenoptera > Balaenoptera acutorostrata. The sequence goes on along the minus strand of NC_080065.1, from coordinate 13,373,499 downwards.
GAAGTAATTTAAAAGTTAGAACTAGAACCACAAACTAAACCTGTGAAAAGCATACAAATGAATTAGTAAAGATTAAAGCCGAAAATAGTAGCAAAACAAAAATGTTCAGAAAGAACAATACAAAAATCCAGTGGCTGTTTCTTTGAAATAAAGTAATAATAGAGAAAAGATAACTAATCAAGAATTTTCTCAAAAGAAGAACAAATTCACATATCATAGTCAGTATCTTACATACACATATATTCAAGAAATATAAAATAAAAGTAGGAAGCGAAATCCAGCAGTGCATTAAAAAATTCATAAAACAAGTTAAAATTTATTCCAAGAAAGCAGAGGTAGCTAAACATTTGGCAATCTATTAATGCAATTCATCATATTAACACATTAAATAGAAAATAACTTATGAAAATGGTAATAGTAAAACCCCCATGAGAGGTAGGGAAATGGCTTGGAAATATTCAACACATCTTTAAGATAAGTTGCAAACAAAGAAGGTAAGAAACTTTCTTACAATGATAAGTACATTCATTAAAAATCTACATCCAACACCATACTTAATGAGAAAAACGTTGAAGCATTTGTTTTAAAGTTACGAACAAAACAAAGGTAACCACTCTGGCTCAGAGTATCAGCATAAAAACACAGTAAAGACTATCTTATACAGTAAGACAAAAAAATGATAAAATATTTGAGATTGGAAACAAAAAATATAACTATCATTGTTAAGAGAAAATACTATTTAGGAGAGTATTACAGACAAACTGAATTTATCATAAATTTCAACAATGTTGCTGGTTACAAGATCAATGTAAAATAGGTAGCTTTAGATGAAACAACTGTAACAATTAGCAAATTTATTCAATAAAATAAAAATCCCATTCTGAGAGCAACATAAAATAGAAGTTACCTAGGTGTGAATCTTAAATGATGTATAAACCTCCATGGAAGAAATGATAAATTCCAGGTATAAATAAAGATGACTATAACATCAAAATTCATACTATTATGTAGAATTAGAAAATGTCTATTTAAAAATCACATTACCCATCTGGAGCTGGTTTTTAAGTACTATGGTGCTAATAGCCAAACTTTTTAAGCATACTGATTGTTCTTCAAAAATCAAGGATGTTCCAAGATCAAAAAGAGTAGTATTCCAAGGGTAACAAATTAGATAATATATTGTCTAAAATGTACTTAATACACAGATTTAAATATGCAGTGTGTTATTAATCTACAGGTGGCATGGCTCATGGGCTTTTAAAGCAGCCCAAAGACTCTGTAGATTGTTTTTAACTGACAGGCAACCCCACTGGCACTAATTTCAATTGACCTTCATGCCCATATTCCTGAATGTTCCCAATCAGACTGATCATACAGATATCTATTGTGATGTTAGCTTTAACTCCAGCACACAACTGGAGTGCCCACAGTTCTGTCCTCCTTCTTTTTAAATCTTTTTCTTTGTTTTGCTTTTCTTTTTTCTTTTTTTTAAACAAAGCTCAAACAGGACTTCACAGTTGGTACCTTGGCTACTGCCCCATAGGGTTTCACAACCTTCTCTCTGAAGAAATGCTATTTCCAAATTGAATTTTCCATTTAATGAGCAAAATTTCATCAGCCCTAAGTATTTAGGTTTTAGAGACCATTTGCAGGGAAAACATACAAAGAGAGATTTTAACCACTGGATTAAAAACACAGGGTTCAAAAGTGGCCACTTTAAAGGGGACAATATTTTGGATGGGTAATGTCACTTCACCCCAAATATTTTTGGAGTACTTTCTGTTGAAAGCAAGCAAGAAATTCTCCACCTCTGCTGAGCATAACTTTTTAAATACATTAATTTAGAGTCACCATTGATTTTTAAATTTAATAATTTATTTAAATATGTATTTTTTTTTTACATTTCATTGAAACCAAGGTGTGTTTATTTGTAGAACAATATTTTGTTGCAGAAAGAACTCACGCACCTGCATACAGAACTGTGACATTCTCAGGTCAAAAGTCAACTTGAAATTAAAATAGTTTATTATAGAATTAAAAGATCTAAAATAAAGTCCATCCCAAAATTGTCATCCATATTCATTTTCTCCCCCTTCTGGATGATTGAAATATTTAGAGCACCAAGTTCAGCTACAGGAGGTTTTGGAGGAGATGAAGGGCAGATAAAATCCCTTGAGGCACCTTCACCACCAGGACTTGCTGAGGTCTGCGAACTATTTATCTAGGGGATCTCTCCTAAGAAAATCGTTCCTCAGCCTCTGTTGCTGCTTTCTCTTGCAAAATTTCTCATCCAAATTAACTAAAGAGAAATGGATACCCTAGTTGAATGGCTAATCATAAACAATAAAGAAAATAGAAACAGAAGCAAATGAACTATAAAGACAAAAACAACAATAATATTTATATGCTTCTAGACCAGTGATGCCTCCCATTTATATGTCTTAATAAAAATTCAGGAACTCTTTTATTGGAAATGGGGTTTTTACAGGTTTACACACTTATAACTCTATTAAAAACAAAATTAATGTATTTAAACTGAAATGTCGAGTAAACTAGAAAACAAAGTTTGTATGTACATACATTTATTCACACACATGAATACTAATGCAGCTCTCTACACTAAGGGATCACAAAAATTTAATGATACAAATCAGGATATTCTGAAACTGTTTCAAACCAATTCTGAATGTCTTTGAAAAGAATAGTCATTTATAGTTAGAGTGATTTTCTTGTTGTTTCTAGAAGAGAACAAATTCACTCTTCACCATTATCACATTTGAGTTTTTTGAACAAAGTAGTCTCTCAAAAAATGAGGTCTCTAAAAAAACCTTTCCAAAAAATGTTTATAATGGTTCAAGAAAGAGTTTGGTTGATTGACTTTTATATTTACATAAATTACTTTTTTAAGACTCCTTGATGCCTTACTGTGCTTCTACCCTAAAAAATATATTGATAATAATTTGATAATTTGAACAAGATTGTATTAGTCTCTAATGCTCTTACTCAAAAATAGACAAGTGACATAATGGCATTACTAATTATTTTTATGTTCAATTTTCCTAATCTTGTGAATATTATTTTTGAAGCCATGAAAAATAAAATTTCTTCTTAAACAATTTATTTTTTTCCTCCACAAATTACCCGAAATAATAGTGAGAACAAAGTACACATCGAAGATTCATACTTTGTGAACAATTCTAGTCAGTTTATATTAACTTTATTGGTTTTACAGTCCTTTGATTTGATTTTTAATTTAGAGACAATTTTGGATTTCTAAAAAAAGGAAATAAATAAAAACCATTCTCTTGAGATAAGATGATACCTCTGGCATATTCTATTCTATTTGATACTTGTCACCTTTTGATGACAGTGAAAAGAAAACATTCTAAGACATTTTTATGAATCATAAATCTTAAAATTCAGAATATCCATATCCCAGGAATCTAAAAATAGTAACCCCCCGACCCTTGTGTAGTGCAATCCAATAGAGTTGGCCACAGGGTGCAAACATCAAAATAATACGGAACTCATTCAAAAGGCAGCTTACAGGTTTCTAGAATATTAATCTGAAACAATTACAATCGGATGGAAGGTATATTAAAAGGTGATGGAATGTTATACTTATAGGTGATTCTGAAGAAACTGAATCTTGTGAAGTTTTTTCAGTCTTCAATCTTGAAGAATCTTGTGAAGAATCTTTCATGAATCTTCACATGAAGAATGTGAAGAAAAAGTTTCCTTCACATTGTCTTAAAAAATGACAGTTTGTCTCAATGATCTAATATATTTTATGGACCATTCATTAATCTTCTCATATCTGTGCAGAATTATGTTCAACTAACCTTGGAATTTTTAAAAAATAAAACACTAAATCCATAACATTATTTACAAAGACATTAAAAATTCTAATTATAGAACACAATATTCTATTTCTTGGTCAAATTAAATAGTATAATAAAGCTAAGGACAGGTATTATTATTTTAATGACAGCATTTTTTTGCATAACAACAGTATAGAAGTAAACACATCTAAGATTCTGATGAATGAGCTGAGAGATTATAAAGTAAAGAGAAATACAAGCTCTGTGGAGAGAGGGTTATTCACGTTTTTTAAAGCATGGAGTAAATTATGCTTTGATGACATTACAGAAAAGGATACTTCTTAAAATTTATTTATTTTTTATTGATGTATAGTTGATTTACAATGTTGGTTAGTTTAGAAAAAAGGATACTTTTAATAAATTAGCATCTCTAGAATATTATAGTAAAAAGTTATCAAGCAAAATACCTATAAAACATGGTAAAATGTTAACTAAAATTTTACTAGCTATCTACAACACAGTGGCATGGTCCCCTATGTCCTAATACATGATACTGGTGTTCAGATTCCTGAGAACACTCTTCGAATTCACCTCTTCACTGCCTGATTGCTCTGGATAGGCAATTTCTACGTGACCCGCAGACATCTATGAAAATCAAGAGTTCCTTTGTTACAACTCAGAAACAGGAATCAATTTTTTGACACACAGAAAGGAGTGCCTCCTTTAACCTTCCAAAACTTATGCTGCTTCAGTGATTGCAAGTTAATTGATCTTTTCTCCTCTGTGAAAAGCCAGTCTAAACCCATGGTTTTCTCTAAGGATGCTCTAATGAGAAATGTTCTTGCCTCTTTGGAAGTACGTATTTTAAGCCAATCTGAAAAAGATTTTAAGTGTAAAAGTCTCCATCATTTCAAGTATACAGTTAATTTTCTCTATAATTTTATTCAAATCCAACCTTAGAAATATTTTTCTCACAAGGTATTTTTATTTTTTTATTTTATTTAATTTTTTTAACATCTTTATTGGAGTATAATTGCTTTACAATGGTGTGTTAGTTTCTGCTTTATAACAAAGTGAATCAGTTATACATATACATACGTCCCCATATCTCTTCCCTCTTGCATCTCCCTCCCTCCCACCCTCCCTATCCCACCCCTCTAGGTAGTCACAATGTATTTTTAAAATGAAGCTTCAAGAGAAAAACTGGGAGAAATAAAAGAACAACCCACAAAAGTATAAAGCTCAGGGCTTCCCTGGTGGCGCAGTGGTTGAGAATGTGCCTGCCAATGCAGGGGACACGGGTTCGAGCCCAGGTCTGAGAAGATCCCACATGCCGCGGAGCAGCTGGGCCCATGAGCCACAATTGCTGAGCCTGCGCATCTGGAGCCTGTGCTCTGCAACAAGAGAGGCCCGTGCACCGCGATGAAGAGTGGCCCCTGCTTTCCGCAATTAGAAAAAGCCCTCGCACAGAAATGAAGACCCAACACAGCCAAAGATAAATAAATAAATAAATAAATAAATAAATAAATAGATAAATAAATAGATAAATAAATAAAAATTAACAGAAAAAAACCCAAAGTATAAAGCTCAGCTTTTTAGTGTTTTCCCTCACCCTTTTTTTGTGAAAAGAAATGAAACGGAGGTGGAGAGTTTTTCTATTGAGAACTTGGGTGTGAGATTTATATATTTGTTTCCTTCCTTTGAGTAGTAGCAGTAGAAGGAAAGCTATCAAAACCAAACCTCTCAGATTGCCAACAAACACATGAAAGGATGCTCAACATCATTAATCATTAGAGAAATGCAAATCAAAACTACAATGAGGTATCGTCTCACACCGGTCCGAATGGCCATCATCAAAAAATCTAGAAACAATAAATGCTGGAGAGGGTGTGGAGAAAAGGGAACACTCTTGCACTGTTGGTAGGAATGTAAATTGATACAGTCACTATGGAGAACAGTATGGAGGTTCCTTAAAAAACTAAAACTAGAACTACCATAACACCCAGCAATCCCACTACTGGGCATATACCCTGAGAAAACCACAATTCAAAAAGAGTCATGTACCAAATGTTCATTGCAGCACTATTTACAATAGCCAGGACATGGAAGCAACCTAACTGTCCATTGACAGAGGAATGGATAACAAAGATGTGGCACATATATACAATGGAATATTACTCAGCCATAAAAAGGAATGAAACTGAGTTATTTGTAGTGAGGTGGATGGACCTAGAGACTGTCATACAGAGTGAAGTAGGTCAGAAAGATAAAAACAAATACCATATGCTAGCACATATATATGGAATCTAAACAAAACAAAATGGTCAGAAGAACCTAGTGGCAAGACGGGAATAAAGATGCAGACCTACTAGAGAATGGACCTGAGGATACAGGGAGGGGCAAGGGTAAGCTGGGACAAAGTGAGAGAGTGGCATGGACATATATACACTACCAAATGTAAAATAGATAGCTAGTGGGAAGCAGCTGCATAGCACAGAGAGATCAGCTCGGTGCCTTGTGACCACCTAGAGGGGTGGGATAGGGAGGGTGGGAGGGAGGGAGATGCAAGAGGGAAGAGATATGGGGACATATGTATATATATAACTGATTCACTTTGTTATACAGCAGAAACTGACAAACCATTATAAAGCAATTATACTCCAATAAAGATGTTTTTAAAAAAAAAACAAAAGAAACAAAAAACCAAACCTCCTTGTACAGGGTTTCATGTGAGAGAATTTAACCTGAGTACCAAATAGCATCAGGCTCTTGCAAGTGTCTGACACTTCTGCCCCAGGGCTGTTTTTAAACAATTTTCCCCTTTCCTGTCAATGAAATTTGGCATACAGCTCCATGCACTCCCTTATTACTAAAGGAGGAGGGGTAAATAAAGGTCGTTTTCCCACCTAATGAGATGTCAGAGGTGAAATCAACAAAATAAAGCAAACTTGGACTCCAATGTGGAAAAAAATATTTCACGTGTAAATTTTGTATTATGTGGACTCAGTTCTTCATAAAATTAACAGTAGTCACACAAATTATGGATTAGGATTGTTTGGTTTTCTGTGAATTATCTAAGTCCTGATAGTTTCATTTATAAAGATGTATGAACATTAGCAGTATTGGAATTTCACCTGTAATATTATTTGCAGGAAAACAATTTAATTCCATGATCTCTGTTAAGAGGAAATAACACAACGGAAAAAGTTCCAGAACCATATGTAAAATACATGAATAACTTTTCAGAAATGACTCCAACTCCAGCTGAAATGTTTCTAACGTTTTAAATATGGTCCTGAGACAGAATATGTTCTTTACCTCCAAAGGCAAAAATTTCTCCGATATTTGTTTAGAGATTTTTTTTTTAAACATTCTTTTTTTTTTTTTTTTTTAAATATTTATTTATTTATTTATTTATTTATTTATGGCTGTGTTGGGTCTGTTTCTGTGCGAGGGCTTTCTCTAGTTGTGGCAAGCGGGGGCCACTCTTCATCGCGGTGCGCGGGCCTCTCACTATCGTGGCCTCTCTTGTTGCGGAGCACAGGCTCCAGATGCGCAGGCTCAGTAATTGTGGCTCATGGGCCTAGTTGCTCCGTGGCATGTGGGATCCTCCCAGACCAGGGCTCGAACCCGTGTCCCCTGCATTGGCAGGCGGATTCTCAACCACTGCGCCACCAGGGAAGCCCTAGAGATTTTTTTACTTGTTTATTTCAATAGCAGGATGACATTTTTTAAGAAATGTCCTTTCAGCTAATGATGTAACCAAGTTACATTATTTGCTATCAGCTATGATTTTTTTATTAAAACCTACTCACACATACTTATAGATTCATGGATATAAGTTTTGCCTTCAAAATAATCTAAAAGTGTTATTTTATTAAAACTGAAGCATAAAGACATTAAACGACTTGAACTTGTACCCAGATAGCTACTAACAGAAACTGAAATGTAATAAGTTTCTAGTGTAATGTTTGCTGTCTTGTTCAATGATAAAATGTATGCTACCAGTGAAATACTTGTTATTTTAGTATTGGTTGATAAGTATTAATGAGAATAGTCATAGTCATTTGTCTCATGCTATTTTCCTTTTGTATTTGTTTTACTTCAAAGTACTTCACAATCATCTTTGAAAAGAAGATCTAGATTGTCTAATGTCAGAGATGGAAAAAATAAGACAGAGAGAAATTGAAGGAAAAGGTCAGCCATAACTAAAGATTCAAGCAAAAATTACAACTTAGATCTCTCTTGAAAAGAAATTCAGTTCTAAGCTACCTATAAGACACTGTCACTGCCTGTAAAATCAGTTTTTTGTTTAACATCTCCATTGTTGAAGTACCTCATTTGCCAGATTTGCTTTCAGTGCATTGTATCATTGTTTTATTAAGGTTGCATATAATAATAGAAGCAAAGACCATTAGAATAAACATTGCATCTCTCAATTTATTTGATAACTCCTTTTTACACATACCAAACTGTAACCTTTCTTTAAAGTAAACTTTTAAGTGCACCAAACATACTGACCCCTTTCTTAAATACTGACATAACATTAATGGAAGTAATGGGATTGTTTCACGGTATTATCAGAGTATTCATAGTGTAGCACATTAAGACTGGAGGTTACAGAGATCTAAAAATAATAATGAGCAATCAGTACAAAACCATATTTAGATTCCCAGGTGTAAAGCTGTAATATCTTCTGAATCCAATTCCTGAAGGGATAGGACACATTTACAGCAATTAAACAACACTCCCTTTTATCTCATGAAATGGTGAAAATCTATTTTCGCAATCAGCGGCCATTATTGGTCCATTATCCCATTTTCCCTCTGAGGATTGTTCATGATCTTGGACCTCCTTAAACACATGAGCTCCCATCACTTTAGCCTTAAGGGAATAGCCATCACCATGTAAAGACAGCTTAGTAACAGGCCCATCATGAAATAAAGATAGAGCACTCAGGACAGGTGGCCTCAGAATATTCAAGTAAATATGTAAAATTAACAAGGGCATTCTGAAAATGCACATCGTAAAACATAATCAAACATATACTGATTATGTCAATATAAATGGTATTCTCTAGAGCGGAGGGAGAACTCATAAGAATTAAGATTTGGTAATCCACACATAAAAACCAAGCAAGTGCCTAATTATATACGGTTTCAGGGATATCATCCCAGATCAAAATAGCAATAGATAAAATAAATTTATCAATCTAGTATTCAGGGAGATAAGACATAGAAGGAAGTGATTAATGACAGCAGTTTACATTTTCCCTTGAAGGATTTCAAACTACTTTGTAAACGATAAAATTACACCTTAAAAAAAAAACCCACCATGCAAGTGCCTTTCATATGCAAAGCACTACTGGGGTCTGGTGATGCGGTAGCCTCAGAGTTATAAGCAGAATTCTACCCGCCAAAAAATTTAGTGAGGAGGTCCGACAGGTAATGACTTCAAGGTGAAATGTGATTAACGACCTCTAAGTGGGCAAACCATGCTGGACAGTTATAACCACTTAAATCACTCCTGACTGGAATAGCCAGGGAACATTTAATTTAAAAAAAGGAATATTTCCTCTGACTTTTATCCTTTCTGGGGGAATCTCAAATATAGCTGGACAAGTTAAATTTATGCCAATGTATTTTCTGATACAGGGCAGGGTGGAAAGGCATCCCTAAGACCAGTATACCTCTCCGTTCCAGGCTATTATGAAAAAGGAGACATTCATTCTAGGAAGGATGCATAGCTACAGTTCTCAAGCCAATAGGTGTATGGTGGTAAATAACATGGTATCCTTTGGTTGACTAAGGCCTAAAGATTGTTCTGTCCTCCTGTATGCTGTACCAGGTGACACTCCTTGAGACAAAGGTGAGAATGATTTTTTTTATTGAAGGTAGTTGATTTACAATGTTGTGTTAATTTCTGCTGTACAGCAAAGTGATTCAGTTATACGTATATATGCATTATTTTAATATTCTTTTCCATTATGGTTTATCACAGGATATTGGCTATAGCTCCCTGTGCTATACAATAGGACCTTGTTATTTATCCATTCTGTATATACTAGTTTGCATCTGCTAATCCCAAACGCCCAACCCATCGTTCCCCCATCTCTCCTCCCCCTTGGCAACCACATGTCTATTCAAGGTGAGAATGATTTGAAGTTCCGTGACTTAGAACTTCTGACCTCTAAGAAAAGTGACTACATGCTCATAAAATAAATGGAGTCACCTGGGCAAATGCTGTCTGGGTTCACATGAGTCATAGCCATTTCCACATTTCCTGGAATATGATTCCACTGGTTAAAAATTCCCACCATGGAAAAGCAATCCGAGATATCATAGCTATGCAGTTTGTTTTTACTCAAGAGCTTCCTCTCCAGATATTGATCCAACTGACTCTCATCTCTCCCTCCAGCTAGCAGTGTTCAAAATCATTACAGGGCACGGTAAACGACGGTTCCCAGCATAAGAGAGAAAGCAAGTTTGTTAGGCTAAAAATTCTCTTATCTTCATGGTACTATCAAGCTTACCCATTTGCTTTACAAAGAAGTAGTCTCGTTCATTAAGGTTTAGTTAAAGAGTTAAGGAACTCTTTAAAACATTTCCCTCTTACTATAAATTAAAGAAGAAAAAAGATAGAACCAATAGTGCATATGTATTTTGTTTATGCCAAAGTAAAACACAGATCTCATCAGAAAGTCTCTAAAGTGATATCTTAAAAGCTCTTCCTTATGAAACTTTCCACAGTAAACAAGTGTTTATTCTTGAAATCAGGTCAAAAAGAAACATATGTCTTAGATCCTGCTTTATTCTCTTTCTGTCACTGCAGAGTTAAAGCTATTTTTTACAACTTTAATTACTAATGTTTATCACAGTGCAAAATATTTAAATTTAAATCACATGTTCATATTATTGTGCCAGTTAATTTCTAGTTTCTTATCCGCAGCATTGTTTTTTCCTGTACCCATCTCAATACTTTAGAAGGAAACGAAGGGATGGGGGGAAATAAGGATTCATTCAATGATACTCAAGATTCTCTATTATCTAACTAGATTAAGGTACTCACTGTAAAGACTTGGAGTTTGGGATTAACAGATGCAAACTAGCATAAATAGGATGGATAAACAACAAGGTCCTACTGTACAGCACAGGGAACTATAGTCAATATCCTGTGATAAGACATAATGGAAAAGAATATGAAAAAGAATAGATATATGTATAACTGAGTCACTTTGCTGTACAGCAGAAATTAAACACAATGTTGTAAATCAACTATATTTCAATAAAATTTTTTTAAAAAGATGCTCACTGTAACTGATATGAACACTTTCCTGAAGTTATTCCGAGTCGCTAGCATGGTGTTTTCCCTTATTCCTGTGGAGAAAATCCTATCATTCATTCAAGATTCACCTCAAATCCAAACTCTGTTCAGCATATTCACTATAGAAATTAACCACTATGATACTAGAGCATCTAACGTTGCCACAATCATAGCATTTACCAAAGTTTATATTTTGCCACTATCATTGCATTTTTATGATATCTACATGTTTATTGACTCAATTATTCAATTTTATTGTTTAATAAATGCTGTCCATTATTCTAAATTCTGAAGAGAAGAAAACTGAGTCAGACTTGGATGTGCTACTCGCAAATCTTTCTGTCAACGTGACACTTTGGACGTGTACATAGGTATGTGTGATGTGGAGTTGAGATTAGGAAATAACATGCTAGGCCCCAATTAAGAGTTACAGGAGCTCATAAATTGGAAAAGGGAGTATCAGAGGATGATGAAGAAGAGTACAGTGTACCACCTGGTTGCGTAGTTTGGGCTTTCCTCTGTAAAATCAAAGTGAAGTTTTTCAACAGCAGAGTTAAATGGTCAGGTATAGCCTTAAGGAAAATTAACCTGACAGCAATGATTATGTTGAATCAGGCGGAGCATGGCTGGAAGGTGAGGAAGCACGACACTATTTGAAATTTAATGGGAACCCAAATTAAGGAAGTGTCAGTGAAAGAAAAGAGAAAGAAATAGTCTCAAGATAAATGTTAAAGGTAGATTTAGCTGCACCCAGACGCTGATGATGAGATATTGGAGGTAAGGGTGGGAATCAATGTTTTGGGAACTGAACGACTGAAATGTTTGTGAGGAGAGGAATCAGACATACAAGAAAAGAAACCTAGTCTGGAAAAGAGGGCAATCTCAGATGGGACACTCAAGAATGAAGGTTAGTAAGATATGCATCCAAATTTTAGGAAACATGTAAACAATTCCATTACAAAATATGAGCAGGAATTTAAAATCCACATAGAGATATGTGAAATCATGATCTAATGAAACTTCTGGGGGGATATATAAAAAGAAAGACAAAGTTGGCCCTTCCTTTTGAGGGTAATTCTTACAAGGAATTTTTTAGTAGGTTATGGTTACTCTGGGCTGAACTCCTACGTGGCGGGGACAGACAGTTTTGAGAGATTTTTTTATAGGCAGACTTTCAAAACGTGTTTATGATATTTAATCATTTCAAAATCTGTGCCAAGGATTTTATGCATGTTTTTATAAGGCAAATTAAGAGGAGTGGATTATGCGCTCTATAAGTTTCTGCTCCCATCTTTACTTATTTCTGCGCAACAAAATTCCTTTCTTTGCAACATAATAGCTTGCTGATAATATTACTGCTAATGGTGAATGAGAGGCTAAATATACAAATGGACGCTAGTCAGACCACGTATGACAATGTAAGTCTGAATCACCACCCCTGCAGCAACCAGCTCAGGAAGCCACACACCAACCTCTGTAAGCTTCAGACCCAGAAAGATCAGGACTTGGTCAATGACTGCCGGCTTTATTCATTTTTGTCCCTGTTAGGAAGCAGGACCAACCAAAGAAAGCCAACTATGTTCCTCTAAGCAATCATATGAGATGCCCCACTTCTAGTTACCTGTCTCCAGCTTCCCCACGCCAACAGCGTCTAGTTAGAGCACATCTGAAGTCTTCTCCTTTTACACTATAAAACTTGCCCACTCCCCTGCCGGCCTTGGAGTCTCTGCCAAATGCAAGTGATGGTGGCCAACCCCCTTTGCTTCAGCAAGCTCTGAGTAAATAGCTTCTGTTTTTCTCCTTTGGGTGGAGCTTCATTTATTTACATTCTTCCTGGAGAAAACTTCTGCACTGCTCATCCTCAGACCCCAGCCTTCAAACAGGTGCAGGACCCATGGCATCCCCTTGTGCCTTGCCTCTCATAGCTTGTCAAGTCTGCATCGACGTGGTATGTCAACACCAGGTCTGAAATCTGCTCTTTGTGTTGGGGTCCTCAACTATTCTCAGGATGCCTGTAAATATCATAACAGAAGGGATACTGGAATAAAGATTGTCCTGCCAGTAAAACAAACAAACAAACCAAAAAAAAAAAACACTGAAGATACTGATTTGTTCAATCAGGACCATAAACAAAATTGTTACCCCTCAATTCCCAGTGGTACCTATCCCAAATATCATCCTGTCTTCAGTTCCTCCAGAGCCACTTATTTCATTGTAATAGAATGTGCCTTTTGCAGTGTGCCTGTAGATTAGGATAGTCAAGAGCTTTACGCCTTTACCTGGGACGGACAACAATATACCTGGACACTTACATTCTAAGGATTCACTGAAGGCCCCTCCTATTTTTCTGAGGCCCTCGATCAAGACTTAAAAGACCTAAATTTCCTTTGTGGTTCAGTTCTGATACAATAAGTAGATGATCTCCTACTGTGTTGAAAGAACAAGGAAATCTATTAAAAGGATCCCATTTTCTTGCTCTCAAGGTTAGAAGAAAAAAAGACATAAAGTTGCAGAAGATAAATTACAATTTTACCAAAACACAGTCCATTATTTAGGCCATGACCTATATCTACGGAATAAAAAAAAAAATTCTCTCTCGACAGACTAAAGACTATCCACCCTTATCCTAGAGCTCTTACATAGCAACAGTTGAGAAGATTTCTAGGTTTAACTGTGTGTTGCAGACACTGGCAGCCAAATTTCTCTGAGACTGCAGCTCTCCTTTATTAATTGCCTCAGTAAGAGACCCGTGGCTTTGGGAACCCAAATATGAACAGGTCTTCTAGAACCTTAAGGAGTTTCTTTAAGAGCTTCCTTAACTACAAAATACTTTTTATTTTTATGTATTTATTTATTTTTGCCTACCTGTGCATGAGTGATTTGGACAACCCTTTCTGCCCTTTTGATGGTTTATGGGAACGATCAAAAATTCATCACTTACTACATATAGTCTCACTTTTACCCAGTTGCAAAGGCTTATCCTCAACCACCCCTCACATCCATCTTAGGGCAATAGCTACCACTAAAAACCCGTCAATACTTGTGCTAAACTAGCTCTAGGCTCCGTACTTCACCTCCTGATTCTCAGTCAGTAGACACACAACAGCCAGCTAATTGATGCTGTGAGATTCTGTTACTTTCTTCCTCTTATATTACTATTCACCACCACAACATCCTGAGTCCCACCATTCTCAAACCCCTATCTGAAGAAGAGGGACCTTGGGATTATCTTACGTGGGTTAGGAAACTTTTGGTACCTCACTTAGATGTATCAGAGGCTCCCACTGAGAACACTGACCTAATATTACTTGTTGGTGTGTCCTACTTCAAAACCGAGTCTGAAGGTTATCAAACTATATGCTACCACTAATTTAAACTCTCCTTTAGGGACTTCCCTGGTGGTCCAGTGGTTAAGACTTCACCTTCCAATGCAGAGGGTGCATGTTCGATCCCTGGTTGCGGAGCTAAGATACCACATGCCTTGCAGCCAAAAAACCGAAACATAAAACAGAAGCAATATTGTAACAAATTCAGTAAAGACTTTAAAAATGGTCCACATCAAAAAACATCTTTAAAAAAAAATAATAAACTCTCCTTTAGATACAGTCTTCTACCTGAGATAAAATCTGCCCAGATGGAAGAACTTATTGAACTTGCTAGAACTTTTCAATAAGCCAAAGTTCAGAGTGCATATACATATTGATAGCAGGCATGTTTTTGGAGTAGTACATGACTTTGGGATGCTTTGGAAACAAAAAGTTTTCTCATTAACTGGAACACCCACTGAAAACAAAAATGGACTGCAAGTCAAGAAACTTTTAGCTGTACTCCTACTTCTAGAGAGACGGCTCTTGTAAAGCTTTAAGCCCATATAAAAAAAAAATAATATGGAAACTAAAAGAAATTCTCCAGCCAAACAGGTAAGCTTAACCAGTTACAATTCTATCTAAACCCTCAAAGGATAAATCTCTGGAGAGATTCAAAGAGGCCATTATAGAATACAATGTTTAGTCTCTGATTTTGAAAAAGAAGAATGAAACGATCTGGTTGTACCCTTCACTCTGGTAATCTCACTCCCAAAATAGACTCTTGGTGGTACCAGATGATTTTAAACGGAGATTAGCTAAATTTCTCTATGAAACTTCTTGTCACTCATGATACATATAAATTGATTACTTTCTTCAATCAACCTTAGTGGAGAAACTTTAAAAAGATAGCTGACATATTTTCACGGCTTATGTCAACTGTCAACAGCATAAGTGTAAAGGTGATACACAGTCATGAACCAAAGCTTCTTAGGTCCCTCTGAACACCTTGAGATGGATTTTTATTCAGGGTCATTGTTCAGTAATTGTATATGTATATTTTCAGGATGGGTTGAAAATTTTCATTTCTGAAGATCTACAGCAATTACAGTTGCCAGAAAGCTACTTGATTTTGTTTCCAACCAGGGGCATACCAAGTTTTTATGAAGAGACTGAGACTATACTAACTTTACAGGATGCATTACAAGAAACAAAAACAAAAACAGAAACAAAACAAAACAAAACAAAACAAAAACCTCTGTAAGGCATGAACACTTACTCAAATACTACACTGCCATTATTACCTACAATCTTCTGGGAAGGTTGAAAGAACCAATGACATCCTTACATTAGAATTACCAAAGCTTTCAGAAACCCTGAAGCTCCTTTTTCCAAAGGACCTCCCACTAGCTTTTATGGCCATATGGTTCCTTCCCTCAGAGACATATCCATTATCTTCCTATGAATTGGTAGCTGGAAGACTGGTGCCTGTAGGAATTTCAGCTTCTTACTAGACTCTTCCCTGCTGCATGAAGACATGGCAAAATGTTCCAAGGGACTCATGTACTCTAGCCAGTCCTATCACCAACAGGTTAAGCTCAGCTTCCCATAACATCTTCCTGAACAATCTCTTCATAATGTTCAACCAGAAGATTTCATGTACTAGAAGACACATCAGAGAAGAAGCGCTCTTGAACTGACCTTTGAACACCATCAGGTGGATTTTATCCACCTCCCACTCTCCAGGGGATTTGTGCATATTTTAGCTATTGTATCTTATCAGTTAACAACAAATATCTTATTGTTATCTTACTGTTAACAAGTACAGCAGTGAAATTTCAGGGAGTCAATCCTTAGGCTGACATTTCACAATTAAAGAATCAATTCAGAATTCCACACAATTCGAAGACTATTCCAAGAGAAGGTCCCATGCTAAGGATTCTCAGAAATCCAATGCCCTCAGTCTTACAGACTGCTGGATCAGTTGTCCATCACCAGACCCCCTGATAAATTGCCTTTGGGCAACTCTGGTCTCATCAAATGAAACCATAGAGAATTACAGCTGATGGTATTTCCACTTGCCCCTCCATGGACAAATGACCTTAAACAAATCCATCTATAACCAGAAAAAAAGCCAATTGTTACAATCTGTTTGTCAGACCCTAGGTAATTCTAAATTTGAATTCAACAACCTTCATAGGACAATAAGCTAATTGTTTGCCACCTAGAAGACACTGATAGAGATCCAAATATGTAGCCCAGATAATGTAAGACCTTGGTTCTGACCTTATGTAATAATAAATATCTTTTCTCCTCCATCTCCATGTATCCCAACCAAGTATTACCTTCCTTTGTGATCAAGATACATGGACCTGTTTGTCTCAGACTAAAGCTTCCTGCACTTCAGGATAGTATTTCAAAATTTGTCTGTACACAGAGACACTAATCCCATAAATAACCAAGGCAGGAGATTCCAAACAAGACATGGGCTTCAAAACAAGGCCATTCTTGACTATGCAGGCAATCTACCTGGGAGAAATACTGACTCATTGTTTCTGAGAAAAATTAGAGCAGTGTTCCCAAAGGAAGAGAATTATACAAACAGAAAAGACTGTAATAAATTGATCGCTAACTTTGACAAATATAATTAATGATAACATTTTGCCATAAATTGAATGCAGATCAGTCTCAACATGTTGGCAAAAGTCATGATGAACAATTACTTTGCTCTAGATTTATTGTTGGCGAGTCGTGGTGGTGTCTGTGCCATTGCTAATATTTTGTGTTGTATTTGGATCAATGAAACAGGTGAGGTATAACAGGCTATACATCGCCTTAAGGAAAAAATTACTTGGCTAAGGTTGATTCTCATGCCCTATGGGGTTTGTTTTCTTGGCCTGAGTTGGGCAATTGGGGTTACTGGTGCCAAAGCATCTTACAGGAAATGTTATTTGTTCTTGGTGTGTGTGTGTGTGTGTGTGTGTGTGTGTGTGTGTGTGTGTGTGTGTGTGTGTGTGTGTGTGTGTGTGTGTGATAGTGGTCCTGACGCTGGTCTGATGCATTCTATCCCAGAATCTTAAATCTTCTGTGCAGTTGCTCTCTTGCCAGGTAATCTCCATGATGACACAACAACAAAAAGGTCAAGAAGATCTCTAAATACAGTTGACTAAGGAGAAATATGGACCACCCCCCCAAGCCATAAAGATCTAGAAATTTAGCCTTCCCTGAACTGTTCAACTTCTCACGAGCAAGAGGGGGGATTAAGACTTGAATATACAAATAGACAATGACTAGACCATATATAACAACAGAACTCTGACCCACATCCCCTGTAACTACCAACCCAGGAAGCCAAACCACAACCTCTAAAGCTATCAGCCCAAAACATTAAGGACTTGTTCAGTAATTGCCAGCTTCCCTGTTTTCTGTCACCACTTCTAAGTCAGGCCAGTTACTTTTAGCTAGCTCACCTCCAGCTTCTCCATGTCTACACCCACAATCAGAGCACACCTGTAGCCTTCCCTTTAAATCAATACAGCGTTCCCTCTCCCCTCCTTGAGGGAGGGGAGTCTGTGCCGTATGCAGAGTATATACAAGGACTGGGCATTATGCATGGAGTTAGTCCAGACCCTCTGAGAAGAAAAATGGGATCAGACACAGAAGAGATTCACTGGGGAAAGCAGCTGTGCAGGAAAGTGGGAAGAGAACTGGGGAGGGTCGGGAGAGCCCTCAGGCAGGGATGCTGGTCTGGCCCCTGGGAAAGATGGAAGGAAGGAAGGGAGGGAGAGAAGGAGAGAGGGAGGGAGGAAGAATTTAGCATGCAGCCATGAATGCTGTTCTAAGAACATTTCCATAAAGCTAAGGGGAGTCCTCAAGTCCTGAAGCAGTGGCCTTCAGTGTTTCTGTCACGCTTGGCCACTGGCTCAGAGGAGCTGCCTGTTGGAAGAGTGGCCTCAGAGTGAACATATTTTGGGTTTCAGAATTGTAGCAGCTTGGGCCTTTGGCCAATTACCTTCTGCAAGGTAGAAGATCCAAGAGGTTAGCTATGGGCTGAATTGTGTCTCTCCACAATTCATGTTGAAGTCCCAGCCCCCAGTACCTTAGAATATAACTGTATTTGGAGATAGGGCCTTTCAGGAGGTGATTAAGTTGGGGTGCGGCCGTTAGGATAGAGCCCTATTCCCATGCAATTGGTGTCCTTATAAAAAGAAGAGACACCAGGGGTGCACATGCACAGGGGAAAGGCCACGTCAGGACACGGCAAGAAGACGGCCGCGTGCAAGCCAAGGAGAGAGGCCTCAGGAGAAATCAGACTTGCCGACGCCTTGACGTCAGAATTCCAGCCATTAAAACTATGAGTAATAAATTTCTGTTGTTTAAGCCACCCAGACTGTGGTATTTTGTCAGGGCAGCCAGAACACACTAATAATACAAGGCACATTTTCAGGATTGCCACAGAACTGTGAAGTGTGTGTTTGTGTGTGTGTAGATTCATTTCATCTTTACAAAACCCTGTGAAATAGGTACCATTATTATTCTCCTTTTCTGAGACAAAGATAGCTTAAATTTGTCCAAATTTGTGCTGCTAGTAACTGGTGAGGTCAAGATTTGCACCGAGATAGTCTGGCTCCAGAATCTTCTTAAAAATATGGCATTGCACTTCGTGTCATGGTATTAGATTCTAAATCATAGTGTTTCCCCTTTTTATATTGTATGCTTCTGTGTAACTAACTTCAGGGATCTCTCATTTTGCCACAATTTTTTTTTGAGGAATTTAGCATATAAAAAACAAATGAATGATTCTCTTTTAAAACTATTTTTAACTTTTCAGTAATATGAAAAAGTTACAATTTTAAAATGAAATTATTTGATTTAGCAATCTAATGTGGTTTAATTCCATGCTAATCTGTATACCCAGGAAGATATTTATTTATTGCATGATCAACGTGTATTGGTTCTATATATCATTGTGAATGCTACTCAAGAAGTCTTTATTCTGCTTGAATTCCTCACATTTTATAATATATAAATAATATAAAAATTATAACTGTATATCATAGAACATTTATATGTAATATATAAATGTAGGTTATTTATATAATGTTAGATTTATTAGATTTGTATCATGTATATATATTATATATAATTTATAATATACATGTAAAATTTAATGTCACCTTAATTTCGTTTACTTCAATAATGTTTCTCCTGTTAGGAGATAAAACAGCTAGTAGCTTGACCTCTATGTATGTCTCCAAAATGCATCCTAATTGTAGACCTTGGGCTTTCATAAGACGGTAAGGCAGAAAGACAAGGCCCTAGAGTGCAGACAGTACCTCAGAGTTCTCCCACTAACTACCTCCTTGTCTTTGGGACAATTTCTTCCCTCCTTGGGCCTCTATTTTTTTTTTTTTTCATCTATAAATTGAAGAACTTGGGATCAATTGCCTAAGACAACACATGTGATAGGCCTAAACCAAAACAATATCGCTCCCATCCTATGCTACCAGCACATTTTCTTATTAATTTTCTGTCCCTGGGCAACCTGTAATTCTCCCTGCTGATTCATCAGTTAAGCTTTTGCAACTCATGCAAACTTCTTGGTTTAAACAGGAAAAAGTGAAGCTCTACACCAAGGATTTCAAAAGAGCAGGGGCTTCAATAAGCTCAGGAAGCTTGAATAAAAGAAAAATGATTCTCAGGTGAATATTTCCTAAATTAGGTATAAAAGATAAGCTGGACACTAATATGTATAAAATAGGTAACTAATAAGAACCTGCTGTATAAAAAAAAAATAAGATAAAATTCAAAAAACAAAAGATAAGCTCAAATCAGACATATTTTTGCCCCAAAAAACTAGCATCATCGTGTTTGAATACTATTGTCTTTATACTAATAAATTAACTTTAAACATGGGCTTATAACATCATTATCCTGTTGACCTTGACACTTTATTTACTGAAACAATTTTGGCTTGGTAGTTATCCAGTGGGCATGATATAAGTATAAATTTTTATCATTTATTGTTCACTGGTATTAAAGGTGGCAAAATATCTTGTGAAAGATGCTGTATCACTAAGTACTCATTTTCAATTATTGTGACTTCTTTTATCAATGTGTATTGGATCCATAAAACTGAATAAAAGCTGAAAATAATTTCATATGAAAAAAATCTATTTAAAAGCTGTTATAGTTTTATAGACCTTGGTTTAGTATCCATGTTCATAACAAAAGTCTGTGTCAAATATTTCTTTTGCTATTAGGAATCATATTTGCTATAGAATTGAGAGCAAAATACAATACTAACTCGTTTGTAATTTGTTCCAGTGTTCCTTTTGATTATGTTGCTTTTTGTGGTAATTTATAGAATAAAAAATCCTGAAACTTAACAGCTTTTCTTTAACTGGTTGGATTTTTATCTTCTAACTCAAAAGCATATTTAAGTCTATTTTTAGAGATATCGCCTCATACAATAAATTTTTAACTACTAAATGTGATCTAACCTAATTTTCATTTCATATCAAGATCAAGATCGAATATATGAATGAAAAGTATGATCTTTCAGATTGTTCAGAATGTAAAGTTTGGATCCTCTTGAAACCCTTATTCCCCAAGCCTATTTATATGGAAAGGATATAGACACCAATAAACAAAGTAGGATCTTGGATTGTGTAGTTACTGTAGTATTTACTATGGAAAAAATCTGTGTATAAGTGGACCTGCACAGTTCAGACCTGTTGTTCAAGGGTCAATTGTACTGCATTTTGTTTGTCAGCTAATGGCCGTTTGGGTTGTTCCCACTTTTTACCTATTATGAATAATGCTGCTATGAATATTTGTATACATGTTTTTATGTGACCATGTATTTTCATCCTTTTGGAGACCCAAAACTTGGTCCTCTTACCTAGAGTCCTAGTAGGCCTATGGTAAGTCTGTGACCACATATCACATACAAGAAGTGTGTGAGTGAGTCTGTGTGTGTGTGTGCACGTGTGTGCATTCCCTGTGTGTTGGGGGTGGTACCTGTGGAGGTGATGGGTTGTTTGTTTTATGAGATGAAAGGAATAGAAGAGAAATCCTTAAATGGAAATTAAATATAAAGGTAGCCTTATAATTTAACAGCAAATGTGTTTATTTTAGGTTTCTTTACACACAAAATAGACATAGAGACATAGCATTTATAGTTTGTGATACTTTTTAAAATATTAAAAATATTTCTAACTTTACTCTGTCACCTAAACAATATCCCAACCCTAGATTCTATTTGTTACCTGTTCTAATGAAAATACGACTTTGAGACATTGAAGTCTTCCTCATTCTCTTATATGTATCTTCGTGTTAATCAACAATTATGCCATTGTTTCCTTTAGCCTGCTCACATGCTTCAGTCAGCTGAGAAAGACCAGCCTGCCACTTAATGGTGTAGAATGGATGAGAAGAATATCAGATTCCATGATCTCCAGAGCAGGCAAAGTGGTGCAGCAAAGCTGAGGGAGGGAGAACACGCCTCAATCCGAGCTCATCCACCATTGGCCTCACTTAGAATCTGCTGAGGATGAGCTACTCCCGGAGAGTGGAAAATGGTTAGATCATGGATGAGGAATTAATAAGGTGAGTTAATATGCTAGTAAATTTACTACATCGGATAGCAGATCAATACGTAAATTATATAACAATGTCATTCAATGTGACTTTCCAGCAAGGATAGGCAGGTTTTTTAATGATAAGCCTCTCTTTTATATCCCTTCAATTCCCTGTTAGTTGAAAATGCAAATCCAAGTCTCTGATGATTTTAACCCAGCTTCCTCTCTCCTATGGTGTGCTGTAAAACACACCATCCACTATTTCTGTTCACCATCCACTTTAATTCTATTTTCCTGTTTCAACCACCCATATTTTTCTAGTTATTGTTACATAATATGTGAATGGGATTTATGAACTCTAAGGATGAAAAAATTGTACTTTAAAAAAAGACTGATATTTTTCTCATAAATGAGAGATTATTGGTGCAATAATGCAGTTATTCTGTCTGGTCTGTTGAGAAATCTGTATTAGTCTGCTTGGGCTGCCATAACAAGATCCCACAGTCTGGGTAACTTAAAGAACAGAAATTCATTCTCTCACAGTTCATGTGGCTGCAAGTCCCAGGTGATGGTCCAGCAGAGTCAGTTTATAGTAAGACCTCTCTTCCTGGCTTACAGATGGACACTTTCTTGCTGTGTCCTCTCATGATCTTTCTTCAGTTCATGTGCACACACACAAGACAGGAGAGGGGGAGAGAGAAAGAGACAGAGAGACAGAAGAGTTCTCTGGTGTCACCTCCTCCTCCTCTTATAAGGACACCAATCCCATCAGATTAGGGCCCCACCCTTATGACCTCATTTAACCTTAATTGCCTCCCTAAAGCTCTAATCTCCAAATACCACGTGGGGGTTAGGGCTTCGACATGTGAATTGAAGTGGTGGTGGGGAGGCACAATTTAGTCCATAGCAAACCCAAGCAGTTTTGGGTAATTATACATGAACTCAGGTTGTGAGTTTTCAACTTTATTGATTACATAATATCGAGGCTAAACACTATATTTTAACAACACATTCTGCCCATTCTAACTATGTGCTGGTTATCTGATTGAGACTTCCATGTATGCTGATACATCAATTCATAAACGAACATCAGCATTCCTGGTAATCTATTCCAATTTTTAAAAGCAGGATTTTAGTCATAGTTTAATTTAAATAATGTAAACTTATTTCTAACAGATCATGAGATAGAGTTGAAAAAATCTCCTTTCACATCAGATATGCTTGAGTATGTTTAGGAGAGAGAGTATTGGGACTTTATCAAACTAAAAAGTTTCTGCACAACAAAGGTAACAATCAACAGAATGAAAAGGCAACCTACAAAATGGGGAAAAAATATTCACAAACCATATATCTGAGAAGAGGTTAATATACAAAATATATAAGTAACTCACAAAACTCAATAGCAAAAAAAAAAAAAAAAAAAGTATCCTGATTGAAAAATAAGTAAAGGACCTGAATAGGTATTTTTCTAAAACTGTCAT
This sequence comes from Balaenoptera acutorostrata, assembly GCF_949987535.1. Taxonomy (NCBI): domain Eukaryota; kingdom Metazoa; phylum Chordata; class Mammalia; order Artiodactyla; family Balaenopteridae; genus Balaenoptera; species Balaenoptera acutorostrata. The sequence continues at coordinate 13,349,986 of NC_080065.1, read as the reverse complement.
ATGAAACAAGTATATGAAAAAGTGCTCAACGTCAGTAATCATAAAGAAAAAGCAAATAAAAAACACTATGAGATATCACCTGTTAGGATGGCTATTATCAAAAAGATAAATGATAACAAGTGTAGGCAAGGGAGTAAGGAAAAGAGAACCCTTGGACACTATTGTGGGAATGTAAACTGGCACAGCTTCTATGGAATGCAGGACAGAGTTTCCTCAAAAAATTGAAAATAGAATTACTATATGATTCAACAATCCCACTTCTGGGTATATATCCAAAGGAAATGAAATAAGTATCTCAAAGAGATATCTGCACTCCTGTGTTCATTGTAACATTATTCACTACAGCCAAGATATGGAAACAACCTAAGGGTCTCTTTAGCAGATGAATGGATAAAGAAAATATAATACACACACACACACACACACACAATGGATTCAGTAGACCATTATTCAGCCATAAAAAGGAAATCCTGCCATTTTTGACAACATGGATGAACCTGCAGAATATTATGCTCAGTGAAATAATCCAAACACAGAGAGCAAATACTCAAATATACAAGCAAACATATAAGTGAATGGTCTCACTAATATATGAAACCTAGAAAAGTCAAACTCACAGAACCATAGAGTAGAACAGTGGTTGTTAGGGGCTGAGGGGTGGAAGAAATGGGGAGATATTGGTCAGAGGGTACAAATTTTCATTTATAAGATGAATAAGTTCTATGGATCTAATGTACAACATGGTGAGTGTAGTTAATACTGCTGTATTGTGTACTTGAAATTTGCTGAGACAGTAGATGTTAAGTGTTCTCACCACACACGGAAGAAAGTAATTATGTGAGGTGATGGGTATGTTAACTAAGTTTATTATGGTAATCACTTCACAATAAATACATATATTGGATCATCCTAGAATTTTTATTTGTCAATTATACAAAATAAATAAATAAGACAAAGAGTATTCCCATCACTAGGATTAATTTTGAATTTTTAAGATAAATAATATGTCAGTCTTGGAAGGCTGCTATTTTGTGAAGTTGTCAATAAAATCCACTAGTGTCCCATATTTTTTCTTATGTGTGAAATATACACAGATTTGACTGTTTTGTATACTACTTATTGTTCACAACTGTAATCAATTTTACTCTTTTTTTTACTATGCGCAATAAAAATGACCATTAGTAGTTTCTTTGTCTTGTGGAAGAAAATTATATTTGCAAAGATAAATCATGTCTGATACAGAGAAAATGTCTACTCAACTGCTGTTTAATAATCAAAAATTAAAAGACAAACTTGCTCTGGTAAAGCTGCCAACAACATTCAGAAATACCTGTGTATGCATGTGCTTCCCTTCTTCCAGCAAATTTAAACTGCTTACTATATATAGAAGTTCGAGTGGCATTCTGGTTGTAAAATACAATGTTGATGCATCAAATGTCAGGCTGAAATTTACAATATTAACAGCAAATACTTTTTCATTGTTACCTTCTGCAATTATCACCACATTTAAAAATTTTGCATAATCATTTTGACTAATGTTGGATAATGTTCTTCAACAAGTGTCCGCTATCATTCAGTGATGAATCTAGCAAATAATAGGAGGCATGTCAATATCAGTGTGGTATCTTAAAGCATAATTTCATTTCTCTAAATTTTTTTTAATTAAAAATAAGTTATAATTAAAGCATAACCTTGGGTCTGATGTTTCATCTTAACTCTTGCGACCCTGGCCAAATAGCTTATCTTCTTTAGGCTTCACATGCAAAATGAGGGAGTTTATTCAAATGATTTATGATATCCTTTTAGGATAAGACCTTCTGTGATAATCACGTGAAATAAAAAACTCATTTCCTTCAGGCAACAAACATTTTAATCAGACTCAGATTAAAAAGTCTTCTGTTTAGTGGCATCCCCGAAAAAAATGTGATTTCTGATTCAACCCCCCTTTCCTTTCCAAAAAAAAAAAAAAAAGAACACAATCACTCAACACATACATAAATATTGAATTTAATAAAAACAGCAGTCTAGCAAAAAAACATTAATGATTTATCAGGAACACACTTGCACTGTCTGTGTCTTGGCCTCCTATGGTGTGAACAGGAACTGGGGAGGAGTGAAGGTCTAATGGTTCCCTGTTATCAGCCTTGGGTAAAAAGACTTGGAGTGTAAAATATTCGGCAAAATCCAATATTTTTATATAATTATACATTGATGTGATTTTGCCTAAATACAGTAAAAAAAAAAAACAAAAACAGAGAGACTCATTATTTGTCTCATGGAAGTGATGTCAGGATTCCATGACAAATGTGGTTAAAACACTCATACAGTATCAGGCACACAAAACGCACACTGATGTGGGTTCTTTCATCCCTGTGGGAGTGTATTTTATCCTATCCCTCACCTCTTCTTCCAGTGGGACAGGCACTCTTCCCACAGACAAGAGTGGTCTGTCTCCTCCCCCTGAAATTGAGGTGGGGGGATTCTGGCCCCAACTGACCAATGGAATAAAGGTGAAGCGATGCCATTGACCTTCTGAGGCAAGGTCATTCAAAGAACACGGCTTCCTCCTGGTTTTCTCACTCTTTCTCTTTCATTCTCTCTCATTCTCACTCTCTTCGCACAGGGAACCAGCCACCATCTTGCGAGGAAGCCCGGTCCACACGGGGAAACCACATGAAGGTGTCCCAGCTGAAGGTGCCAGCTAAGCTTTCAGCCAACAGCCAGCATCAAACCCAGATTCATGGGTGGATTAGCCTCAAGTGGTCCGAGCTCACAGCCTTCACATCTTCCATCAGAGGCTCCGTGTATGGAGCACAGGACAGCTGTCCTCACTGAGTCCCCTTCAATTCCTCACCTGCAGAAACTGACAGGTCAGTAAAGGATTACTAGGACTTCCCTGGTGGCACAGTGGTTAAGAATCCGCCTGCCAATGCAGGGGGCACAGGTTCAAGCCCTGGTCTGGGAAGATCCCACATGCCACGGAGCAACTAAGCCCGTGCGCCACAACTACTGAACCTACACTCTAGAGCCCATGAGCCACAACTACTGAGCCTGCGTGCCACAACTACTGAGCCCGCATGCCACAACTACTGAAGCCCACGAGCCTAGAGCCCATGCTCCACAACAAGAGAAGCCACTGCAATGAGAAGCCCGTGCACTACAATGAAGAGTAGCCTCTACTCGCCGCAACTAGAGAAAGCCCGCATGCAGCAATGAAGACCCAACTCAGCCAAAAATAAATAAATTAAATAAATAAAAATTTTAAAGAAAAGATTACTATTGTTTTAAGCCACAGAATGCTGTGACAATTTGTTACACAGAAAAAGATAACTAATACAACTTTAAAAAATTTTCTTCAGTGACGGAACATTTCAAATGGACACCCCCTCAGTACCATTGTTACTTAATAAATGTTGATTGATTTGAATTAAAACAAATTTCATATCACAAGCATACACTAGGGTATACCTCACATGCTGTAATCAGATAAAACTCTTGAGTAATGATTATTATAGTAAAGATAATGATAGTTCTAATATTGGGCCCTAAAAAGATGGGGGAGTAAACATAGACACCATATAATGACAGCTAAAGTCATAATATATATGTTTTACATCTGTTGTCAAATGTTAGTGAAAACATACATTTTATAAAAATCATATTATTTAAATTAACTAATTAGTAATGCAAAAGAATATTTTAATATAAATGCTTCGTTTCCCCTATTTTGTTGCCCCCCCCTCACTGAGCCTTAGCCAGGACCACAGTGGCAGCCTGTGATCCCACATAATATGGTGTCCCACAAGGGGATCCACTTTACAGCAAAGGAGGTGCAGGAAGAGGCCCATTTCCATGGGACCAACTGTTCAGTTCACATTCCTCACCACCCAGAGGCGGCTGGTCCGAGAGAGTGCTGGGCTGGGATGCTACAGTAATAGCTAGAGTGCCAGTTCAGAGGTGGCATGCCCAAAGAATGGGTGCTATTCTCCCAGGACACAGCGTACGCTTCGAGTCAAAGGCCTTTCAATATTGATGTGTCTCTGAGAAGAAGAATACACGGGTCAGGAATCAAGGGGGAAAAACAGGAGGGTCTCATTTTACAAACTGTGCTTTCTGTCCCTGCAGTGCTGGGTTCTGCAGGTTTTGAAGCCCTGGTCCCCAAAGAAGGGACACTTCCACCAGAGACACACCAGCTGTTGCTGTCCTACTGGTCCTTTGGCCAAGAAGAGAAGTGTATTCATTTCCTAGGCTTGCATTAACACAAATCACTGCATACAGGGGGGCTTAGAAACAACAGAAATGTATCCTCTCACAGTTCTGGAGTCTAGAAGTCTGAAATCAAGCTGTCAGCAGGGCTCTGCTCCTTTTGAAGGTTCCAGGGAAGAATCTATCCTTGCCTCTTCCTAGCTTCTGGTGTCTCCATGCCATCCTTAGCTTGCAGCTGCACCTCAAATCTCTGCCTCTGTTCTCCCATAGCCTTCTTCCTTGTGTGTGTCTGTGTGTCCTTTCCTCTAGTAAAGACCCAGCATTGGATTTAGGGTCCACCCTAACCCAGTCTGACTTCATCTTAAGTTCATTGTTGACATCTGCAAAGACTCCATTTCCAAATAAGGTCATATTCTGAGCGTCCAGGTAGAAGTGGCTATTTGGGGGACACTATTCACCCACTCCAAGGAGTCACTCTCCTGGCAGAGCCCACGGACTTTGATCATCAGCAGAGAAAGAAAATACATTGTACAATGGGAGTAGGGAGGAACCTAATAAATACTGGAAAATCCCTAAATATAAGCTATGATTTTATTAATATGTTGTATATATTGATATTTTCTCAGATATATTTAACTGTATATTTTTCTATTAAGGTATAATTTACATTCAGTAAAATTAATTTGGGAGGGGATACTGGTCTATCAGTTGTCAGAAAGGCATTGGAAAAATTTATTAGCTCAAAGGGAAATCTAACTTACAGGATTGTATACACGAAACACAAGTTTGTTCTTCTAAATCATCTTGGTAACCCATATGGTGTTTATTCTAGCAGCTTATAATATTTCAAGGCTGGCGGCTCATATTTCATATTGGTGAAGCTTGCAAAACCGATTCTCCAAATCACAGAGAATTAGTGTTAAAAACTGCATCCACACATGGGGTCAGGCTTCCAGGTAATATTTCTTACTGAGATAAGGGATAGCCTTACAAATTCATCCTCTTACATTGACACAACTATGCATTTGGATGTCATAAATACACTCCCCTTTGCTCACAAACAGGAGTTTTGTCAACAAGTTGCCTGACCCCAATATCTTCAAAAGAGTGTGAATATGCTCTGGCACTGGTCATGTTAGTGATGTGACAGTTTTCAATGTTTCCTTGAAACAAAACCCCTCCCAGGGCAAAGCACTAGAACAAGTTCACCTACAAGTTAGTCTTACAAGCAGTCAGTCTTATAAGCAGTCACTCTTACAGGCTGTCTAAGCTGTATTACCTCACCCCGTGATCATTCACAGGGACCTGATAGGACAAAGGTTTGAAGAGTGAAGTTTCCTTAAAACAATTTGGTAGAAAAAAGTGTGAGGAGAGTTAGTAGTTAGTAGATAAAGCATAGACCTTTTTTTCCTCTTTCAACTCTGAAAATCCAGAATTTTATTTTTCCAGTTCAAAAGAGAAATGCAAAAAACAAACAAAAACCAAAAATGACCCCCAAACCAAGGTCATATTTCAAAACCTTGCTCATCTTGAAGTGGTAAATCTATTATCCACGTGCCTCATTGCCCTGAGTAATGTACCCTTCACTCCCCACGTGCAAGGTTGTGTGCAAGTTCCTCGTTACCTACGCTCAACAAGTAAAGGTAGGTTGTTTATTGATTTTGAGATTTTGAGATTTCATGGACACAAACGTGAGTACATACTGCTAAAAATTGTAAATGTATATATGACAAATTAGTTAAATTTCCTAATTTGTTAAAATGTAGGCTTTTCCTGAAGAATCAAGAAACACTTTGAAAGAAAAAATAAAAATAAAAATAGAGCTTTAGCCTGGATCCTAACAAAGCGTAGTTATCTGTCGAGGCAACCAAATCGGGTGAGACTGATACTGAGTTGAGGAAGGGCAGTCTACACAAAGAGAAATCATGGAAAAAGGGACTCAGAAAACGTTGACCCCATAATGCAAAATCTGATAGAAAAATCTTATATGGGACATCATACTTTATGGGAAAATTTTACGCTCATTAAAATTCAGTGTAATGAGATAAGGAAAAAAGGTATGAGATTTCAAAAGGGAAGACACCAACCTGATGATTTGTTGACAATATAATTGTCTACTTAGAAAATCAAAGGCAGCATTCTTTAAATATCTAGCACCATCTTTTTCACTATGTTTCCTCAGAGACCTTACCACTCACAATCTGGTGGTATAATACGGAAAAATGAATTTCTGTGTTTGCTGTGATGAGGTAAGTAATATTGCTGTATGTTCAACGCCTAGAACATGGTCTCTCGCTGAATTGGTATTTAGTAAATAATTGATGAGCTGATGAACAAATGAGGGAATGATTGGTCCAAAAGAGTGAAATCGAAGGGTGATTGACTGAAAGAAAACTAAACCCTCAATTATCATTACAAGCAATCAATAGATGGTAGCTAAATAGGATAAACCAAGAATCAGTAGCAGAGAAACTTATTTAGAAATACAGAAGTGAACACAGTAAAAATAGATGAAGGAACTAGTACTTAGTCTATTAAGCAAATTGATTCAAAATTTTAAATCTAGCCTGAAAATCTTTTTAAAAAATTGGGGAAATCATATTTCTGATTTATTAAGAAATTCATGTAAGAATTTTATTAAGAAATTCATGTAAGTTTCTAAGTAAAAGGCATATGGATTACTTTTATTAAGAAATTCATGTAAGTTTCTAAGTAAAAGGCATATGGATTACCTATTGTTAAATTTTGCTGGAACTAGAACAGATTTTAGCTTTAAATAAAAGAGACTGAGTTAAATAAGCACAAGTTGGTTGAATACTCCTGATTTAGAGCAACAGCTACTGTAAATCTATCTACTAAAGTTGAAATTTAGTTTTTGGCCACACTTTAGTACATTGATAGTTAAGCAGTGCAGGTAAGTAAGAGTAATTTATGCTTAATGAAGAACAATGTTAAATCATATGGAAAGAGTGAGAATTATGAAACTCGAAGTTAATGGATACATGTCAACCTGAAGAGGTCTCTTAAAAATTGGTACAAGTTAATGCATTTTAATAATAAAATTAAAACTAATTAAAAATAATAATGTAGGAGGGTTTAATTGTGTTAAGCCAAAAATTCCAGAGGAGTACGCAGAATGGTGAGAGGGTGACAATTAATGAGAAGCAAAGTGACCAGAGGGTTTGAATATTACGTGACAGCTGGGGATGGCAGTGCTGAGAGTCACAGCTAAGTGACTCTGAAGAGGATCCAGGTGGCGTCAGAGGTCTGCTAGGTATAGTAGACTGTAATGGGGCTTAATTTTCATGTCCATACTAGGATGAAGATAGCTTTCCAAGCCGGTGGGGAATTAGATTAGCTGGTGTCACTGATGCTCACCTCTGAATAGAATTAGCAGCAGTTTGCAATAGTTAGGAAATTCAATCTTCCCTTGAAGGCACTGGAAGGAAATGTCCCTAAACAGATCGAATGGCGTGTGTATCCATTTGTTCCATGAATACTCATGTTCCCAAGGTCTGGGAGCAGCCAGTGCAGGCGTGGTACAGGGGATCAGTGTCCAGAATCTATGACATCCCAAGCTGGACTTGTTCGTACCATTGTTTTAACCTAAGGGAAGGACTTTATGTTTCTCTGCAGTGAATTTCATTTCGTTAATTTTAGACCACTGTGTTCATCTCCTGAAATATGTCCTGAAACTTTATGCTCTCTTTCAATCCTTCGATTTTTATTTCTTGCATGTCCAACCTCATATTATGCTTTCTGTGCCTTCGTTTACTTTTATGAGCTTACAGTATGAAACAGGACAAGGTCACTTGCAAATCACTCAGAAACCTCTTTTCTGATTGACATCGATCCATTAAACAACCCCAGAAATCCACTCCACAGCAAAATCATCCTGCTCAGTATTTTTCATTCTTTTTGGTCTGGAAGTGTTTTGCAAAATATTTTATTATATGTCCTGGAAAAATAAAGATAGAAAAGTCCTAAGGAAGTCTCGTGATCTCTACCAGAGCAGAGACTCTGTGACGAAACGCGATAGGTATCTTAATTTTGCGTGTGTGCGTGCATGCATGCGTGTGTGTCGTGAAAGCAGAGGCACTCAAGTAACCTATATTGATAAGTTCTTGCTTGGTTATGGCTAGATGTTCAGAGACCAGGATCATTTCAAATGGGGGCAAGAGTTACAACAAGGACACCGGAGACTATCATGGCCTCTTAAGTGCATTAACATTTAAATTATTGCTCTGAGTAATCATAGAAAGGTTTGACTGTTTGCCATGCTCTGCTTAATAAAAAAAGAAATATGCCCTTCAAAAACATTTTACACAACATAGACAAAGTTTGGAATGTTTTTCAGGATCTTGTCATATACTGCAAACTAACCACTAAAACTGTTATGATAAATGTGCATTTTATTAGCATTTTTCCACTCTAACCAACACTGAATATTATAAGTGAAGAAGAGTTAGCAAATTTGATAGTGGCATATTGGCATGGTAAAACTGTTTTAATTATTATGCCTATTATTACTAAATTCATTTCAGTGATTACATTTTACATATTTTTGTGTATTTTATATAGCTATATGTGGGTGTTATAAATATTCCATAATCACATGCACAATCAATCATTTTAAGATTACATCCGTATACTTTTATTCCTAGTGGTACACACTGACTTTCCAAGGGTCCTGTTCAGTTTAAGGAAGTTGCTTTCCATATAATCAATTTCCATATATGTTCTTTAAAAAATGTTATAACCCCATATTATGATTGTTGTATAAAAGGAGAGCTTTCTTCCCTACTCCCCCTTCCAAATTTCCCTCTTTGCCAATCAGACAGAAGAAAGGTGTATCACTCATTCAATCCTAATCTTTTTTATCTTTATGAAATGTTCCTCTTTATCTCAGTAAATTCTCTTTGTCTTAAAGTTCATTTTATAGACACTATAGCATTCTTTTGCTTACTTTTGTGTGGTAGATCTTTTTTCATCTTTTACTTTCAATATATTTCTACCTTTGTATTTAGTCTCTAGTAGGATCTTCCTTGTTACTCAGCTTTTAAATGGAGTGTTTGAACAATTAACATTTAACATAATTATTAATATGGTTGAATTTAGATGTACCAATTTATTTTCTTTTTCTATTTGTTCCTTCTTTTTTGTTCCATTGTTTCCCCTTGCCTACCCTGCTTTGGATTACTTAGAATATTTTAATATTCTATTTTAACATGTCTATTGTTCTTCTAGCAATATCTCTTTGTATTATTTTTATTATTGGTTGCTAGGGGAAATAATGCACTACTTCAATGAAGACGTAGAAACATTGCAACCATATAAGCATAAATGCCAACTGACATTTATGTTATAGTTGCTAAATGTGTTACATTTATGTAAATCAAAAAACACACCAGAAAACGTTAGAAGTCTCGTTTTTAACAGTCATATATCTATAACCAAACTTAAGAGAATAGTCTTTTGTATTTGTCCAGATATTTACTATTTCTGTTGCTCTTCCTTACTTCCTAAAGTTTCAAGTTTTCCTCTGATATTTCCTATCAGCCTGAAGAACTTCCTTTAACTTTTGTATTAGAGCAAGACTGCTAGTAATGAATTTTCTTGTTTTCTTTCATTTGAGGATATCTTTATTTTGCCATTCATGCCCAAAGGATATTTTCAATGAATTTCAAAATCTGGGTTGATATTCTTTTCTTTCTGTTTCTTTAAAGACTTGTTCCATTGTTTTATACTTCCATACCTCTTTTGAGAAATCTATGGATTTTTCCCATTTGTTATTTTCCTCTATGAATGTATTGTTTTTCTTTAACTGCTTTTAAGGTTTTTAAATCGTTTTAGTTTTCAACAAATTTATTTTGATGAGTCCTTTTCCTTCTTTCTTTGTATGGTTCTTTCCCCTTCTTCTTTCCATACATAATGTGTTTTTTATTGCATTCTGAAAAATTCAGATAATATCTTGAAGAGGCACTGGGTTACATTATTTTTCCTCAAAAAATACTGTTTTATGTTGGCAGACAGTTAAGTCCAATGGGATATGTTGATCTGTCATGCTCTGGTTTTAGGCCTTCTTCAGAGAGGTCTATTACAGTTTTTTCTTTTCTTCCCCCATACTTCTAGATTGTAGCCCTCAGTCCTAACGTGCAGCCAGCTTTACTTTTTGTATGAGTTTGCTAGTACTGCCATAGCAAAATCCCACATACTGAGTGGCTGAAACAACAGAAATTTAATTTCTCACAATTCTGAAGGCTGGAAGTCCAAGATCAAGGTCTCAGCAGGATGAGATTCTCTGAGGTCTCTCTCCTTGACTTGCATATACTCGCCTTCTCATCATGTCCTCACATGGCCTTTTCTCTGTGTGTGGACATCTGTGGTTATCTCTTCCTTTTCTTATAAGGACACCAGTCCTATTGGATTAGAGCCCAATCCCTCTGAACTTATTTAACCTTAATTACCTCTTTAAAGATTCCATCTTTACATGCAGTCACACTGGGGGTTAAGGTTCCCACATATGAATTCTGAGAGAACAGAATTCAGTCCATACACTCTTTAACCTGATATCTCAACTCAATCTTTGATTTGTTCATAAAGATTTTCTACTCTATTTAGGCCTGACCACCCAAGTCTCCATAGTACAAAACAAGTTCCAGGCTCTCTGCTCAGCTTGCTGCCTCCCAGCAGTTACTCTCTACCTAGCTTTTATGCGTCTTGTGCCACTCTAATGAATCCAGGATTTGGTCAAGACACCCAAGAGGGAGCTCAATGGAAACTTCTGGATTTCCCTATCCATGACTCCTCCTTTTCAAGTACCCTCTCTTCCAGATCACAACCAGCTTAGTAACCCCCGTCTCTGATATCTGCCTTTTCTGTCCAGTGAAACTACTGCTCTTGTTTGCATTCTATATAAAGGCACCACACCCCAGAAAATTTTCCTAGGAAGAAAACCAGTATAAAAGTAAGACATCCTTTGTAAGTATCCTCTCTCTGAAGGACCTCAGCCTCACATTGACTGCTGTCCAATACCTGCAACTTGTAGTTCATATATTTTATACATGACATAATAGGTTTTATGGATACTGTAAAGATGTCATAGTTGCATCTCACAGGTTTTGATATACATATGCTTATCATTTATGTGAATATAATTCAACCTTCTTAAGTAGATTTATTCTGAAGTAGTATAGATTAATCTCCTAACAGGGAGAATTTTCTGCTTTCTATTTTTTAAATTGAGTTATAATTAACAAGCAATATTATATTCGTTTCATGTGTACCACATAGTGATTCAATACTTTTATACATTATGAAATGATCACCACAATAGTTATTGATTTCTGACTTAATTCCACAACTGTCTGAGAATATGCTCTGAATGATTCCAAACATTTCAAATTTGTTGTGACTTGCTTTATAATCCAGCATGTGATAGATTTTGTCAAATGTTACGTGTGCATTTGATAATATTTTGCATATAATGTGTTAAATTAAATTTATTATTAAAATTAATTTCTGTTGTTATATTTTTAAGTTCTGGAATTCCCAGTGGATTCTTTCTCATAGATTACAATTCTCTGGTGAACTTCTCCATCTTTTCATGTTTTTCTCTATTTATTCCTACATTCCTATATTTTCTTGAACATATTGATCATTATTATTTTAAAAATCTTGTCTGCTAATTTCAATATCTGGGTCACCTATATTTCTATTTTTATCATAGATTTGTTGATTGGCTATTGGTCATTTATTCCTATCCTTGCATAATAAATTTTACTGAATAATGGACACTGTAGATTAAAAATTGTGGAGTTTTGCCTGAAAGGGTTCACTCTTTTCTCTGTTAGTCAAATAGATGACCTGGTCACCTCTAATGTAATCAGGGACTTTTAGCTGAATTTAGCTGGGATCACAGCACTGTTAAGTGTCCATCTATCTCTGTTTTTCCCAGTTCTCAGAGAGCAAACTTCTAGTAATTTTTAACTTAAAACTTGATGAGTTTCCCAAGACACTATCTCAGGAAGGTCTTGGGTGCAAATGTTTTTCTCTTCTGCATAACAAGACTGTTAAAATTATGTTCTGATTTTCAGAGGCTCTTTTCTTAACTTTTTAGCCCAACGCAGTTTCAGAAATTAGCAAATTTTTGAAGGGAAAATCAGCCATGTTTCAGCCTCAGTTCTCTCTCTGTTTCCCCCTTCTCACTGGGATCTTGATTAGGTTTTAATTTGAAGCCCTAGGAGATCAGCAAAACCTCTGCTTGCATCTGTGTCTCAAACGATGACCCTCTGCCCAGGAAAATTCTCAAAACTCAGACTCTTCCACTGCATCCAGTATTGGTAAAGGTTCCAGGGAAAAAGCAGATATACAGTATCAGTTCAACCCTCCATATCCTCCCCTGTCTGAAATCTTGGAGCCTCTAGTTGTTTTTGCTTCAGCAGATTTCTGATACTTTAGAGAAATATTTTTGGTTTTTATTCACTAATTATAATTATTTTCAGTAGAAGCATTGGGCTGCCACAAGTGATTCCATCTTAATCAGAAATAGAAGTTCGATCTATTTTTCAATTGGGATGTTTATCATTTCCAACAACTTGAGAAAACAGTCTTAATTGAAACTTTATTATCATGGAAGAAATCATGTAATAACAGCCAAATGTATAAAATAGAAGATTGGCTATATAATTAATAACCTTATAATAAGAAAGTGTAGTCATAAAAATGAAATGGGAAAATTACAAGAATATAATTTTAACTGAATAAGAGGATGCACATTTGTGGACTATAATTTTTAAAAACTGCTTTAGTTCTGGGTCATGTGATTATGATTTTATTTCTTTTTCATAATTTTTTGAATTTTCTAATTTATTTATTATGAGAATTTTTTGCTTTTAAAACAAGCAAAATTTTACACAAACTTAATGTTCAGTTATTCGGAAAATTCATCCCCAACAATTCTGCAAGCTTGATGGGTATGACTGCAGGAAATATAAAGTCTAACCAGCCATGTACATGTTCCATGTACACAGACAAAATCTCAGAGAATATGGGAACTATTCAATAACATTATTATCAACAGATAAATTAAAGTGATAAATTGTATACAATACCCAATTAATGCATATAAGATATATACCATCATGAAATTTAACAAAGAGGAAAGCTACTTGACTCTGGTCTGGATGTTATGCATCTTGGAATTCCTAAAAATTCAGTGAAAACAATAAACACAGCCGGTTTACAAAATGATCAGTGTAAACTCTCATCATTAGTCTACAAGATATACTTATCTGCATGTGGAAGAAATGCAGTTAATGCTTATGAGGAATAATGAATATGAAAAGCATTCATTGACAAGAGTGTATCACCTCTGTGTCTTGATGACTGAATAAGATACGCACAATCAGATAATAGGTGTGCTTTGCTATAGCAGCTAAAACAGCAGGAGTAAAAGGGCATTTGAATGTCATCACTCATATTCTCCATAATTTATTAGTTGCTCACTGTATGCTAGGCATAGAGCCATTTGTTTGCCATAGATTGATTCATTCATGTAATTCTCACAATAATCTAAGAAGCAAAATTTTGCTTATACTACCTAAAAACTAGGTAATAAAATGAGATCTTCAAGAATTTTAATGAGTAAATTGATTTCAGAATGTGAACTCTATACAAACTTAAGAGTAACATTGGAATGGTGGAAAACATCAAGGAGACCCAGAAACTGAAAATCATTATTCATTTTGGGAGATTGTGTTAAAATCATTGGGTTATGTAGGGTGGACTCATTTTGCAAAACTTTGAACATGACTTCATTTATTGGTCAGTGACAAAAATCTCATCCTATATTAGATTTTTTTAATCATTGATTTATCTTCTAATATGTGTAATTTCCAACCATATTCATGTAGTCATTTCACTGAAAAAATTTAAATTTCATAGAAATATATTGCAAGGGAAATACTTAAAGTGATAACAGCTGTAGTAAGCAGAGGGGCGAGATTACGAACATATGTATCCGAGATTGCATTTGGCTGCACATAACAGAAACCTACTACAATGGCTTAACCAAATAAAGGTTAATTTTTCTCCCATAATAAGAAGCTCAGGGACTAGAAGTCCCAAGCTGGTACAGCGGCTTCAGGAAACTTTCAACATCCTTCTATTTTAGGTTTAGCCACCTTTGGTCTGTGGCTCTCATTCTATGGAAAATTCCCAGTTGCAATGTGGCAGGTCCAAATCCAGCCTGCAGTCTGCATTTCAGACAGTGGGAAGAAGGAAGGAACAAGCAACATTGGGGAATTTTCCACAAAATCAAACTGCTCTCTGAACACTCCCTTAGACTCTCACATTTGTCTTGATGACAGATGACATGCAGCAGCAATAGAAGCTGAGAAGTGTTTTTGGTTTTTTTAAAAAAATAAATTTATTTATTTATTTATTTGGCTGTGTTGGGTCTTGGTTGCTGTGTGCGGGCTTCCTCTAGTTGCGGTGAGCGGGGGCTACTCTTTGTTGCATTGTGTGCGCTTCTCTTGTGGATCATGGGCTCTAGGTGCATGGGCTTCAGTAGTTGTGGCACGCAGGCTCAGTAGTTGTGGCGCAGGGGCTTAGTTGCTCCGCGGCATGTGGGAATCTTCCCAGACCAGGGCTTGAACCCGTGTCCCCTGAATTGGCAGGTGGATTCTTAACCACTGCACCACCAGGGAAGTCTCAGAAGCGTTGTTTCATAGGTGGTCACATGCCTCTCCAAACAAAATTTGGGTCCTGTACAAAAGGAAGATGGGGAAGATAGATATTGGGAAGGTAACCAACAGCGATTTGGACTTAATTAGATTAGTTTGGCTTAATTAGAAGAGTGAATAGAGAAAGTAGAGGATAAATAAATTTGAAAGGCCAAATCAAAGTTCTAAGGCAAAACAACACAATAAATGGTGATATCGACAAATACTTGGGATTCAGGGAAGAAGCTGAATCTGAGGCTGTAAGATTGAGGGAAAATCAGGACTAATTTGTAGATTCTTCCTATGCATGCATGCCTAATTTGAGGCCTGTGTATGTGATTAATCATTAACTATAATTTTTACACTATAAAAATAATAGAATAATAATTAACATGTTTGGTGGGGTCCAAACTTGTTAATGAACCCAGCTTCCCTTCCTGGGGCTACAGTATACATGATTATAATAGATAACTATTGATTTTCCTAAGTGAATCATTTAGATATTTCATTCTCAAACCTATTGAAACCCAATGCCTTATTTCTATAACAAATATTGTATAATGCTTAATTTGCTATTTTGACAAGAAATTCACAGGTATTAACTGATTTTTAAGGGCCTACACAATACTTTAAGATAAATATAGAGAAGAAACAAAAGGAAAGTTATTTAAAATAAAATATTATGTTTTTCTTGATGTAAATGCTTGGTCACAACTAGGTTTGAAGAGCTAACCAAATAGTCAGATACTTCTCCCTACATGTAGCATTACCAAAATGATAATGGCTATAACAACAGACTGATACAGGAGTCTTCTTTTGGTGAGATGTATACTACTGGTGACATTGTTCTTAATCTTCTGAACAAACCTTGGTCAATTTCTGAACAAAACAATGTTAAATCTTTCCAGAATTTATATCTTAATAGCATTCCTGCAAAATTCAAGTTATATTAAAAGCATGCAAAATTTTTTCTTGCTTCTATGTAAAATGGAGTAATGTAGTAGGCTTAGTTACGTGTGAACAGGTTCTTAACAACATGGATGAAAAGCTGTGAGGGATACAAGATTCCTGTATCCTTCCTCCTGTGGATTGTCACATATATTGCAGAATGTTTAAAATGTATGGCTCGTGACCACAAACTGCTAGTGGCAATAAGAAAATACCCTCTTACACATTTCTAAAATGGAAACAGTAATGCTTCCATTAAGAACCATTGACCTAGATGTTTGGTGTAAAAACTGAAATTTTGTTGATGAAATTTTTATACTAAATCAACTCTGCCTTAAAATTTATCTAGAAAGTCTGGATGAACCTTGATAAGAACTTCCCTGGTCCACTCTTTGGATCTTATTTTACAGGATTCTCCTTCCTATTCTTTGTCTGTAGGTATCAAGCCAGCCAATCTGGGGAGTCAATTCCTTCATCTTCTAGAGGTCCATTAAATTTATAAGCATTGCTGATAAATCATAGCATAACATTTATTTCTCCTTGTTACCAATGCCTGTTATTAAGATCCTGTGTCCAGGTCCACACTCCATAATTTGATGTTTTCTTTCTGTATATGTAATTCACCAATGCCTGTTGACCTAGACTTCTGACTCATTGCCCAGTTCTGATCAGTAATGCTTGACCTTCTCCACGCCTGACCAGCCTACACTGGATTTAGACATTTTAATACTAGGCTGTAACTTTTGATACATGTAGGGGCCTTCGTTAGATCCCTCACTGCTCTTTGATTCCTTCACTGGGTTCACTCCTGTGCCATTGTATCTCCAAGAACCTCAGCCCTTCCTGAACACACTCGCTGTATCCCTCTTCTTGCTTTGCTTCAGTACTTTAGGTCCTATTTCCTCACCATGCTACCCATGTCCTGGCATAAAACACGAAATTCCTGGAAGAGGCAAAAACAATGAGAAAACATGGAAAGAAAGACATTGATTAAAAAGAATCATCAACACCATAAGCATATAGACAATTAGAAAGAAATGAGGCTATATGAGTGTGGTTACCTCGTCAGTGTTTTTCTTTTCTCCCATCATGTAATAACCCCAATTTATAATTAAATTCCATAAGGACAGGGATTTAGTTTTCTTGCCTATTGTGTGCTATTGATTCTCCAGATTTTATCCAGTGTTTGAACCACAGTAGATGCTCAATAAACGTTTGCTGGTGAATGAATGAATGACACCATCACATGAAGAGTAGCAGCAGTAAAAGGTAGTTTGTGTGAAAGGGCGAGGTTTCAAATCAAATAATGAAATAACCCACACATTGGTCTTAATTATAATGGTTTATTCAAATTAGTTAACTTACTTTGAAAGTCTTTTAATAACATTCTCTAGTAACAAATGCATACTTTTATGACCAGTAACAGTGCTTATTAGCCATATATATGTATATATATATATATATATAGTTTTGTTCCTATTTTAGAGAATTTGATTTGAAATTTAAATTGCAAATTTTAAAGGAGTATCATTACTCTCTCTGTTTAAATGTTGGACAGCAACAATAGTCACACACATAGTTTAATTTTCCAACTTGAGAAATTTCCACTTGTTTATCCAGTGGGTAATTCACTTTAAAAATTACAGGAATACTATCTTCTATTTGAACCTCAATGGCAAGTTACATCGCTATATTTAAATCACTTCGAATCAAACAAGAGTGTCACTCTCCTAAAATTGGCATATTTTGAAGTATAAAATATGATACATCATTAATGTATAAGAATATTTTAAACTATTTGGTCTTATTCCTAAAAAAATAAGTAAAGTTCCCAGATGAAATATATTTGCTTCAAATTTTGAAGTGATCTGAAAAATCCAGAGGTAGAACACTCAGTATTTAGATGTGATTTCTGTATCACATAACTCTTTTGATGTAGAAACAGAAGAAACAGTAAAAATTTCTCTTTTAGCATTGAGTACTATAATTTGAAAATAATAAGTTAATAATTTTCTGGTCTCTGGTGAACTAGGGAATTCAGAATGTTCCTTTTCACACAAACCATCAGAAGCAGGAGGCAAAAGATGGCAGCAGTGAGTCATTCCAAGATCTAACACTACCCAGGATCATTTTATTTTATTTTTCAATATTATCAAATTGTGCATTCACTAATATCTTCAGTTACAAATTATTTTGGAAGAACAGAAATCATCTGCGCTCTAAAGAAGTCTATAGGGACTGCCTACGGGTCATTTCCAAGGCATGCAATTAGTGAATAGGGTTTGCTATTGCTCAGCTCAAAAATAACTCTCAAAAGCTTTAGAAAATTATTTTCTTAACTTAGATCTATACGGGCATAAAAGACACCTGTATTTGCTGTGGATGGTATCTATACACCTACTGCAAATTTAATCCAAAGCGGAACTGACCTACCCTCCAAGTCTGCATCCCCACCCCCCACCACCCCCCGCCCAAGACTTCCTGAGTTAAAAGATGCAAAGAGGAGTACAGGTTAAATTTTTTTTTTCTAAAAATCTAACCAAAGCTACGGTGAAAACAAAGACCATCCTTTAAAGTATAATGTGGCCTAATGGATACAGCACTGCTAATTAGTCTTGTACCAAATACTCCACAGTAACTGAACTGCCTTTCTGAGAACTAAAATAAAAAATACAGTTCAACATCTGCTGAAAAATGGCCCAGCAGTGTCCTCCCTCAGAGGAGTCAGAAGTATATTTTTTTAAATAAATTTATTTATTTATATTTTGGGGTCTTTGTTGCTGTGCACAGCTTTCTCTAGCTGTGGCGAGCGGGGGCTACTCTTCGTTGTGGTGCGCAGGCTTCTCATTGCAGTGGCTTCTCTTGTTGCGGAGCACGGGCTCCAGGTGCACGGGCTTCAGTAGTTGTGGCACGCGGGCTCAGTAGTTGTGGCTTGTGGGCTCAGTAGTGGTGGTGCACGGGCTTAGTTGCTCTGCGGCACGTGGGATCTCTCCCGACCAGGGATCGAACCCGTCTCCCCGGCCTTTGCAGGCAGATTCTAAACCACTGTGCCACCAGGGAAGCCCCAAGTCTGAAGTACTTTAACATAGAGCCAGCTTTAAAACTTGGAGCCAGGCTGAAGAACTACTTTTGGAGGTGAGACCAAGCCTATATATGCCTATCCAGCCTTGAGGTAGGAGGATTAAAAACATACATCTGCACTGTTGTCAAAAGTCCTTGCTTAATCTTGCCCCTTGCATATATTTCTACCCGTTTAACCTGTCTAAACACTTCTCCTTTGCTCTTACTTCAAATTTCAACTTCCTCCAAAGTATGCTAGAGAATAGCCTGGGATAAATATTCAGGTCATTTAACTTTGTTGGATAATCTCTTCTGACACAAAAGAGAAA
Source organism: Balaenoptera acutorostrata (assembly GCF_949987535.1). Lineage (NCBI taxonomy): Eukaryota > Metazoa > Chordata > Mammalia > Artiodactyla > Balaenopteridae > Balaenoptera > Balaenoptera acutorostrata. Next base: position 13,330,719 of record NC_080065.1, on the reverse strand, counting down.
TACTTTGTTTCTGAGAATCACAAGCCCCTGGAATCCCTCTGATGACAACTTCCTGTACGCTGCCATGCTTATCTGTGTCTCGGAAACCAGCTCTGGGGAGGGGAGGAGTGGAGAAGATCACAACCTCAGACAGTCTGGGATCCACAGGGTCAGGGATGGTGCGCGGTGGCATCGTTAGGAAGGGTGTTTGCCCTGGTCCCCGGGCACGCTGTGCTCTGCCTGCCCAAGTCTTGTAATTGCAACAGGGGTGAGCCCCGTCATGACTTCCAAAACCGAGGGACACGGGCGAAGGCCCAGAGGACTTCCTTGGCACAAGGGTCTTGTTTTCTAACAAGACTTTTCACTGTTCACTGCGGTGATGCTACTTGCTGTATTTCACAGCAAAGAGAGGCAAAGAGAAGTCCCCATGGAGCCAACGAGCTGTCAAACCGGGAGGTGACACAGAAAACCAATCTGAAAGTGACAAGAACAATACAGGGGGTATAGGAAGACTTTGGGGGAAGAAAAGGGTGAGGGCTTTCATCTTAGCTTGGGAGAGGGGGTAGGGGAGGAGGAAGACAAGGTGGCAGAGGTGCGGAAGTTGGAAGAAAGAAGAGGCGGCGCTGGAGGAGGAGGTGAACTTAGCATTACGATCCATTCAAGATCCAGACTAGACAAAGGTCTTTCTCGCAGGAAGTTACATACTTCCAGGTTCAAAACCAGAGGGATTTCGTTTAAGGAGAAAGTCTCTCCACCCGCGAAAAGCATGTTTAATCGAAGCACTGGAAGTGACAGAAGATTGGACAGACGCGGTGGGGAAGACCGGAGATGGATGTCCTGCCTTCTTTGCTCTAGAACCACAGGATTTGAGAGCCTCCATCTCCACCCAGCAGCAGTCACATTCAGCCTGCCGCCTGCCCCAACGCACACACATGCTATCTTAGAACCCCCTCCATCCCTGCCCTTTGTTTGCACGCTGACATCTGCCAGACCACCATAAACTGTCAGCATCTTGCACGTAAATGAAGGCACTGGCCCTATGAGCACCGTTCTAACCCCGGGTTCCAGGCCTTCCTCGGGTCCTTCCCAGCTTTCGCCGGGTTCGCGAGCATCCACCCATCTGAGGGCCAGAGTGTGCGTTCGCAAGGATGCTCGGCCCTCTCCCAACCCGCGGCCTCCTCCCCTCTCTCCTGCTGCTGCCGCTGCTGCCGCGAAAACCAGGAGAAGTGGAATGCGCGCGGCGAAGCGCGGCGCTCTCGCGGCGGCACTGGGCATGCTCGGCACCCAGGGCAGGTTCGGGCGGCGGGGCGGACGCTGCTTCACTAGCCGGGCGCCCGAGCCGGCCGCTGAGGTATAGGTGGAGGCTGAGGCTGCCGCGCGCCGCGGGAGGAGCCTCGCCCGCGGCGGCGGCGGCGGCACAGGTGGCGCGGGCCGCGCGCGGGGCGCAGCACGGGAGCGCTCGGCGCCGGGCGCCGCGGCGGCCTCAGGCTCGCGCCCGCGGCGGCAGCCGGCCGAGCGGAGCGGCGGGCGCGGCGGCGGCGGCTCTCCCAGCCCGGCCGGCCGGCGGCGGCGGCGGCGGCGGCGCCTGGAGCCCGGAAGAGCCCCGAGGAGCCGGGAGGAGCCCGGAGGAGCCGGCGGGAGTCCGCAGGAGCCCTGAGCCCGCGGAGCCCGCGGAGCCCGCGGAGCCGGGCAGGGGGCGCTGCGCTCGCTGCGCTCGGAGGGGCCGCCGGGCCGGGCGCCGCGCACTGGCGTCGGGAGCCGCCTCTCCCCCGCGGCGCTCGCCCCTGCTCCCGGCCGGCATCCCTTGTCCCGCGGCCGCGCTCAGACAACAAAAGCGGAAGATGCTGCAGTTGGGCAAGGTCAGGACCTTGCCCTGAAGCCGGGCGGCGGCGCGCACGCCTTTCCCCGGACTGAGAAGCTGTCGCTGGTGGCGGGTGCATGTTCGCGAGGAGGCAATCGGGCGCCGCGCCGTTCGGTGAGTTGCCTTCCGCCGGGCTGCTGGGGCCAGGCGCATCCTGCTCGGCGTCCTCCTCCTCCTCCTCCTCCTCCTCCTCCTCCTCGCCGCCGGTGGGGGTTGGTCCTCGGCTGCTCCCGGCCGACAGGTGACGGCGGCGGCTGCTGCGCGGTCCTGCCAGCCGGGGGAGGACCGCGGTCGCGCCGGGTCCCCTCTCGGAAGGCGGCTCTGCCTGGAATGGGGGCCGGGGTTAGTGCCTTTCTCGGAGCTGTTACCAAGTGGCTTCTCCGCGTGCTCCCGCTCCCCGCCGCCCATCTCTCCCGGAGGAGGCGTATATAGGGCAACACCAACAATACTGCTCCCTGCCACCCTCCCGAATATACCCGTTGCATCCATGACGTCCCTAATATACGGGAGAAGACGGGTGGGGGTGGGGAGGACTTCCCTCCAGTCTTTCGCCCTTATGTTCAATGTCATTACGATGTTTGGCTAGAACAAAATGGAAATACTTGGTCGTATGTGTCCATGGCTGTTTCTTCAGTCTCCCGCTGCTTGCCAAACCCAGAGCCCCTGTGGTCTATATTTAGCTGTTTCAGAGGAAGCATTTGCAGCTCGATTCACAGGTTTCGGGGGCTTCTGCGTCCTGACAATAGAGAGCGAGGCTCCGGCAAGCGCCGCCTGAAACCCAGGTTCGGAACGCTGTGCATGTGGGTGGGAGGTGGCTAGGCGATATTTGGGTGATCGGTAATTAATGGCCGAAAGCAAAGCTGCTTTTCTTTTTCGCCGACCTTCCTCGCATTCTGGCGTGTACTGTGTTTCTGTCGATTGCTGCTCAGCTGGTTCCAACCACTACGTTCCGAATTAAGTCGCTAGAGAGGTGGTGTAGCCTCCCTGGTCTGTGTGGTAGGAAAAGAGTCTGAGGGGTTTTGGGGTGTGTGTATGTCTGTGTGTGTGGTTCCCACCACGAACAGTCACTTATAAAAATGCCTAAAGTTGTGTTTCCCTGCGAATGTTGGGGTAGTGAAGGGTGTGGAAAAAAAGATGGGCAGGTTGTGGTTCCAAGATGTTTTTTTTCCCCTTGCGTGCTTCTCTTGAACGGATCTGATTCGCTTTGGCTCTGAAAGGTGTTTTTAAGCATGCATGCCTAATGTTACCAAGCAAATAACGTTAGTTTCGAAAAGGGATATGTTACAACCATAGTGTCAGGTCTGATATGTATATATTTTCACTTTTAAGAACTAGGTGACCGATATTTAAGATGCTTGGAATTTTCTGCAACGACTTCTGTGAAAATAGGGAGGTGCTGAAACTACCTAAGAGTTATCTCATTGTGCATCTTTCCATTTGCAGCTTTAAATTACCATGGCTACTGATGGTAGTTTAGTTCACCTCTTTGCTATTAGTAGTTCACCTGCAGGATTAAAAGGCTTTAGAGCTGTACCACTTTAAAAATCTCATGGAAGAGTGTTTGATATGACTCATATCGAATTACAGGGCTGAACCTGTGCCTCATTTGGGGGGCTTGCTCTATGAGAAGTGTGACAGGTAGGGGTGGGTATCCTCAAATATGGACTCAATGTTTTAAAGCTCCGTGAAATCTCTTTGCCACATGCAGAATCCATTTTTAATGTTTTGGGGAAAACGTTCGGTGGCATCCTCACTGATTGGTGGGTTACACGATCTCAGGGCTTGAATGAAGATGATTGCATCTGGAGTTAGATGTTGAAATTTGGGAAGCCTGTAATTATACAGCTAACAAGGCTGAGCGTCGCAGAAGGACTAGCAAGGTCTATATGGCTCGAGTTAATAGAAGATTGTGATTAGTTTTACCAATGTTGCTTTAGTTTCACCTTATTCGTATTCACAGAACTTTCCAAGAGCACTCTGAACACACTCTTGTGCTTGTTGCATTGTTTTAATATCCGATTTCTTGCAGAAAGAAGCAATAGGTGACGTACACATTCATTTCTCTTTTCAATTTTCCTTTTGAATCTAGTGTTTCAGTTTTAAACATGATTCTTAGAGGACTAGTAGAGATTACTCTGTGCCTATGTGTGCACACGGAGAGCAGCTGATGGGCGTGGGAAAAACTACATGTATCGGATGTGTGAGTTTTATGTTATATTGCGGGTTGAAAATGACAGTACTTGATTGAACGGCAATTGTAGTGAGTACAGGAGGTCGTTGCCCTAATAAAATTGTCATAGTCTTGTGGAAAGGAGTTATTTAATTTGGTGTATGTTTGTGTCATTGTAGAACCTAATCATTAGAGATGTCACTAATGTTTTCGTTGTTCGCAATAATCCTCATGCACTGTCAAATTACAGTAATTCCAGCAAATTCACATCTTTCACAATTAGAATACAAGCCACTTCTTTCTTCCACTGAAATAGTTCATCAGAGAGAAAAAAAGGAATTCAGATGATATTAGTTGAAAATGGGATCTGTAATTTTGTTAAATAACTTCTAAGGATAATATCACATTCATAGTGACCTTTAAAATTAAAATGAAGTTATAATATTATCAAATATAACATTACTTTTGACATGTAAGTGAATACGCAGTACTTTTCCTGACAATGTTTTGGAACTTGACAGTTTCTATTGTGCTTTTTCAAAGTTCTGTTTTATATGGTATGCATTTATGTAGAATTGTTGAAGAGTTCTCCAGAGTTATTTCATCAGGTTGTCTTTATGTAAGAAAATACTAAAGTTACATTTAAAATAATTTATTGTAATTTGTCCATAAAGTGAGGGATAGTTTGTATGGACCAGTATTTCTGGTTGTAACAAGTCAGTTGAACTAAAATAGGAACTGTTGCCATTTTGAACTGCCAAAAGTGTTTTTTTTTCTTTCTTTCTTTTTCTGATGATTATCCCCAGAAGATATGAATGCCCATTAATGGTTATTTCTCTGTGTGAACTTTAATTTATTTAATGGGGAATTGGTTATGCTAGGATTACTATTCCTAAAAGTTTTTATTTTTTTATGAAGATTTTTATCTTTAAAAGATGCCACATAGTTGAGAGTACCTGAACTTGAACACACATAATTCAGAGGGTGAACAAATAATCAAGAGAAGACCAACAGGTGTTTTTAAATCCAGTACTTCCATTGAAGGCGTAGTACAGTGGGTCTTTGCTGGGCTGAAATACACCTTCAAGCCAAATTCTTCAGTTGGCTTCCATGATGGTTTTCATGACTCATATTCCAAAGGTGTACTCAGGACTATGGTACTTTGATGGCTTTGTGATAAGTGTCACATGGCTAGGGATGAAAAGTTAATTTGAGGGAGAATAGTTCATGATGCTTGTTGCTGGCTTTAGTTTATCTGATAATATGCAAAGCAACAGGTTTTTATATTAATGTAAAATATTAAACATGTCATAGATAAATAATTTCTATCACATTCTGTGCCAGTCTAGCCTACTGATTAATAAACTGCCTGGTTGGCTTTAATGAATCCAGTTATATTCACAAACAGTACCTCCAGCCCAGGAATCTCACAGAAATATTTTACCATACTGTGCTTTTAGGCCATGAAAAATGTTAAAGACTCATTACAAAAATGTGTAGTTATGACACCTCCACTTGTTTATCTTTTGATCGCGTAGCAGCTGAGTGTAATTTGAAGTTCTGTATCATAGTTAATTGCTTTGTAGGAAATGTCTTAGCTATATTAGTCTATGGAAGTTACAGTCTGCATCAATTAGTTTTTGACACACTGCAAATAATGACTAAGTGAAACAATGCTTCCTAGAAGCTTTCCATCTTAGGCAAATATTCACCTGTGTCCCTTGGTGAGATTCCTGAAAAGTTATCTGTGAAATGAATTACATATATTGAAACTTATTCCATTACTTGTTATTTCAGGTCAGAAATATATTTCTAGAGAAAAAGTTGGGCTTCGCCCTATAACATATATATGTCATATTTTTAGTATTTAACATATTTATATATAATATTAGAATATATATATCATAGTGTAATGCTGTTTTGGATTCTGCTTCGAGTAAGTGGAGAGGTGAGAGAGAGCACTGGCTTTGGATGGATCCCAGCTCTGTCTCTACTAAGCTGTGTGTCCTTGGCCATTTATGTGATCCTCAATTTTTAGCTCGGTTTTTTCAGCTGTAAAATGGGTACGATAAATAAATGTATACATTCAATAAATAAATAAACAAACAAAATGAACGAGTCATGGGGATGAAATGTACAGCATGGGGAATATAGTCAATAATAATGTATAATAGATTTGTATGTCTTATTTTTAAAAATGAGTACAATAACACAGGATCTCAAAGGGTTTTAGAGTAAAGTAAGGGCATAAGTGGCTTGTAATTATAAATATTTGTACAAGTACAAGAGGTGGATATCTACATATTAGGATGAGTACTTATGCTTCATTTATGTATTATTAAATATGTTATAAAAGCCACGACCCTCTCTAACAAAGGCTATTAAATAGATATATTCTCTCCCTACTACTATTGATATTATTACTGTGTTATGTAGATGTAAATATAAAATATGTTTTCTGCTCTTCAACATGCCAGTCCTTTACATATGAAAATATATAATAGTTAAGCTAAAAGAGAAGCAAATTATATCTCCTGGCACCATTATTTAAAAAGATTCTAATCTAACAGTCAGAAATTGCAAAATTTTAATATTCTCTATTAGCGTTATACTATTCACCTGATTACAGTCAAATTTTCTACAAAGATTAACATTGTACAAAGAATATTATAGACAGTTTAATAAACATCCCTCTCCGTGAGGTCAGATGTTAAACATCCGCTTTGTTTAGAACCACAGAGCATGAATCCCATCATAGAATCATTGTGACAAAGAAAAAAAGAAACTTAAACAGCTATATTTATTGCATAAGGAGAAGACACACCCCACCCCCAATTACAATCAAGTTTTTTGGGGGAAAAAAAAAAGTGTGAGTCCATTGGTACCTTTTTGAAAATAAATGGTCACTCCCACTTGTCCTGTCCCTCTTAGTTGCTTCAGTGAAGTGCTGAACTCCTCCGGGTTTGATTCTGCCCAGCTCCCATGAGGTAGAACTGAGATCTTCAGCATAATTTTTATGATAATAGCGCTTGGATGAATCTTAGACTTTGTTACAGAATGTGACCCGTATAACAGGAGGCTAATTTATCTTCAGTCAGAAAAACATTTTGACGATAAATGTGGGTATTTATATTCAAATTTATGTATTGCCGTGGGGAACTGCCAGTTATAAGTTACCAGAGTGAAATCCATGTTACCATAAAAGACCGTTCTGCTTTTTGGATCAAAGTACATGGGTGAGCCAATTATGTTTGGTTAAATAACTATGTGTCAAAGCTTCTTTAAGTTTTGAATGATACGGAGTGTGTTACTAGATGGGATGTTTAGTTTATAACATTAGATGATGGGGAACAGTTAATTCTATCATTGAAATTAGTTATTACTTTATCCTGAATAGGTGAGGACTGGAGATTTTTCATTAATAACATTTTTTGCTTAATAGATGTCATTATTACAACTTTCATTAGACATTTGGTTCGATATATATGTATTAAGAAAAATGCATTTTGTACACATGTTTTGAATAATTTATGATTTGGTTTAGAAGCATCTTCATAATCTTATAATGCTTATTGTCATCTTTTCTCCCTTAAATATGCAACAACATAAATCACAGAAAGGTATGCATTTACCTCAAATTATAAAATGTGCAGAAATGTGGACCGGTGGTGTCTCTAAGGAACCCAGTAAATATCAACCCTCTCTCCAACCCTCCCTGATTCTGAAAAAAGTTGGGATGTGGGAAGAAAAAAGGGATAAAGGGGTGGCCACCATGGGGGATATATCCATTTTGATTAGGTATAGCTTGATGTGATGCCAAATGACATCCAGGACCCTGGCCTTCCTCCCCTCCTCCCTTCCCACAGGGACAGAGCTGGTTCTGAGCTCTAGAGCCCAAGCCTTGCTCTCTGCAGGCAGGGAGATCTCCAGAGGAAGAAGGAAGAAGCTAGCCAAGCTGCTTCCTTTATTCTTCAGAGGCAGAGAAAACCAAGGGCTGGGGAGAGGCCGGAAGTGTTACATTAATTAAGTTCCTTTCGCCTGGAAGGAAGTATCACCAGTAGGGAAAAAGTGTTCCTTTTATTGACATGGTTTATAAAGAATTCTGGTTGTAGAATTCTGGATATAGTAGCTTTAATGGTATTTTGATTGATGGTTGAACTCTTTAAGTATCTTATGGTATTTTGACACTATAACAGGAATTACCAGGGGAGTGTGCAATGCCCTGGCTGATGTATAGAGTATGGTCCATGAAATTCAGCTGATTTATGTATTGCCAACTTAAAAATAATTCATTTCTTCCCTTACTCCCCATGCTAGACTTTGACTGTCAGTAATTGGATGGCCTTGTAAGTGGTGTGAATTGGACATAAAAAGGACAGTGTCAGAATCTGACTTCCCAAACTGTATATAAATGATGACCCATGCTAGCTATTACTCACAGCACTTTCTGCCTCAGTGTAGATAATTAGAGTTTGGCTGTCATTTCATGTTTTAACTTTGAATAGGAACAGTAATGGACACCATTAAGAAAGAAGAAAAAAACTGAATTTCCAGAGACATGATGTTTGATTTGACTTCAAGCATGACTACTCAACCTAAAAAAACCCCAAAAAACAAAAAGCTCATTTCTTAAAATAAATTTTATTCTTCTCTCTCAAATATTTTATTTGGACTTTAAAACATTAGAGTAACATAGCAGTCATTACCTTCAGTAACACAGAATAATTTAATTTCCAGGAAGAGCAACTTCTTTGGCAACAAACCAAGTCTTCCGAATATAAAAGAGCCAAAATTCAGCCTCTTGTTTCTAACACATTCCTCATTGGTGCTGAGCGTGGTATTTTTAGGCTCACTGGATGAGGAGGCAAGGAGTTCCCCAGAAAGACAGACAGGTGAAGTGGGCATCGTGTAGATAGTCTCAGAGGCGGCAAGAATCATGTCACATTTACCCAGGGCATGGAAGGTAGTGCAGGAAGACTGGGGCTTGTAGTGTGTGGATCAAACTGTTTGGCTTGAGTTGGGTTGGAAAAGAATATAATGTTGAATGCATAGTAGATGTACAGACATGCAATGGCACCTTTATCCAAAAGAATATTATGTAGCTATGAGTTATCTTTTCAAAGAATAGTTGATTATATGGGCAGTATTCATGGTACTGAAGGTGAAGAAGAAAATCCAGACAAAAATCTATATTGAATAGGATACCCATCCTACACACCCACTCACGTAGACACACAAACACAAGAACATAGTATTTATGGCAGAGTTTCAAGTGTTTTGTTCTTTATATATTATCTCTCCACCAAATATATCATAACTTGATATATAATACATCACCACACAGGAAAAAATCATGCTTTTAAATTTTTGAAAAGAATATTATATATTTGCTTTGGGATAAATTTCATTAATCAGCTGAATGTCTGACTCAAAGTTAACAAAGTTCATTGTTCGTGGAGTGCATAGTACACATATTCTAATCAGTGCCACACCTAGATTTTCTCTGCTTTTAAATTTAAGAGATGTATTGTGTAGTTTTAGTAAGTTGTTGTCTTCTTGAGAACTCCTCAGCACATTAGTGAAATATTTTTCTCTTTTTCAACTAATGCTTTATTGTTGTTTTCCGTTTTTTAAAGTAATGCACACTTATTAACAATTTGGAAAATAGAGAATTGATTCAAAGAAGCTAAAGTTCATGTATGATCTGAAGCCCCCGAAATGAGTATATTTTTAGTAGAAATGCTATCCCATACACATATATAAATTTAGAAGACTTCTCATATTCTGTTTTGTTGCCCTTTTAACATGTAAAATGGTGTTTGTCATATAATTAGTATTCATCCATACCTTTATATAACATCAGTTACTTAAATAACTTGCTGTTTTTGGAGATTGATGGCAGTTTCATTTTGGGGTGGTATATATGATGTTATAATTAAAGCTAAATAGTTTTCATCTGGTTATTTTCTCTAGGTTACTTCCCTAGAACTGGATGTTTTCAGGACTATTGATATATGTTGTCACATTGTCCTCCAGAAAGATTCTATAATTTATATTTCTTCAGGCAAGGCAAGAGTGTGCCAATTTCCCCATGATTTTGATAACACTGGGTATTATAATAAAAAAAAAACCCCAAAACAACAATTTTCAATTAAATAGGGGAAATATCGTGTTTTCCTGTGGTTTAGTTTGCTTCTCATTGAATATGGCTGAGGTTAAATATTGTATAAGTTTATGATGCACTCCTAATTCTTTGGTGAATTATCTTTTTGTATCTTCTGCATACTGCTTAATTGGTCTATTTGCCTTGTCCTTGATTTGTGTTCTTGTTGATAGTAATTACATTACCCTTTGCCATGTTTTATCCATTTATCCCTCATTTTATGAATTTTTATTTTTAAAGCATAATTCTAAAGCTTGTAGTTCAGTATATCCCCATTTCTTAGAAGGAATTCTTCTTTAAGGAAACTTTCTACTGCTCTCCGCTTCTGTGTGTCCCAGTAGTAAAGACACCAGTGGAACACATGGAGGGAATAGCTTCATAGTTGTAGCTCAACATGACGGAGTTCATAGCTCAACTTTTGCATTTTTTAGTGAGTAGATAAGTTACCACTGAGTGTCAAAGTTTATGGAGGGGAAATAAAAATTCCTGTGTCTTCAGGTTTTTGTGTGGGCAAACTAAGATAGTGTGGACTTAAAATACATAGCGAGAACGTAGTACATTAGTGAACCTCAATTACTTTAGTAATTTAGTAATCATATATACAGGTACATATATATCTACATATATCATATATACAATGTACAAGTCATAGAGGACCATGCTTCTCCCGACCCCCACCCCATATTGGTAATCAGTCCCTTTTTATCACTGATTGTAAAATCCTAGGACATAGTTGGCCCACGGTAAACACTCTGCTAATCATGGTGAGCTATATGTACACTTTTTAAAAAAATTTTATTTTATTTATTTATTTATTTTACAGCAGGTTCCTATTAGTTATCTCTTTTATACATATTAGTGTATACATGTCAACCCAGTCTCCCAATTCATCACCCCCCCGCCACTTTCCCCCCAGTTGGTGTCCATACGTTAGTTCTCTACATCTGTGTCTCTATTTCTGTCTTGCAAACCAGTTCATCTGTACCATTTTTCTAGTTCCACATATATGTGTTAATATACAATATTTGTTTTTCTCTTTCTGACTTACTTCACTCTGTATGACAGTCTCTAGATCCATCCATGTCTCTACAAATGACCCAATTTTTTTTCCTTTTTATGGCTGAGTAATATTCCATTGTATATATGTACCACATCTTCTTTATCCATTCGTCTGTTGATGGGCATTTAGGTTGTTTCCATGACCTGGCTATTGTAAATAGTGCTGCAGTGAACATTGGGGTGCATGTGTCTTTTTGAATTACTGTTTTCTCTGGATATATGCCCAGTAGTGGGATTGCTGGGTCATATGGTAGTTCTATTTTTAGTTTTTTAAGGAACCTCCATACTGTTCTCCATAGTGGCTGTATCAATTTACATTCCCACCAACAGTGCAAGAGGGTTCCCTTTTCTCCACACCCTCTCCATCATTTGTTGTTTGTAGATTTTCTGATGATGCCCATTCTAATCAGTGTGAGGTGATACCTCATTGTAGTTTTGATTTGCGTTTCTCTAGTGATGTTGAGCAGCTTTTCATGTGCCTCTTGGCAATCTGTATATCTTCTTTTGAGAAATGTCTATTTAGATCTTCTGCCCATTTTTGTATTGGGTTGTTTGTTATTTTTATATTGAGCTGCATGAGCTGTTTATATATTTTGGAGATTAATCCTTTGTCTGTTGATTCATTGGCAAATATTTTCTCCCATTCTGAGGGTTGTCTTTTCATCTTGTTTATAGTTTTCCTTTGCTGTGCAAAAGCTCTTACATTTCATTAGGTCCCATTTTTTGTTTTTATTTCCATTACTCTAGGAGGTGGGTCAAAAAAGATCTTGCTGTGATTTATGTCAAAGAGTGTTCTTCCTATGTTTTCCTCTAAGAGTTTTATACTGTCCGGTCTTACATTTAGGTCTTTAATCCATTTTGAGTTTACTTTTGTGTATGGTGTTACGAAGTATTCTAATTTCATTCTTTTACATGTAGCTGCCCAGTTTTCCCAGCACCAATGATTGAACAAACTGTCTTTTCTCCATTGTATATCCTTGCCTCCTTTGTCATAGATTAGTTGACCGTAGGTGCATGGGTTTATCTCTGGGCTTTCTGTCCTGTTCCATTGATCTATATTTCTGTTTTTGTGCCAGTACCATATTGTCTTGATTACTGTAGCTTTGTAGTATGGTCTGAAGTCAGGGAGTCTGATTCCTCCAGCTCCGTTTTTTTCCCTCAAGATTGCTTTGGCTTATTCGGGGTCTTTTGTGTCTCCATACAAATTTTAAGATTTTTTGTTCTAGTTCTGTAAAAAATGCCATTAGTAATTTGATAGGGATTGCACTGAATCTTTAGATTGCTTTTGGTAGTATAGTCATTTTCACAATACTGATTCTTCCAGTCCAGGAACATGGTATATCTCTTCCTCTGTTTGTGTCATCTTTGATTTCTTTCATCAGTGTCTTACAGTTTTCTGAGTACAGGTCTTTTACCTCCCTAGGTAGGTTTATTCCTAGGTATTTTATTCTTTTTGTTGCAATGGTGAATGGGATTGTTTCCTTTATTTCTCTTTCTGATCTTTCATTGTTAGTGTATAGGAATGCAAGAGATTTCTGTGCATTACTTTTGTATCCTGCAACTTTACCAAATTCATTGATTAGCTCTAGTAGTTTTCTGGTGGTATCTTTAGGATTCTGTATGTATAGTATCATGTCATCTGCAAACAGTGACAGTTTTACTTCTTCTTTTTCAATTTGTATTCCTTTTATTTCTTTTTCTTTGATTGCCGTGGCTAGGACTTCCAAAACTATGTTGAATAATAGTGGCGAGAGCGGACATCCTTGTCTTGCTCCTGGTCTTATAGGAAATGCTTTCAGTTTTTCACCATTGAGAATGATGTTTGCTGTGGATTTGTCATATACGGCCTTTATTATGTTGAGGTAGGATCACTCTGTGCCCACTTTCTGGAGAGTTTTTTTCATAAATGCGTGTTGAATTTTGTCAAAAGCTTTTTCTGCATCTATTGAGATGATCATATGGTTTTTATCCTTCAGTTTGTTAATATGGTGTATCACATTGATTTGCATATATTGAAGAATCCTTGCATCCCTGGGATAAATCCCACTTGATCATAGTGTATGAGCCTTTTAATGTGTTGTTGGATTCTGTTTGCTAGTATTTTGTTGAGGATTTTTGCATCTATATTCATCAGTGATATTGGTCTATAATTTTCTTTTTTTGTAGTATCTTTGTCTGTTTTTAGTATCAGGGTGATGGTGGCATTGTAGAATGAGTTTGGGAGTGTTCTTCCCCTGCAACTTTTTGGAAGAGTTTGAGAAGGATGGGTGTTTCTCTTCTCTAAATGTTTGATAGAATTCACCTGTGAAGCAATCTGGTCCAGGGCTTTTGTTTGTTGGAAGATTTTTAATCATGGTTTCAATTTCATTACTTGTGTTTGGTCTGTTCATATTTTCTATTTCTTCCTGGTTCAGTCTTGGAAGATTATACCTTTCTAAGAATTTGTCCATTTCTTCCAGGTTGTCCATTTTATTGGCATAGAGTTGCTTGTAGTAGTCTCTTATGATGCTTTGTATTTTTGCTATGTCCGTCGTAACTTCCCCTTCTTCATTTTTAATTTTATTGATTTGAGTCCTCTCCCTCTTTTTCTTGATGAGTCTGGCTAAAGGTTTATCAATTTTGTTTATCTTCTCAAAGAATCAGCTTTTAGTTTTATTGATCTTTGCTGTTGTTTTCTTTGTTTCAATTTCATTTATTTCTGCTCTGATCTTTATGATTTCTTTCCTTCTGCTAACTTTGGTATTTTTTTGTTCTTTCTCTAATTGCTTTAGGTGTAAGATTAGGTTGTTTATTTGAGATGTTTCTTTTTTCTTGAGGTAGGATTGTATTGCTATAAATTTCCCTCTTAGAACTGCTTTTGCTGCATCCCATAGGTTTTGGGTCATCGTGTTTTCATTGTCATATGTTTCTAGGTATTTTTTGATTTCCTCTTTGATTTCTTCAGTCATCTCTTGGTTATTTAGTCGTGTATTGTTTAGCCTCCACCTGTTTGTATTTTTTATAGTTTTTTTCCTGTAAGTGATATCTAGTCTCATAGTGTTGTTTATTGAAAAGATACTTGATACGATTTCAATTTTCTTAAATTTACCAAGGCTTGATTTGTGACCCAAGATATGATCTATCCTATAGAATGTTCCATGAGCACTTCAGAAGAAAGTGTATTCTGCTGTTTTTGGATGGAATGTCCTATGAATATCAATTAAGTCCATCTTGTTTAATGTATCATTTAAAGCTTGTGTTTCCTTATTTATTTTCATTTTGGTTGATCTGTCCATTGGTGAAAGTGCGCTGTTACAGTCCCCTACTAGTGTTGCATTACTGTCGATTTCCCCTTTTATGGCTGTTAGCATTTGCCTTATGTATTGAGGTGCTCCTATGTTGGGTACATAAATATTTACAATTGTTATATCTTCTTCTTGGATTGATCCCTTGATCATTATGTAGTGTCCTTCTTTGTCGCTAATAATAGTCTTTTTTTTACGTCTATTTTGTCTGATATGAGAGTTGCTTCTCCAGCTTTCTTTTGATTTCTATTTGCTTGGAATATCTTTTTCCATCCCCTCACTTTCAGTCTGTATGTGTCCCTAGGTCTGAAGTGGGTCTCTTATAGACAGCATATATATGGGACTTGTTTTTGTATTCATTCAGCCAGTCTTTGTCTTTTGGTTGGAGCATTTAATCCATTTACATTTAAGGTAATTATCGATATGTATATTCCTAGTCCCATTTTCTTAAATGTTTTGGGTTTGTTATTGTAGGTGTTTTCCTTCTCTTGTGTTTCTTGCCTAGAGAAGTTCCTTTAGCATTTGTTGTAGAGCTGGTTTGGTGGTGCTGAATTCACTTAGCTTTTGCTTGTCTGTAAAGCTTTTGATTTCTCTGTGGAATCTGAATGAGATCCTTGCTGGGTAGAGTGCTCTTTGTTGTAGGTTCTTCCTTTTCATCACTTTAAATATATCATGCCACTGCCTTCTGGCTTGTAGAGTTTCTGCTGAGAAATCAGCTGTTAACCTTATGGGAGTTCCCTTGTATGTTTTGTTGTTTTTCCCTTGCTGCTTTTAATAATTTTTCTTTGTCTTGAATTTTTGTCAGTTTGATTACTGTGTGTCTCGGCATATTTCTCTTTGCGTTTATCTTGCCTGGGACTGTCTGTGCTTCCTGGATTTGGGTGGCTATTTCCTTTCCCATGTTAGGGAAGTTTTCGACTATACTCTCTTCAAATATTTCCTTGGGTCCTTTCTCTCTCTTTTCTCCTTCTGGGACCCCTATAATATGAATGTTGGTGCATTTAATGTTGTCCCAGAGGTCTCTTAGGCTGTCTTCATTTCTTTTCACTCTTTTTTCTTTATTTTGTTCTGCAGCAGTGAATTCCACCATTCTATCTTCCAGGTCACTTATTCATTCTTCTGCCTCAGTTATTCTGCTATTGATTCCTTCTAGTATATTTTTCATTTCAGTTATTGTATTGTTTCTCTGTTTGTTTGTTCTTTAATTCTTCTTGGTCTTTGTTAAACATTTGCTTCTTCTCGATCTTTGCCTCCATTCTTTTTCTGAGGTCCTGGATCATCTTCACTATCATTATTCTGAATTCTTTTTCTGGAAGATTGCCTACCTACACTTCATTTAGTCGTTTTTCTGGGGTTTTATCTTTTCCTTCATCTGGTACATAGTCCTCTCCCTTTTCATTTTGTCTGTCTTTCTGTGAATGTGGTTTTCGTTCTACAGGCTGCAGGACTGTAGTTCTTCTTGCTTCTGCTGTCTGCCTTCTGGTGGATGAGGCTATCTAAGAGGCTTGTGTAAGCTTCCTGATGAGAGGGACTGGTGGTGGCTAGAGCTGGGTGTTGCTCTGATGGGCAGAGCTCAGTAAAACTTTAATCTGCTTGTCTGCTGATGGGTGGGGCTCCATTCCCTTCCTGTTGGTTGTTTGGCCTGAGGCGACCCAGCACTGGAGCCTACAGGCTCTTTGGTGGGGCTACTGGTGGTCTCCCCGAGGGCTAACGCCAAGGAGTACTTCCCAGAACTTCTGCTGCCAGTGTCCTTGTCCCCGCAGTGAGCCACAGCCGCCCCCTGCCTCTGCAGGAGACCCTCCAACACTAGCAGGTAGGTCTGGTTCAGTCTCATCTGGGGTCACTGCTCCTTCTCCCTAGGTCCTGATGCACACACTACTTTGTGTTTGCCCTCCAAGAGTGGGGTCTCTGTTTCCCCCAGTCCTGTGGAAGTCCTGCAGTCAAATCCCACTAGCCTTTAAAGTCTGATTCTTTGGGAGTTCCTCCTCCCATTGCTGGACCCCCAGGTTGGGAAGCCTGACATGGGGCTCAGAACCTTCCCTCCAGTGGGTGGACTTCTGTGGTATAAGTGTTCTCCAGTTTGTGAGTCACACACCTAGAGGTTATGGGATTTGATTTTATTGTGATTGTGCCCCTCCTACCATCTCATTGCGGCTTCTCCTTTGTCTTTGGATGTGCGGTATCTTTTTTGGTGAGTTCCAGTGTCTTCCTGTCAATGATTGTTCAGCAGTTATTTGTGACTCCGGTGCTCTCACTATATGTACAGTTATGTTTTCGTTGTCCAAAATGATTCATGAACTAAGATTTGTTTGCTTTTGGTTCATTTTGGGTGCTCGGCACTGTGGCTATCTGGAGGGAACACTGGCTTAGAATTCCGAGTTCTGGCATCCAGATCATGCTTGATACTAGCTTTCTATTGTGACTTTGAGTCTGTGCCTATTTTGTCTTCTGCTCATTGGGATCAAAATTCACAGGGCTTTTGTGAATGTGATATGATAATTCATATGAAAATGCTTTGGGAGGCCGAATCATAACAAGCATTTACGTCTAAAATATATTCCCTGGAACTTTCGATGTGCTTCAAAAATAGAGTAATCTTTTTTTTTTTTTTTGCATGAATTGGAATCAAAAGATTTTCTTGTCTGTAAAACTAAGTCTCTGACCTCCGTTACTAATAGTGTCATAAACTGCCCAATTCTCTGATGATTGTAAAGATACTGCTACATTTCACGCCATTGGGTATCGCCTAAAGGAAGAATTCTCCTTTATCCATCAGCGGAAGTAATTCCTGTTCTTTCTTTATACCACTTCAAAAATTATATGTTATACCAAATTGGCTCAAAAAAATTCCTTCTATTTTTTTCTTTTTTGCACAGATATTTGCCGCTTAAAAGGGAAGTAGAATGAAGCCCTATTGTTCCTCAGAGATTGAAGTCTGTAGAAATGTCCCAAGAATATTATTTTCTCTCCTGGTGGGCTGCGGAGTCTGGCACCTGGAAGGCTTTATCAGAACAGTTTTAGAAGTGTGAACCATAGCTGGCTTCCATTTTTTGAGCAGATTTCCTTAAATACTTGGAACAAAATTTCAGAGAATTCTTATCACTGTAACCGTAGCCTGCCAATAGGAAGAAATCATGTGTAAGTTACAGAAAAAATAAAAAAAACCCTTTAATTTGTTCCCTATTCTTATATAACTTTTGAAGGAAGGGGAGCTAATATGCGTCATTGAGAACATTTCTTAGTGAGTAGCAAAGTTTTAGGTACTCAGGAGGAGATGCAAATTATGGTTTTGCTCACTGCTTGGAACAGGCTCAGGTATGATCCTTTTTTCTTATAAATATGAAGTCTTCTTTCTGCAGCTGAGGGCAGGTTGGGTGATAAATTGGATAGTGATTTCATATTTCCTGGTTCAGCAGTTGAGATGATTCATGGGGTTCTTTTAGCTTGTACATATGAACCCTAGAAAGAAGCAGAGTGTGAGAAGGTGGGGCAAGAGGATGGCTGGGGGAAATTGACACTTGGCGACATTCCATCTTCCTCCACAAATACAGACTGTGGGCACACAAGACAGTATGTTCTGGAGAGCTCTGATAGATGGCGTGGGAATTTGCTAACACCTGGGAAGAAGTGTGGAAATTTTAAGTGAGAAGGAGCAGGCAGCTTAAACTACTTTTGGCAACGTAACTTTTTTTACCGGGCTGGTCAACTGTTCACTGATTAATCCATTCAGTCAACAATGGGCTGAATATGAGTGTTGAAGGAGCAGTAAGTTATAAACAGTGGCAAACAACATGCAACTTCAGAGCCAGATAATGTGCCCTGCTCTGAGTAGTTTAGCCGTTTTCTCTAGTTGGAGAGTAGCTACTTCTGTCATTTTCAGTCTTGGATTTCAAACTCAGGTGGCCATGCTGCTTTGTTTCCCATCACACCTCTGAAATCTTCCCTTCCTCCCTGCCAGTTCTATTTAAAATGCATTCATTGCTGCTAGGACTCAAGATCTTTCAGTGCTAAACATAAATACTTTACGTTTATATAGTGTAATAATATGAGTTTATGTGGCTTCCTGGCAGCCTGACAAATAATGCATTTTATAATAGCAGGTCTACCTACAGAATGGCAGGTGATACAGACCTACAAGGGGGAGAGCTGGGGGCAGCCTGATAAAGTGCTGTCTTGAGTTGAACAGGGTGTGAGAGGAAATATAAGCAGAGTTATTCCTTTAAGTTTTATAGCACATAAGGCATTACAGGTGCTTTCCCATATTTCATCTTTTGAAAGGGAGGATAAGGATTTTGAAAGCAATGTAACAGAGTTTTGAACCAATAGGAGAGTTTGTCATTTTCGCTTATTCTCGGAAGCTTCTTAGGTGATTTTTTTTTTAATCTGAGTTTAAATATATTTGCGGATCCTTGCTGTTATTCATGATTTTAGTTATTTGAGATGTGACGGGTTGCGGGTTTGGTGGCTGGATGAGTTTTTTAGCTCTGACACAGAGAAGATGCTTTTAAACTCAGAACTAGTTTCACAGTTTCTCTCAACGTCTTAATGTTATGCTTACCCAGCTGTGTTTGGTGCCTCCTGTCTTTTCTTCTTCTTACTTTTTAGAACAAGTTGTTTTGTGGACTGTCAGGGAGAATTCTGTTTCTTATTTATTGTACCTTATTTTCAATACATATGCCCATGATTTACTTTAAAAAGCTGCTCACATACTATAGGAGTAATTTCAATGTTTCTGCTACATAGTTTTTGTATAAGTAGATCATTGTTACCTACATGTTTACTGCTAACGTATCTCTGAAGATAGATATCTTTGGACATTCGGCAAAGGGTCAGGCTGCTTGTACATTCATTTCAAGGCATTGAGAAGGACAGTGCGGGCAGGTGGGTCATCCCAGTATAACCATATGGTACTCAACACTTTGCAGTGATACTGTTGGCACATGGAAAAGTTGCCATCATCATATCAAGAAGCTAAGCTGTGCATGCATATTAAGGTAAAATTGTAGATGCGAAGTGCGATTTCAGGTGTTGAGATGTGCAGATGTGTGATGTTATAGAGAATGTCATGATGTCAGAGGAATTTGTGAAGTTGTTTGCAGATCACCAGGAGAAGATAGTAGAACATTCTGACAAGAGATCTATAGACGCCTCTGTAGCACTGAGTGGATAATTGAATACCTTGCTAAATGGTGGGACTTTTACCTCATTCAAAAATGAGAACACACCATGTCCCCTCAGTCACAGAATGATATAATTTCACGACTCACTACTAGCCCTCATATACAACCCATGAAATCCCCAGGATGCACCTAGGGTTAGGGTTGCTAGATTTAGCAAATGAAAATACAGGACACTTAGTTAATTTGAATTGCAGATAATAGTGGGGGTTGTTTTTTTTTTTTTTCCCAGTATAAGTATGTCTCAAATATTACATTGGACACACTTATACTAAAAAAATATTTGTTGTTTTTCTGCAGTTGAAATTCAACTGGACCTACCCATGTAGAATCTTTTGGGCACAATAAGGACCTGCAGTTCTCTGACTTTAATAATAATAATAATAATAAAAAGTTGTTGAGCCTTTATTGTGTGTCATAGACTGCCACACCTTACTTGTGGTAGAAGGCCTTCTTGGTTTACTAATCATTCAACATCATTATCTTAAATGCCACTTTCTTGTGCTAATAAGCCTTTTAGTCTTAACCTCAGGCCAAAGTGAACTGCTACAGAAATTCTGTTTTTCATGTATGGAGTATTTCATGTATTGCCCTTTCTATCAATCATCTAGGAAAGAATCTGTTATAATTCTCTGGGCACCTCATACAAAGGAACATAAATATTAAAATATTTTATGATTGAACGAGGAGGTTGTGTATCCTCCTCTAGGATAAGCTAGATTATGCTGCTGTAACAAACAGCCCCGAGATTTCAGCAGCTTAAAAGGGTAAAAGTTGGTCCATATGCAGCATGGGTTGGTGAAAAGTGGGAATGGAAACTTGGATAATCCTTGTTACTCTGGGACTCAGGCCAATGGCTCCCACATCTTTGCCTATTCTTCCATGATCATTGAGGTAGCGAGAGGGAAATGGAAAATTGTGTCATGTATCATTCAGTCCTATTCCATGAGGCAAACCAAATTATGTCGCCATGTGCAAATTTAAAGGGAGGGGGAAGCCCAGTCCCACCATATGCCCAGAGGATGAGGAGAACCAGCATACTGGTGAGCAGCCCTGAACACATCATAGGAAAAAAAAAAAAAAATATTGGTGGAATCCTTGAATGAGAGTTGGACAGCTTACATGTACTTTAACTTTAGGAGTTAGTCTTTGTGAGCCTACAGTTTTTATTAGTGAAACAAATCTTGCTTCAGAATTCTTATACATTAAATAAAAACCGAGGATTTCAGAAAAGTAGGAGAAGGTGAATGTCAAAGTCTCATTAATGGCATAGACTAGGGCATGAATCATGATCGGGAATAAATATTATGATAATGTGCTCAAATCAAACGGTACATTCCAAAGCCCTCTTGCTGTTTTTCGATATTTCCATGAAAATTAATTCTTTGATGGGAAAAGGCAGATCAAACTTTTCCTATGTATACACACACATGCATATGAATGCATCTGTATCGTTTTTTAAATAAACTTGAAGACCTGATTTTTACATTTTATATTGGTAGAAACAGGGCATCATATCCAGAGACGCTTGCCAATTCCAAAAGTCCCTTTCGCATCTCAGTTTGTTTTCTGCCCTATCATTTCCCCGCCTTCCCGTCCCTGTCGCTGACGTGTCTGTCCCGAGGACCTCAGGAGGCCGTGGTGTGGCGGTCAGGTTCCGCGGCTCCACTTGGCATCTGCCTGGCCCCACCCCCCCCGCCCCGCCTCCGTGCGGGCACCGTCTCCATGGAAACCGCAGGCTGCTCGGCAGGCAGCTCTGCGTGCGGGGCGGCTGGAGCTGGCAGAGGCAATCAAAGAGCGAGCAGGCCTTGAAGAGCCCTGGAAAAAGCTTCCAGTGTAATTGCGGAGACAGGACTGAAAAATGTTATTAATTTGAGACATCCAGGCCAGCGGCGCAGCTCCCAGGAGGCCCCATCTGCCCTCGCATCTTGCAGATGTGATGCTGCCACGTCCACGTGCTTCCTGCTCCCCTGCGCCTTGTGTTCTCTTTCGGGGTCTGAGGAAATCTGGGGAGGGCAGCGTCCAGGCTGAGCCCCTGCTCACATGCAGGAAACAGGCATGGCTCTTATGCAATAATAATCCAAAAAAAGATGTAGACACCGAATTTCATGGTCCATGGGTCTTCAGCTGCAAACTTCAGCTCAGGGTTCTAGAAATAACTTCTAGTCACTGTTGCAGCTCTAGGAGCTGTAGAGTTTTCTAATGTACTCAGTTTGAGTGCTGGGTGATAGAACTCGGCCGGACATTTGCTTCTCCTCTTTTCTCTAAGCATTGATCCACCCTAAGGATGGAAGTAGAGAGCAGTACAAACGTCTTTTGTTTCTTGAGTTCCTCTAAACCCTGCCTCACTTGGCCCTGACCTGTTCTCTGGGGAGCTGATCCTGGCGACAAGTGAGCAAACTTTTACAAGACATAACACATCTTGGTGAGGAGAGAGAGCAAAGAAGACAGAGAAGAAATTCTTCAGGGAAGAGACTGAGGAAAATGTGCGATATCTGTAATAGTTTTTAAAAAAAATATAGCTCTGTTATAACATGTTTGTTAACACACAATGATGTAGTTTTTCACGTATAAAATGAAAAACAATTCAGGAAAAACATCGCATTTTTGAGTAGGTCTCTGATTGCTTCCCAAATTTCTGTTCCTTTGTGTGTGCCTCTGTGTGTGTATATAACATTGTTAAGCTGTTCTAGAAAGCACTTTCAAAAGCAGAAAGCTTGAATAGGAGATAATTGTCTTCTGCATTTCTTTTCTTATATGCAAGATTCACTTATTTGATTCCCACAGAAAGTTTCAGAATTTTGCATGCTGCTCTTTGGTGCTTACATACTTTTACTTATTAGGTGGATTTATATATAGTCTTATAGACTTTGACGTTTATGACTTGAAATTGTATTTTTCTTCCCTTTGTACTATAGCACTTCTTCCCAAGTAAAATAAGGCATTAGTCCTTCACATTTGATTCTCTTATGTCTTTGTCCTAAAGATCAGCGACAGTTGCAAACAGAATATGATGATAATGATGTTGATGATGATGGTGATGGTATTAAAAGTGAGGAAAATTTTTTCCAAACCTTTTATTTTCCAGCTGTGGATCAAGCAGTAATATGAAGTAAAAGCTTCTCAATAATAGATACCTTAAACACTGGGGATTATCTCCAAACATACTCAAGTGTTGGTAATACAGTTTAAAAATTATTTCCTTATCTTTTGAAAAATACTTCTTTTACAAATTAAATATGATTTATTTCTTATAAGTTGAATTTATAATGATAATTCGAAGTTATTTTTAAAAGCTAACTTTGAGACATCATGATGAATTTTAGAAAATGTAACGGAATGCCAGTTAAAACTGCAAATAGCAACATTCAAAGAATGTACTTAGTGTAGTGCATAGAGACCAACTTTTCACATTCATTGCATATATCAGAAAAGAAGAATAACTGCTAATTAATGAGCTAAGTGTTCATCTCCAGAAATTAGAAAAAAAAAAAAAAAAGGCACTGGAGTAAAATGAAAGAAAGCAGATAAAAGTCAGCTCTTATACAAAGATCCATGCTACAGTCATTCCTAAGAATCCAAGTATGATTTAGTAATAGAAATTTGTTTCACTAGTCACAGACCGCTTGAGTATTTACAGCAGAGAGAATTTAATGTAGGGGATTGGTTACCTTAGTTGAGAGAAAAACTGAGAAGTCAAATAAGGAGGCAGAGAAAACTCAAGAGACTAGCCTCAGGAAGCATGACTTGCATCAGCCTAGAGCAGTGTTTCCCAGTCAGGGACTATGTGGCTTCCTCTCTGCACCAGGAGCAACTCATAACCTTTGGAGATGTTTTGATTGTCATGACTGGGTCAGGGTGCTACCAGTATCTAGTTTATAGAGGCCAGGGGTGCTGCTAAACATTCTGTAATGCATGGGACAGTCCCCACAGCAAAGAATTATCTGCCCACAAAATGTCAGCAGGGTGGAGATTGAGAAACTATGGCCTTGAAAGATAGGAAGAGGCAAGGCCGCCAGAACCCAAGGCCTGGACTTCCCAGGAGGGAGCCATCTAGCAGGACTTAGAGACAAGGAGGGGATGCAGCAGCTGTCAGAGAGGCTGTGGGAGGCCAGAGGAAGGGAGAGTGATATTCTGCCTCCCCACTCCTCCCACCCAGCCTCCCCCCTAGGGCCTCCTGTTGGCTGAACTCAGCTGGAAGTCTGCTGTTACAGAAGCACAGAAGACTGCCTGCAGGGCAACCCTGTGAGGCAGGGCAGAGCCAGGAAGGGGGACGGGTGGATCTGAGGACACAAGGAAGGGACCAGCCAACAATCACTACATTAACACATGAAGGAAAGCAACCAATGATCATTTCAATCAATGTTTTTTAAAAATAATAAATTTTAATACTAGGTCATAATTAACAATTCTTAGTAAACTGGGAATTAAGAAGAATATTCTTAAACTTAAAAATACTGAAATCATAAGTTGATAGTACCATTTTAATCACAAGAACAAAAGAATGCCTGCTGTCACCACTTCTTTGACCTCAGACATCACAATAAGACAAGAAAAGACATAAGAAGCAAAGTTAACTTTGAGACATTATAATAAACTCTAGAAAACGTTTATAACTCAGGGCCAATTAAAGTGGCAAAAGTGCAAAGCAAAACAATACTGGCTATGAATACTTATTTCAATTCATAACATTATTAAATGTTCATGAATATGTGGTATGTTTTGGAGATAACTTTTTATGCAGGTTAGGCTCTTAGACTATATCTCTCAGCTTCTTTGCATTTTCCATGCAAAGTTATCTTTCCATGCAAAGTTATCTTTCTGTTTTGTTTAAATATTTATATGCATTTTCATATGTATGTGTGTATACACACACACACACACAGTTTGTTGAAGGAATATGATCATACTGATTTAGCTCTATGAGTAACTGTTAAACTTGTAGACTTTTAGAAATGGAATTCTTCTCTATGAAGTGCATTTGTGACCTGAGTTACCTTGTTGAAAGATTATATGTATAAATTTATAAATATATATAAATGTATAATCACACACATGACATAGTCTTTCTGTTCTTTCAAGGGAATAGGAATAGGAGTGGGCCTGGTCTTCTTCTTTTTTATGTGAATAGCACCAGGTTAAATATCTTATGTAACATTATTCAGTCATGATATGGCTGTTACGAAAATGGAGAATTTATATGCGTTCTTTATGACTTTATTTAATTCCTTACCAAGGATACTCCCTTAAGACTGTTGTGGAAGCAGTAACATTCCTGATGGGGAGCCAGTGTTTGACTTTGATGACCTTGATTGCTGTCTTACCGATGTTTATGGATTGGAAACTCCATGTGCTAGTAGTGATTCTTTCTAGTAAAACCCAGAGTCTAATCCCAAGTGCTAAGGTGCTTTGGGTAGCACTTTTTCTTTGCCGGGTATGAAGATTTTTTGATTGAGTTACATATCTTCGAGTAATAACCATAAAAGCAGCATACTTGCATGAGGTGGATTTAGGGGGTTAGGAAGCAAAAATTGAGACTGTGGGGTAAGGGCAGTATTATAATTATGAAGTTGGCCACTTGGATAGGACAATAGGCTGGTAGCTAGTGTTTAAAACTCAGTAGAATACAGGTTTCTACCAGAATGATTTAGCAGTTTGGAAACCTTTGTTCTTAAATGGATAAAGGCTTTGTAGTTCTATAGGAAAATTATTTCTAAATTACTCACAAAATTGGAGGATGTAGCCATGAATAGTGTAAGAGGTTAAAAGTCTTATTTGTTTTCCACTTGTACAAACAAATATTGGGGGTTAATTTAATTTTTTCAAAATTGGAAATATCAACTTAAATCACTGGTACATATGCATTCTTTTATATTTGGGATTAGTTAATTTTTGCAAAAGTGAAAATATCAACTTAATCACTGGTATATATACATTCTTTTGTATCTAATGTGAAAGGTATCTGGGTTCTATTTTCCTTTGAAAATTAATGATGGGCTTTTACCTTGACTTAGTACAGGTTATCTGGGTGAGGGATTGTGGTGCTAATTTCCTAATGTAAATGTTATTACACATCACTGGTTCAATGACATTTGATTTTAATACCATGTTTTTCTGCAGTGTGGAGGTTATGATAAGTTTTTCACAAAGAGATGGTAAGAACGAGAGAATTTTATCATTAAAGGTTGCCGTTTTCACATAGAACTAGGATAGGGCCTCAGTGTATGGGTAATGAGTTCAAAGTTTGCCTTTTTCCCCTCTTTTCCTTTAAAGCAAGTCTATAAAAGTGATCAACATTCTATTTACCATAGACTAGTAGGGCTTGAAAGTCTATATTAGTCAAGATATGGCTACTATGAAAATGGAAAATTTATGCATTTATACACAAACGTGACAATTTAACCAAACTTATAATACCTTTCCCACAAGTTGTTCTCTTTGGGACACAGATATCATGAGCAAAAATGAAAATGTAACTAGCCTATTTTTTATATTTAGAAGAAAATAACAATGTCCAATGAAATGAGAAATGTGAGATCTTTTATGTGTTCTTATGCATGAGCTATGAAAGTGTTTCCCTGCAAAGGGAAGAGCCTTATTGCACTGTCACAAAATGATGGGGTGTGCAGGGGGAAGGTGAGATATAAAGTCATTAACTGGAATAACAAACAGTATGCACCTTGGGTGTTAGCAAAAGCAAAGCTAAGAAGTTATAAAAAACATGTGAAATATATACAGTGAAAATGATTTCATATACATCTTAATTTAAAATATGCCATCAGAACCCCGTTGTACGACTTTAACCCGAATATCAAATTTAAGAGTCCAGACATGTTACCGTGGCTCTTCTGCACATGCAACACACACACGGTATCAAGAATAATTTATAAACCCTTCATATTCTTGACTCTAGGTTAGTGAGGTGTTTCTCTAAAAATCTTCCAAATAAATAGCTTTAAAAAAGAAAGTATATCTTAAGCCTGTGCTAGTTTTCCCATCCCCTGCACTCCCTGGATGTGGTAATATTAAATGCTCTCTTCTGGGCTCTTTCTCTGTTGTCGTCTTTGTCGCCCGCCACCAGTGAAGGCATGTCACCCCGCTGGTCCTTCTGTTGGAACGAATGTGTTGAAGGTCAGTACTCAGCGCAAGGCTGCTGTCAAGTGCATGTTCTCCCCTTCTTATCACCTCCTCCTTGGGCCGATGTCACAGGACGGGCCTCTGTTCCAACCCCTTGCCCAGTTGGAAAGGTTCCACTCCGAGAGGGAAGTTGTGGAGAGGCTGCTCTGGCCTCTAGTCCAAGCTGACAGTTTAGCTCCGCCAGCAACAAAGTGGATGCTGTGTTTTAAATTCCATCCGCTCCTTCCTAATTGGTTCAGAATAGAGAGATGACTTATAGGCAGTGTTGTTTATATTGATTTTAACTTTATGATAAAGGGGTAGAAAATTCATAGACAATGAGTAAAACCTCCTTGTGACCCAGTTCACCTTGGAAGAGAAATAGATAGGGGTTAGCGAGAAGAATCCTCAGCCATCCCAGGATACGTCTCGGTCCATGCCCTGGTCCTGGGAGTAGACACACTATAGCTCACCTTCCACTGGCTGCCTTGTTTGGTTTGGAAAAGATGGTCACATTTTAGGGTAACTGTTTCCATCTTAAACTGTCACTTCAGGTCATTTCAGGTGGTATCATGATAGTGATTAACGTTTAGATACTTGTGTATGAGTGTGCTCTGCCTTAAATACTGTAAACATCTTGGAACTACCTTTGGCTTTTTTGTTGTTGTTGTTATTGTGTAGGAGTTTTGGACAGACATGCAAGAGATTACTGAATAACTATTTAGGAATGAATAGGTTTTCTGCAGGAAATATCCAGAAGTTGTCACATCGAATCATACTGCTTCTTTACCCACCCTCCCCCAAATGGTTATTGGTTTCTCCTTCCCAGTAACAGAATAGGAAATTTGCCAGTGACAGCTCTTACTACCTCCACTGTCTCTTATTCTTCCCTAATCTCAGGTCTCAAAATGAATTGTGCAGAGCGGCTTCACTTTAAATTACTGAAACATTACCAGCATCACCAGGAGGAACTACATACTCAGTGGGGAATCATTTAGAGACACAAGTAAATCCTCTAGAGGGTGCCAGAAAGTCTGTCTTTGGTACAGCTTATGAGAACTTGGTAAACTGTCAGTTAAGCTTCTGAAGATTTCAGCATCTTTTCTTTCTTAAAAAAATAGATTGTTACAAAATCTGATAGTTCTGAACAAAACGAAACAGTAAAGAGAAACAAGGGGTTCCATGAAATCAGCCTGCATCGAATGCATGTTGTAGGTTTGCTTCAAAAGCAGTATAGGACATGAGCTCACTTTCCTGTGAAAAGGAGACCTTGCTGGGGCCTGAGAACCACTTGGCCAATGCTCACATGCAGAGTGACTGTGAGTGGAGAAGAGGTCACGGTCAAGTCCACCACCCCTGTCATAATGGTCCCGGTGAGAGGGCCAGAAGGGAGAGCATGGGGGTGCTGGCGGGGGCATTGGGTCTGGTAAAAGCCTCTTTTGATCTACATCATGATTCTCATCCATGGGTGACTTCCCACCCCAACCTCCAGGAGACATTTGGCAATCTCTAGAGACATGCTCGTTACAGCAGGAGTGGGGTACCGCCGGCACCTAGTGGGTAGAGGCCAGGGCTGCTGCTAAACGTCCCGCAGTGCACGGGGTGGCTCTTTACAACCAAGAGTTACCCAGCCCGCAACCCCGCGGGAGCTGCGGTGGAGACACCCCGCCCCCGGAGAAAGCTGATCCTGCTCGGCAGTCAGTCCAGCCATTAAAACTGTGCTTCCTCTTGTATCAAACATATCCATATTGCATGTAATATACACATAGAGGTAAGCCCACGGTCATTTGAAATTAAACTTGTCAACGTCAGGCAAATATCTCTCAAATTTATGGACAAATAATAGTTTTTATTCACAAACCCACAAGTATCAGTAGACTGGGTGCGACACTGTAAAGAGATACCCCCCAGCCACTAGCGTCCATCGTTCTACTTTCTCTGTCTCTGTGACTTTGGCTATTCTAGGTACAGCCTATAGGTGGAATCACACAATGTTCGTCCTTTTGTGTCTGACTTATTTCATGTAGCATGATGCTTACCGCTGAATAATACTCCTTTGTACGTGTAGACCATATTTTGTTTATACGTTCGCCTGTTGATGGACACGAGTTGTTTACATCTTTTGGCTATTGTGAATTATGCTGCTACGACATGGGTGTGTCTCTTTGAGGCCCTTCTTTCAGTTCTTTTGGGTGTATCCTAGGTGGGGAATTGCTGGATCTTATGGCAATTCTGTTTCTCTTTGCGTCACTGCTCTATGTTTTCCATGGTAATTACACCATTTTACATTCCCACCAGCATTGCACGAGAGTTACAATTTTTCCACGTTCTCACCAACACTTATTTTCCATTTTTAAAAAATTATAGCCATCCTAAGGGGTATGAATCTGTATCTCATTGTGGTTTGAATTTGCACTCCCCTGATGACTAATGACATTGAGGATCTTTTCATGTGCTTCTTGGCCATTTGTGTATCTGCTTTGGAGACATGTCTCTTCAAGGCTTTTGCCCATTTTTGTAGTTGTTATTGTTGTTGTTGAAGGGGATACTTTTAAAGAACAGGTGAATTCCATGGTCTTCTTGATTCTGACCATCCAGTTGTTTAACAGCAAAGGCCGTTAGTTTGATTCATTTAGTTTACATGGGTTTCATCCCTCATTTGAACTGGTACTGTGTCCTAATATTAATGTTTCCCATATGAGACTGACTTGAGGTTGGAATTCATACAAAAATGAGGTCACACAGGAACACACGAAGGCTGTCCTGACAAGTGGTCCGGCCCCAGATCTTAGTCGTGGTCAACCTGGTCATAAAGCAGCAGTGCAGGGAGAGAGGCTGTAAGTGAGGCCGGAAGACCTGCCACACACTTCACGTCTCACTGTGGCAGTGTCTACACTTGACATCTAGCCTTCGTTTAGATCGGAGGATTCGTACCTGCATCCCTTCTCTCCCTGGAACCCAGTTCTCTGTCATGGTGCACAGAAGAGCTTGGCAAATCTCGACCTGAGTCATAGGATCCACTTTCCATTTTATGGTGAGAACTCACTGTAAAGAGGTTCATCCTAATCATTGCTCATCAGTGTGAAGGTGGCAGAGTTTCTAAATATGAAAACCAGTAAAACCCCCCAGGAACCCTGTGAGCATGGAGGCAGCTCTATAATATCGATGAGAAAGATGCGGATAAGAATGGGGGAGTGACTTGCCAGAGGTCACATGTTGTCATGATTGTCACAGCCGGTCTCTACATTGGGACTCTGTGCGTGCTGTTCCTGCTTCTGCACGGCTGGTTTTTCTTGGATGATCCAAGATGATGCTGAATGGCATCGACCCCATGATGGCTGGGGAGAAGAATCTGATGAGGGTTAGATCATGAAACGAGAAATTTTACATGTCCAGCTCTGTGTAGATTCCACTTCTGTTTTTCATATATTCTTACAATTTATGAGCAGTCGATTATTTTCTTTAGTTACAACGTAAGTTGGCATTTTAATAGGCATGTCGATTGATCTGTGAAAGTTTTTTTTTTTTTTTAATTTCTTTCCTTTATTTATTTACCTATTGGCTGCATCGGGTCTTAGTTGCAGCATGTGGGCTCTTTGATGTGCTGTGCGGGCTTCTCTCTAGTTGTGGCCCACGGGCTCCAGGGCGGGCCTCTGTAGTTTACAGCAGGCGGGCTCTCTAGTTGAGGCATGCAAGCTCAGTAGTTGTGGCTCGAGGGCTTAGTTGTCCCGAGGCCTGTGGGATCTTAGTTCCCCGACCAGGGATCGAACCCACGTCCCCTGCACTGGAAGGTGGATTCTTTACCACTGGACCACCGGGAAGTCCCTGATCTGTGAAAGTTCTTGTCTTAGGAACAGCTTTGTTTCTGATTTGCTGGGTGCTTCAGGGTCCACGTCTGACTATTTGAGACCTGCACAGGCCTTGGAGGGCGTAGATATTATTGTTAAATGAACGAATAAGCGAAGAGTCTCCCTATCTGTCACTAAGGGCATAAGAGATTGTTCTTTCAAGTTACCCTCAGCTTTAATCCACAGTAATTCGAAAAGTGATGACTGATCATCTCTCAAGCAATAACCTCTAAGTTTTCTGCCAGGGTGACAGAGCATTCTGTTGATGGGACAGAGCTGCCATCTCCATAGAGGATAGAGAGAGAGAATCTTAAACAATTCATTAAAGTTCTGATTGGCTGATTATAATAATCTGAGACGTTCCTTTTCGTCTGTAATGTTTTCTCTGATTTTGTGTTTTCTTCCCCCAAATAGAAACAAAAACAGCAATTATTTCTTGCTTCAGATAATTATCGGACATCTTTTTCTGAAATCAGTACAAAGTCTGAGCAAAGGACAATTTTTCCTGGCTAGAATTAACGTGATACAAAATTAGCACTGCAGCCTTTAGCAAGTTCATGCTTCTCTGGAGTAACGTTATTTGTTGAAACTATCCCTGGCTTCACCATATATTTGCATCAGTCAACCAGCTGGGTATTCTAGGCAAGGTCATTATGCCTTGACAGTCTAGAAGGCATTAACCTGCAAGCTTGAATCAGAATCGTGAGGCCTTACATGCAGACTTGTGTTATTAAAACAAGGCTGGGTGGAGAAAATAGAATGCCATATCAAGCATTTGTCACAATGATCGATGTGCTTGCAGACATCCAGAAAAATTGTTACTGCTTATCTGCTGCTCCTGATAAGGTGTCAGGGAGGCAACAGCTTGGAGTGAGTTCATGATGACTGGAATCGTGTATCGATCGGGACCACACAGAATAGAACACAATTATTGATCATCCTGAGGACTCAGAGAGACGCCTAATGGCATGTGATTTCTCTCACTCCCTGTGTGTTTTGCATGAGCAGAAGTGTAGCTTGTTGTCAGGCCAACACAGGAAAGACTATTCCATTGTGGCAAAAGCTTCTTCTGTTTGTCCTCAGGGGAAATGCAGTAGAATATCCGTGATAAGCATTTATTTAGCACTTAGGGTGTGCCAGGCTCTGTGCTGCATGCTCTATGTACAAAGTCTCCTTAAATTCTCCCAGTGGGTCTCTGAGATGGATTTCTTTTTGAATTTCCTGTATCACAGATGTCAGCTAGGGCCTCCTGATTTTCATAGATGATGAACTGTGGCCCACACTCCCATTGATAAGGCTGTTGAGATATGGGCATCTTCCACTGTGCAGGGTCTATAAATTCCTGATAGTTCAGTTGCTAAGGCTTCCCTGTAGCCAAGCGCTATGTCCTCACATGCTCTGTCAGGTAGAGCTGCTGACTGTAGCAGTTTGCTTTTGCTGCTACAAATTATCATAACTTGAGTGGCTTAAAACAATACAAATCTATCCCCTTACAGATTTTTTTTTTTAATTGGAGTATAGTTGCTTTACAATGTTGTGTTAGTTTCTGCTGTGCAACCAAGTGAATCAGCTATATACATACATGTATCCCCTCCCTCTTGGACCTCCCTCCCACTCCCCTCCCCCATCCCACCCATCTCGGTCATCACAGAGCACCGAGCTGAGCTCCCTGTGCTATATAGCAGGTTCCCACTAGCTATCGATTTTACACATGGTAGTGTTAGGTTAGAAATCGAATATGAGTCTCACTTGGCTAAAATTAAAATGTTAGTAAGGCTTCGTTCCTTTCTGGAGGCTCTAGGGGAGAATTTGTTTCCTGCCTCTTCTGGCTTCTGGAGGCCACCTGCATTCTTTGGCTTCTGGCCCCTCCCTCCATATTCAAAGCCAGAAACAGAAGGTTGAGTCCGTCTTACATCACATCCCTTCAATTTCTTCTTCTGCTTCCTTTGTTCACTTTTCAGGGCCCTTGTGAGTTCATTGGGATAATCTGGGATTATCTCCCTATTTTAAGGTTAGCCGATTAACAACCTCAGTTCTATCTGTACCCTTAACTCCATTTTGCATGTAACATGAAATATTCACAGGTTTCAGGGATTAGAAGGATATAGACATCTCTGAGGGGTATCGTTTCACCTCCCATAGTGATTCAGGCTGAAAGTGAAAATCTGACTCCATTCTCGTCTCTATTAATAAGCCATTTATCTCAATTATATCAGGAGTTTATTCACTCTGTCAAGGGCTAAAGACGTCGATGATTATACCACCTCTCTCCCCCTTTCTCTCGTTTCCTTTTCTCTCTGGACTTACTGGTAAATGTCCCTCCTTTCTCAAACCAGAGAATTCTTCCCATCTCAAGCACATCTCTCAGTTACAGATGGGCTACCAAAAAAAAAAAAAACAAAAAGCAACTTCAGAACAATAGAATATTCATCCTGAAAGAAACCTTGGTGAATATGCTTTTCTTCATCTCATGTTAGCCCATTTTACAGATTAACAACAGCAACTGGGACTAGGCAGGTTAGTGATTCTCATCTGGGGATGATTTTGCCCCCCACGGGACACCTGGCACCAACTGGAGGTATTTTGCTTGTCACAGCTAGGGGAGGAGTAGGGAGCTACCGACATTTGTAATAGTTTTCTAGAGTCAAGGGATGCTGTTAACATCCTTCAATGCACGGGACAGCCCCCCCCCCAAATCCCCCCCCGCCCCGGAAAGAGTTCTCTGACCCATAAGGTCAGCAGTCCCATGGTTGAGAAACTCTGCTGAGTCATGGTGGATCTAGGAAAGTCGCCTGAGTGCCAATCCCACATCTGCCAGACGGCCACGCGGGGGCTGAGTGCAGTAAACTGAGCTATCATTCCAGGGAAGAAAAATGACGCTTTTAGATAGAAAAATGACGCTTTTAGATAAACTTCCAACTTTTCTTAATTGTAGGATTGTCGTATTTGTTTTTCATGAATCGTGTTCAGAGGATTTGTAAATATCCAAGAAATGCAGTGTTTCTCCTATGTTCGCTATGGCTTCCCCACTTCTTGGTAGTCCAGTGATGACTTCTGCTACATACCTGCCGCAGACACGTCTAAGAAGAGCAGCATCATTTGTCTGACCTTAAAATGAAATGACTCTGCTTCTGCGAATGAAACCTTTTTTCTTGAACTGGGTGTCATCGAAGGCCCTTGGTCATGGCATCCCTAGGTCAGCTGTTGGGAAGAATGTCTTCCTGTGATTAATGAAGACAAAGCAAGTCAAGGAATAACTAGGAGGTGGAAATCCTGACCTGAGCAGTGAAGTGAAAAAATAGCCAGTATTTATGATCCACTTATGATGAACCGGTAGAGAAGGCCTGAACTATTGAAGGAAATCAGAGTTCTGTTCTACGTGGACCACAAATTAGACCTTAGATAAGTGGATGTCAGGCCTGGGTGTACTTCTTCTGATCTTAAATAATCATCATTCCTGTTTCATAGAGAATGTTAGAGCAAATTCTAGAATTTGGAAGTGTAAAACCATTTCTTTGTCTCAGACAACTGTAAATCAGACTACCCTTAATTATATATTCTATGTAATATGTTGCCTTCAAAAATGTGATTATAATATTATCAAGTTTAGTTTGGACAGAAGTGGTGCTTTAATGGAAGAAGGAAAGTATGGATGTGGTTACAATTTTATGCTGATTATGTACTTGTAGCACTTTGATATTTACCGAGCAGTTGTTAAGTTGAGCTTCCAGTACTCAGATTTTATTATTTTCATGAAAATCAGCACTAAGAAAAAAGAGCTTCCCTCCCCTCCTGCTTTGCCCATGTAAGACATACACAAGCACCTATTGTCCTAATAATTGAATTTACTGCTGGAAGTTATTAATAATGGTAGTAGCCTTCCATGTAATGCTTTTACCAATGAAAAATAATTGGTTTGGAAGCTGGGGAAGCTATTATGCTTGGGATCCAGTTGTGATACATCTGGCTCCATAATTTGATTTATTCCCATTGAGAAAAATCCTTTGAGATCTACAGCTCAGGTTCTGAAAGAGAGTATTTTTCAGGATATACCATTTATGGTAAGAAACAGCCAGTGTTTGGCCATCAACAGCTTTATTATTGGATATTTATTTGCATAACAGTGTGCTGGGTACCATGAAGAATGTGTATGGACATCAATATATGATTTATTCTCTTTAAGAGAAAGCTTTCGATTTCATTAGAAAGACATAAAACATGAGCATTTTTAAAAATCAGTTTAAGAGTTAAATAAAAAATGAGAAAATAGATATCATCAGGTTGCGTTGCTAAAATGGGGAGTCCTAGACAATACAAAGCCTCTGGATCAGATCTGAGCTGCACAACTGAGCCTTGAAGTCTAACTAGTCTTCATATTTTATTTTGGCCCCAATTTTTCTTTTGAATGGGATGCAGAAGACTTTTTATTTTTATCTTGTGTCTTCAAATCGTAGTCAGTCTACTTAATTCATATTCAATTTTGATATTCAATTTAATATCAGCCTTGTTTGTATCACGTTACTTGTATTCAAAAATGGATGGTGAGGGCTTCCGAGGTGGCGCAGTGGTTGAGAGTCTGCCTGCCAATGCAGGGGACACGGGTTCGGGCCCTGGTCCGGGAGGATCCCACATGCCGCGGAGCAGCTGGGCCCGTGCACCACAATTACTGAGCCTGCGCATCTGGAGCTTGTGCTCCGCAACGAGAGAGGCCGCGATAGTGAGAGGCCCGCGCACCGCGATGAAGAGTGGCCCCCGCTTGCCGCAACTAGAGAAAGCCCTCGTGCAGAAACGAAGACCCAACACAGCCAAAAATAAATAAATAAATAATTAAAAAAAAAAAAAAAAAGGATGGTGAGTAAATACAAAGGAGTTTGAGAACTGTCAGGAGGCTAAAAACGAGAGTTGGCCCTACGTTAAAGGAAGTAGATTGAAGTATAACCAAGAAACAATGTTTTAATAATTACGATAAAATGAAGACTCCTTTTGGGCCGAAGGGTGGGAGTGAGAAAGAACATGAAGTAGCAGTCGTAAGATTATTATTATTATTTTTTTTTAAAGTTTATTTGGAGGAAGAGGTTGATGTTGGCTAATATGAGGTCTGAGGATGTTCTTTTTTAAAATAATTAATTAATTAATTAATTAATTAATTAATTAATTAATTTATGGCTGTGTTTGGTCTTCGTTTCTGTGCGAGGGCTTTCTCCAGTTGCGGCCAGCTGGGGTCACTCTTCATCACGGTGCGCGGGCCTCTCACTGTCGCGGCCTCTCTTGTTGCGGAGCACAGGCTCCAGACGCGCAGGCTCAGTAATTGTGGCTCACGGGCCCAGCCGCTCCGCGACATGTGGGATCTTCCCAGACCAGGGCTCGAACCCGTGTCCCCTGCATTGGCAGGCAGATTCCCAACCACTGCGCCACCAGGGAAGCCCAGATTATTATTTTTTAGTAACTCTTCAAAATGTCAACCTTTTAGGATTATAAGGTAACTCATTAAAACTTTTATTTTAGTACTAATGCTAAGGAAAGCATCAAGTTTTTGTTTCCTAATGGCATTCTATACAAATGCATGTTTAGGGTGAACTCTTTGAATAGGTGGAATATAAGTTTATTTCAAAACCATAGTGCCTTCAAAGTAGGAAGAGGGCATGTTAATGAATACTCGTACAGATTCCACGATTTGAAAGGAAACTTCCTCAAGATTTGACCAACGGTCCTTAAAATACAATGGCAAGCATGAATGACTGTTGCAAATACCTTCCTATATACTAGTTTATACTGGCTAAAACAGAACAGTCTTTGAGAAAAGTTTCTTAACAATTAGTCCATATTTATATGAAACAAACGTGGATATTTGGTTAAATCAGCAGTTGGAAGAAGTCTTGATTTTTATTTTCCATTTCATTTCATTTCACCCAATTAGAGGAGAAGGTGATAAATGCTATGAAAAAGCATAGAGCGTGTTAGAGGGATCAGGTTTTAAAAGATAGGGTGCATTATTTGAAATTTTTGAAAAAAAGGGTAGTCAGAGTAGGCTAGATTAAGAAGTGTCATTTGAGCTATACTTTCAAGAAGGTGGGGGTGTTAGGCTTGTGGCTAGCTGCTGGCTGGAGAGCGAGGAAGCAGTGGATGAGGTCCCCAGGTGTTCAAATGCCCAGTGTCCTCAAGGAATAACAAGGATGCCAGTTGTGACTGGAGCACAGGAGGGGTAACTAATAGGAAATGTAGTCATGACAACAGAGCAGCAATGGGAGGGCAGATCCAGTGACTTTGTCCTCACCACCGTGAGCACCCTTCCACTTTCGTTTCTGAAGAGTTTTGAGAAGAGAAGTGACGTGATCCAATCCATGTTTTAAAAGAATTCTCTGATTGCCCTGGAAAAGTTGGTGGGGGGTGGCCGAGGGTGG
The DNA here is from genome assembly GCF_949987535.1 of Balaenoptera acutorostrata. Classification (NCBI taxonomy): domain Eukaryota; kingdom Metazoa; phylum Chordata; class Mammalia; order Artiodactyla; family Balaenopteridae; genus Balaenoptera; species Balaenoptera acutorostrata. The sequence goes on along the minus strand of NC_080065.1, from coordinate 13,293,661 downwards.
AAGCAGGAAGCTCAGTTGGGAGCCTCTTGCAGGGATCCAGACAAGAGCTGTTGGCTTGGACAGTGGCGTGGAGATGGTGAGAGAAGTGACCGTATTTTGGATATGTTCTGAAGGTCAAAGAACTTGCTGACCAATTGGACAGTGGCGTAAGAAACAGAGGGATGAAAAATGACTTAAGGTTTCTGACGGAAACTGGAAGAATTGACTTAGTCCTCTGATGAGAGAGGAGAGAGTGAAGGTTGGAATGGAAGTTCAGTAGATCACTTCTGTGATGTTATTATGTTACCGTTATGTTATGTCACAGCATTTTTTATCCGATATTAAAGTGAAGGTGTCCAGTAGGCTATAGATTATGCAGGTATGGCCTTGAGCTCTCTGCTTAATAGGACTAGGAAACGTGAAAGCATGAGGTTGGTAATCATTATATAGACATAAAAGTGGACTACGTATGGGTTGAGAATATGTGTGTGTAGTTTGTTTTCTGTTCAAGTCTTTTCTGCGGTTTACGACTTAGAGAACAGTAACAGGAAGAACATTCCAGTGCTTTTTAGAACGCTGTCACTTAACAATATTATTTAGATTGTGATTTTCGATATAGAGAGATTTCAGAAGACATTATCTTTAACCTTTAACAACAAAAAGAAACTTATGTTTTATTGAGAGAAAAATTCTCCTCTCGTAGTACAATGTAGAGGAAAATTTAGTCAGACCTTGTGGCACGCTCCGTACTTACAACACTTACAGAGATGGAATGTTTTACGTGAGATCTTGGATTAATGGGATTTGCCAGTCTTCTTCAGGAACTATTATATTTAAATGCCATATCACAGTTGCTGAGGTCACTGCTTGAACTAAAGCAAATTAACAGTTCTAATTGGTGTCTAAATTACCTGGTTTAGCTTCTTTGTGTGTTTTAAGGTAAATTAGAGCACTTGTTTATTTTTTAACAACCAACTGACCTCTGGCTTCCATAGGATGTAATTGTTACAAGCAGTCAAGTTATGTGTGTGTGTTTTACTTTTTCCTGTTGTGTAACTGGAACACATCTCATGTGCGTTATAGAATTTTATGTATAATTACCAGAAATCCAATTAAGATTCTGAAACAATAAAATTTACAGATGAGCTTAAAAGTACCTAGCTCTAACAGAGAATTGGTTATTCACCTCTGTGTTAAACGTTACTGATCATGTGTCTTTTGAAATGCTACAGAATATATTATTAAAACAACAGCATTCACAACTGTGCTCTAAAATTTGCTGAGAAGGGAATTGCCCAGCAAATGTGATTACAGGATTGACCAGTGGTTGAAACATTAGTAAATCTGCAAAAAGCAGTTACAAGGAGGGAAGAGTGAGAGCTGTTTTACTTAGAAAGTGTAATGCGTCTCACCAGAAGAATTGAACGTGAGATTAAACCATTTGTATAGCCAGTACGTCTTGGTTACAAAACATCCCAATTTTTTTTTTTTTAAATGGTGTGTTATTACAAATACCCAATCTATACGTTCATATTCTCTAAGGATTTAAGAGCATCCCAATGCTATATAATACTTAATGAAGTCACTTGCTATTTAATTCCAGTGTGAGCCAGTATAATAGAGGAAGCATACTGCTTAGAAAAGTAAGCTTTAGAGCAGGAATTGCTTGCAAAAAGTAGCAATTTTTTTCATTCTCAGTACTCCTGCAATTTCTATTTTCTTGGGAAATGGAAGTGGCAGGGCTGAAATACTGATAGAATCACTGTTCCTCTGGCATTCCCTGGCAGATTAGAAACCCAAGACGTCTAAAGCAGAGTCCAATTTCTGAATGAAGTTGTACTTCACATTTACTGTCCAGGAAAGTTGTAGAGGTTTTACCTTTTTTTTTATCCTAGCATAATCCAGTTGAACCAGAAATACTTCAGAGGTTTCGCCTGATTGATTTTGATTCATAAGATGAACCAGTGTATGATTGACATGTGCATAAAAATAGAGCACCGATTCAAGTGACATTTTGTTTGGTTTTGTTTTGTTTTCTCACTGTGACAGTTCTTTGTATAATAAGAATATTATACATTCCATCTCTGTAAGTGTTGTAAGTATGGAGCGTGGCACAAGGTCTGACAAAATTTTCCTCTATATTGTTCTTTGTAAATAAGACCGGGGGAGAATGTGTCTATTGCTGGTAGTGTCTACACTGTGCTTATACCGCGGCAAGTGTAGGCACTGAGGACAGCGTGCTCAATCCAGAGTAGCTGTACTACCTGCCCTCATGGTACTCGGTCTTGTGGCAAGGCTGAGCTAAAAGCTAAGCGAGAGGAAAGCAGGATGCTGGCAGAGAGAGTACTGGACAAAGGCTAATGTGTGGGGTGTACGTGAGAAACAGACATGTAAGTAGGTCTACAGAATGAACAGTAGTTACAAAGGTAGGAGTCGGAGATAGAGAGTTCTGGGGAGAGCACGTGCAGAGACTCTGGGACAAGAAAAAGCATAGACCCTTCCCTGAATTGAAAGAAGGCCTGTGAGAAGCAGGATGGGGAACAGTGGAGGCCCTCCAGGTCCGGGTAGAGATTCAGAAGGGCCAGATCATGCAGGAACTGGATTTGTCCTGAGAATTGGAAATTTATATTTCCTGTAATAATGTCATGAATTGAAATTGGGTCTGATGATCGGTTGAAAGATGTTTTGATGATTTTTGTCATTGTTGTTGGGTTTTTAAAATAAACTTATTTCTTTATTTGTTTTTGGCTGTGTTGGGTCTTCATTGCGGTGCATGGGCTTCTCATTGAGGTGGCTTCTCTTGTTGCAGAGCATGGGCTCTAGGTGCGCAGGCTCAGTAGTTGTGGCTCGTGGGCTCTAGAGCGCAGGCTCGCTAGTTGTGGCACAAGGGCTTAGTTGCTCTGCGGCATGTGGGATCTTCCTGGACCAGGACTCGAACCTGTGTCCCCTGATTGGCAGGCGGATTCTTAACCACTGCGCCACCAGGGAAGCCAGTCATTGTTGTTTAGTATATCTTGTTTTGTTTTTCCAGACTTGTTGCTACATGAAGGTATACATGTGGAACTTAACTCGTGCAGAGAGAGTGTGAACTATAGCTCCAAGCACTATGGGTTAGGTATGATACCTGTAGCACAGAAATGAACTGCTTCAATTATTTGTAGGAAGCAGACATCAGTGTTAAAGGAAAGTGAAAATTCCATACAGGAATGGAACCTGGGCTGTGTCTTAGCAGACTGTCCTGAACAAGATGCTATAGGAGGGGTTCAGAGTGTGGGTCTGGGGTCAGGCTGATTCCAACACCGATTAGCCTTGTAACCACGGGGCCACCCTTAAGTCTTAACTGTGAAACAGAGACCATCACAGAGCCTACTTCATTGAGTTTTTCAAACAAAGAGGACAATATAGGTAAAGCATTTAACCCAGGGGGCAGCGTATATATCTAAGCTTGCTGACATAGTATTGTAGCTATTATTATTGTTGCTGCTCTGCGATTTTTCTTTTATTGTTATTTGATTAAGTTGGTAACGAGAAAGGTGGACAGGCACAGAGTAGTTAATACTTTGGAGCTAAGAATAGGCATCATGATAAATAGATGAAGAAACTGGATACAGGATTCATGTAGAGCAGTACTAGTAGGTAAGATTAGAAAAGTAGGACAGATATTGATGTCTTATTTTATTTTATTTATGTTGTAACCTTACACTTGCAATTCTGGGTTTATTCACTCAACAAACACTTCAGGTTTTCTGTATCACACAACCCTCCACCCCCTCACTCCGCTCCTATCAACTGGATATTTAACTACCTGTAAAACTATGGGGATTTCTTTGTGTGCATTTCCATTGACATCATTATAAGGAAGTATTCGGTAAAACCACCCATGCCACCTGTTTCTGTTGTTATTAGATAGTATCCAGGATTGTTCTAGAAAATGTTTAAGAAGGCTCTCAGGGATGCATGCGTAACAACGAAGATCTAATTAAAACTGGAGGGAAACAAGAGTGGACGGCAAGCAGGAGCAAATCTAGTGTAAAGCTAGTTTAAAGAAGGGTACATAGCTGGGTTTGAGCCACATTGGCTGTAATTTTATTCTATCACATCATTTTGAGGCAGTAAGTCCAGCCACCCAGAGCATGCCGCAAGGAGTCTCAGTCTTGCTGTGGGCCCCAAGCACATGTTCCTAAGGAATTCACAGCGTACGTGTCTCCTATCAGAAAGTTCTCTCTCCTCCAGCCTTGTGCTGACCGTGAGCAGCCCTCGTCAGCCTTTCGTGGATCCCAGTTGGAAGGCTTATTTTGAAATCGTAATATATTATATTGTGTCTTCTTCCTTTTCCTATATGCTTGTGTACTATATCAAAACACATAAGATAGCAGACTGGCATAGTTTCCCTTAGAGGGAGATGACATTTTTTTCTTTAATAGAAGAGGTAGTCAGTGATTAAATATGCAGATTTGTAGCTTAGCGTATCTTGATTAAATATGACATTAAGTGGGTTAACCCATACTTAATGTATATTAGCTCATATGCTTATTGACCCAACAGATACCCTTATGAGTCAGGAGGTTTTTTTTTTTTTTTTTACATTATTCTGGGTCCAGATGACAAGATTTGCATTACTCATTAGAACATAAGCATAAACTCATCGGCAAAGAGTAACTGGATCATATTATTCTTCTGCTTACCACCCTCCCCAGCAATTCAGTGCACTAGGGAGACCACCTTTTCCGTGGCCTGAAAGGACATGCCCCTTTGGCCTCTGGGTCCCACCTACACGTGGCGTCTCCATTTCTCTCACACACCAAGTATGTTCCTGCCTCAGGGCCTTTGCATCTGTCACATGTTCCTTCACAAATGTCTTTGACGGAGCTTCACACCTTGATGTGGCTGGCTGGTCCTTATCATCTTGGACTCTTTTCAAACGTTTGCTCCACAGGGAGGCCCATTTCTATATCTGTTATCTTATACAAGATTTAAATTAATCACATGCAAGTAGAGAACATTGAAATATGAAAACAGATGTTTTCAATGTTTAGAGCAAACTTTAGGATTTGGGAATCTAGTCCTGATGTTGGTAGTATAGGAATGATTTTTAAGTACAGAGATCTAAAGAAGAACGTGAAATTTTTAAAATGCACGTTCTCAAAACAGCTAATTGGACATTGGGATGTCTTTATCACTGACTAATTTCAGCTGTATAAGTGGATTGTGTGGGAATCTGATAACTTCGAGAATAAACAGTCTTGCGTAGTATTAAAAGGGTTTCCATAATCACGTTTCCATTTTGGTTTGACACTCTAAAGTGCTGCAATTTTGGTTTTGTTTCCTGTGCAATAACCCATCATATAAAGCTCAATTTTTTTCCAGTATGAATATACATTTTAAACATATTATACATAGCTTAGCTTCAACCACTTTATCAGCAGATGCATCATATCCAATGCTACATGCATGTTGAAGGAAAATATATTTGGGGGTTCATTTTAGTTTTAAACCTGGGACCGTATCTGACTCATGCAGTAAGTAACTCATCCTGCAGATCTAGCCATTGATGCCCTTGTGGGCTCCCTCCTAATTATGCTTTGGGGTTTTTACTTCCATTCCATCCTCATCACTTCTTCTCTGCATAGCAGTCTATTCTTCAAATCTCTATCTAGCCTCTTTCTTCTCTGCACCTCAAATTGCTACTAAACTATCATCCTGAACTGAGTTTGGTGGACATGGAGAAACTCTCTAACACCTTCAACAACTTTGTACTGAAAAAAAGAATAAAGATCAAACTCCTCAGGATGACAACCAAGTCCCAATCGCACATCCAGCCTCCTCTCTAAGAACATTCTTGTTACCTCCTTGCCTCCTGCCATGCCTGACCAACTACTGTTGTGATCATTCCTTGCGTGTTTAATCTTCCAGAGCCTTGCTCAGTTACTTCTTAGTTGTGACATCAGGAGCTACATTTGGCTTTGTATTTTTGTTAGTCTTTCCGGGTCTGAATACCTCATAATGTTATAAACTCGTAGGGGAAAAGGCCCATGTTGTATTCTTTTTGTCTCTTCTGGTGTATAGGGTGGTGGCCAGGTAGATATTTGTGAGTTGCAGGTTTTGTGTCCTGCCAAACCAAATACAGTTTTACCATGAATACTGTTTACACTTAATGTTTTCTACAGACGTTTTGTTGCAATCAAACACTGTAAACTAGGCGCTTAGATAACACAGTGGAGAGTCAAGTGTGATCCTTCACTGATACCTTGTCTTCTCGTTTGGGAGTTGATGGCTTAGGGCAGTGGTTCTCAGACTTTGGAGCACGTCCGCATGATCTGGGGGCTCGTTATAACTCAGATTGCTGAGTCCCAGACCCACAGTTTCTGATTCATTAGGTCTGTGCGGAGGCCCAAGAATATGCATGTCCTCCAGGCTGCCAGCTGGTGTGGATCCTGCTGTCCCAGAACCCTGCTTCCGGAGGGAACCTCAGGTTTAGGGTGACCGGGAGTCGCTGGTGCTCTGTCCTAAAGTGACTGAGTCAGAGAATGCCCACTCTGTGGGTAATCTTAACACTGGAGGTTCAGGCAGAGTCAAGTCATGTCTATTTCATGTCTATTTCCATATCCCCTTTGGCTTTAGATTTTGTTTGTTTCTCCTGCTAATGAGAAGGTGCTTCTGCACCTCCCCTCCACTGGCCTTTACTTAATTGGCAGGGAAAATGTTTTCACCCGCTGTATACATATATTGAACTTTGTTTTGTTTGTTTCCCCAGGCTTGGTTACCCAAGAGAATTCCTTGGTTGACTACAGGTCTTCTAAGTGCTCCATAAGTGGTAGCTCATGTAATCCTCAGGCTAAGCCTAGGGATTGTCTCCATTTTTCAGATGAGGGGGAGGTTAGGCAGTTGGTCCGAGGCCATTTACACAGTCAAGGTAGGTGAGCCAGGGGTTGAACCTGGAAGTCTGGCACAGGAGCCCGGGCATCTCACCCCTCTCCTCCTGTCTCTCCCCAGGTAAAATAAGCTGCTGTTGTCCTTGTCTCAACCTATGGCTTGATGCCTTCTCCACAAATCCTTTTGGCATCTCCAGTTAATCCCTGGTTTAAGGCTGCCTTCTGGGCATCACAGGATTCTTGTGCTTGAATGGGAAAACCCAAGTAACCATCACTCTTTAAGAAACAGTGTCTTAGTCAGATTTATTTTGGTCTGTGAGTGCAGCTGCATATCACAATTACAGTGTATTTTTATTACTTGCTTTGTGAAAAATGACAGCACATGGCAAATGGTCCAGTGCAGGGGTAAGAGTGGACCCTCTTATATGATCTTGCACTTCTGAATTTTTCGTTTTACATGCATCGTCATATTTGGTCTTAAACATAAAAACAACAACAAGAAACTGTGAAACAACTGTGAAACTGTGTATTCTGATTTTATAGAGGAGGAACTGAGTCTTGGGGAAATTAAAGAAATTCTTCAAGGCCAAGTGGAAAGAACAGGATCCCGGCTCAGCTCCAGGTTTTTAATTCCCAGTTCAGTACTGAGTTCAGTCTACATTAGGAATCTGCCTTAAGTTGAAATATACGCCTTTTGTAAATTTTAGGGCAGATTTTGCAAATATTGCGTACAATTTTCAAGTTAGTGCTTTGAGCATTCATTTATTCAACAAGTGTTCACGGAGCCTCTTCTTTGAGCCAAGCACTATTCTGGGTGCTCAGAATATATTAGTGAACAAAATGCAGAGACGTGTTCGTGGGGAGTTTGTGCTGTCATGGGGGGGACTGACAGTCAGCAGTAAGCGTAGATGAGTAAACTATAGTGTATGTTAGAAGCCAACAAGTGCCATGGAAAACTAAACAAAACAAGAGCAAGGCGAGGGAGAGCGGTGAGCAGGGAAAAGGAGGTTATTGAAATTTTGCGTTGAGCAGTTAGGAAGAGGTGCCCCTGAGCAGTGAGTCAAGGTGAGGGAGTGAGCCGGGGACCTGTCTGGAAGAAGACTGGTCCAGGCACTGAGAGCAGCCGGGACAAAGGCCACATGGACGTGGGATTTAGGAACAGCAAGGACGATATGGCTATGGGGAGAGGGGTAGGGGAATACATCAGAGAGCTGATGCTCAGCCGGATTTTTCTAGGGCCTCGTGTCCCGTGGAAGGTGTTGATCTCAGGACCGGCATGATCTGACATGGGCTTAGATCAGTCTGGTGACTCTGTTAAGAATCCACTGTAGGGAAGCGATGGTGGAAGCAGGGCACCAGTTAGGACGCTGTGTCATGAGCCCGGTGAGTGAAGATGGGTCTCCGACTAGGGACAGAGGACAGTGGAGGTGGTGAGAGGTGGCCCAGCGCTGGATGTATCTGGAAGGGAGAAGCAAATGAATGACCCAAGGGGGGTTGGGCATAGGGTGGGGGGAGGCAAAGCCGGGTGAAGAATGATTCCCAAGATTTTTGGCCTGAGTAACCGCGAAGGATGGAGTTGGCACCACATGAGACGTCGTAGAAGGATGTGGGTAGAGTAGGTGTGAGAGGTGGGTGAGCTTGAGAGATCAGTGCTGAGTTCAGAAGGCCTCTTGGGCATTCGGATGTCAGTGTCGAGTAGGTGGGGGTCGGGGAGGATTTAGGCGTCTGGGTCCAGGCTGGAGAGAGTGATCATCAGCAGGTGTGTGATGTTTGAAGCCACCAGACTGGCTGCGATCCCCCAAGAAGCGAGTATAAGTAGAGAAGAGGACATGAGGCCGGTGAGCCATGGCGTACGTGTTATAGGGAGGTCAAGGTGAGGAGGAGATAGCAGAAGAGTGAGCTCGAGTATGGCCAGTGAAGTAGGAGGAAAACCATCGGAGTGTGATGTCCATGAAGCCAAACAAAACCAGTCAAGACCTTGGCTGTGGCGAAACCTGAAAACACTGTTGGTGGATGAAGGAAGGCAGGCCTGAGAATCCACCCTGAGTTTACCAAAGGGATGGCCACGCGGGGACCGTGGCCAAAGTGGTTTTGGTGGAGTGACGGGAGCAAAGCTGAATGGAGCGTCTCCCATGGAGTGGGAGACGGGGAGGGGTGTGGGCACAGTGGATGCTTCACACAAGTTTGTTTATTCAGCTTCCAATTTGGAGATGCTTTGACTAGGTTCCTCGGATTGGAATGTTATTTGATTATTTGGGGGAGGTTCAAAAAGAGAAAGAAAAAAACATTGAAAGATAGGTAGGTACAGGGAAGCAGATAAGAGACAGAGGAGAAAGAGAAGAGATGTAACAGAATGAATGACTCTCCGATCACGGGGGACTTTCAGCTGTGAAAGTGCACAAGGGCAGATGCATCATGAAATCAGTTTCCTATTGTTCATTTCCAGCCACCTGTTTCTTCTAATGAATAACAGTTGGGTCTTCTGTGAACACGTAACTCAAATACATGTTTTTGGCCTTCTGTTACATTTCTTACCTGGTTAAGCTTTGGATGTATCCCATAAGCCATTTCCAAAGGGTCAGTGGAATTCCAAGATCTAGGAGAGACTGTGTTCAAACCCCGTTTAAACAAAAGTTTTGAGGTTTCAGAATGTAAGTGTAGAATATCTTTTCACTAGATGTGTAGTTTTGAACTTGATGCTATTTGGACGCCTTGGTGGTGTTGAGCCTCTAATGTAGTTTCTCTGACCTGTGATATTGTCATAATCTCTGTTGAGGAAAAGGAGTGTCAGCGGGTTCCTTTGTATGATGCTGTACCATGCGGAGGTGCCCCATGTTTACTCAAATATGATTTCTTACAGTATCTTCCTCAGTTTTCTATTGATTCTTGTTATTGTTTGTATTACGATTAGACCATCACTGGGGTCAAGGGAGGAAAATAATAGTTTAGAATTGTACTGATCAAGTTTTATCTATCACTAGCAAACAGGGATTCCGTTATCATTTGTTTCTAGTTTGAAGAATGCACTTTTCTTTTTAATCTTTTTTGGACGTTTAAATATCACCTTTGATTATAACGAATGGCTCTGCAGTGAGCCTTTCGAGGTCAGTTGCTGGGTGATGTTCTTAGAGCAGTGCCCATGGTGGGCACTGAAAAATGTAAAGTTAATAACTGGAAGCTAATGAATGAAAAAGGTAAAGGAAAGGGAGAACAAACAACAAATAACACTGGGTACAGTGAAGGAGGGAGCAAGGCCAAGATCTATAAGCCTATTCTCAGTGAATAGAGGGGAACAGGAGATGGAGAGGGAAAGAAGGCTTGTGGTTGACTTGAGGTAGAAGGGGAAAAGGCACCATGGCTGTTTGACTAGGAAATCATACTCAGAAGCTTTTACTTACTCTTTCTGGAAAGCGTGGAATGCATTCAGCTGCCCCCTGACCTAACCCATTTGTTTACCGCTGATTAAAATATGAATAGCTTGTTCTGGCTAGGTTTTTGGAAATCAAGACTTAGATTTTTGAGATTACTTTTACCATCAGCACCTTATGAAACATATTGTGTTTACCAACATCACAAATGGCATTGTTTATTGCCAAAATGGAGAGCTGGCAGCAACACACAGGCCAAGCAAACTCCCAGAAATATAAACAGTCTTGCTGGTGGATTCAGGGCTACAAGCAGAATTCAGCACTTATGAGAGAATGTCCTGGTGAGACTCTGTTGAATGACTTTAGAAGTAGGATCACCTAACAGGCTCTGTGTTGATTAACAAGAAGGCAGAGAGCCAGCTGCTCCTGTTGACTGCGGATGGGTGGAACCAGCCACCATCAGGCCCTAGAGTGGAGTTGGGAAGTTACCCTGAGAGATAAGTAGAGCTGAGAATACAGAGCGCCAATTCTTTCAGTCATGCAGAGTAAGGACTTTTCTTCTCCTGATAGGTAGAGTTTAAGCCAAGATCTTTTTTGATGGCATTTAAATCTCATTCCAATAAGAGAAATCCACTCCATGGTGAACCATGTGACCATATTCTGTTTTATCCTTGAAGATGTAGATTTTCATTGGTAAATTTATTAGTCAGGATTCACTCTCTCTCTCTCTCATATATGTTTATAACATATAAGTAATATATGTATATATTATGTATAAAACATATTTACATATATCTAGAGAGAGAGATACATGTCTATCTATATATTGATTTATATATATATATATAGATCTTTAATCGATTTTGAGTTTATTTTTGTGTATGGTGTTAAGGTGTGTTCTAATTTCATTCTTTTACATGTAGCTGTCCAGTTTTCCCAGCACCACTTATTGAAGAGGCTGTCTTTTCTCCATTGTATATTCTTGCCTCCTGTGTCATAGATTATGTGACCATAAGTGCATGGGTTTATCTCTGGACTTCCTATCGTGTTCCGTTGATCTATATTTGTGTTTTTGTGCCAGTACCATACTGTTTTGATGACTGTAGCTTTGTAGTATAGTCTGAGGTCAGGGAGCCTGATTCCTCCAGCCCCATTTTTCTTTCTCAGGATTGCTTTGGCTATTCGTGGTCTTTTGTATTTCCATACAAATTCTTTTAAAAAGGCTACAAATGAACTTATCTACAAAACCCAAATAGAGTTACAGATGTAGAAAATACATCTGTACATTCCCCTTAAGGGGGGGAGGGATAAATTGGAAGATTGGGATTGACACATACATACTACTATATATAAAATAGATAACTAATAAGGACCTACTGCATAGCACAGGGAACTCTACTCAATACTCTGTAATGTCCTATAGGGGAAGAGAATCTAAAAAAGAGTGGATATATGTATTTGTATAACAGATTCACTTTGCTGTCACCTGAAACTAACACAACATTGTAAATCAATTAAACCCCAATAAAAATTAAAAAAAAATATATATATATATAGAGAGAGAGAGTAATAAAATATACTAGGGTTCTCTCTCTCTCTCTCTTTCCCTGTCTTTATATATAAGAGAGAGAGGGAGAGAGAGTGAGAAAGATACATATCTATCTATCTAGATTTATTTTAAGGCATTGGCTCATGTAATTGTGGGGACTGACAGATCCAAAATCTGTAGGGCAAATTGGCAGATTGAAATTTTAGGTAAGAGTTGATGTTGCCGTCTTAGTCCATTTGGGCTGCTATAACAAAATACCACAGACTGGGTAGTTTATAAGCAAATTTATTTCTCACGGTTCTGGAGGCTAGAAGTCCAAGATCAAGGCGTCAGCATGGTCAGGTGAGGACCCTCTTCCCTGTCTGTTGCAGACTTCTCCTTGTATCCTCACATGGTGTAAGGGGCAAGGGAGCTCTCCCAGGCCCCTTTTATAAAGGCATCAATTTCATTTTATTGGCTCCACCCTTATGACCTAATTGCCTTCCAGAGGCCCCACCTCCTAATACCATCATATTGGGGCTTAGGATTTCAACATATGGATTTTGGGGGGACATACATTCAGACCATGGCAGTTAAGTCTTAAGTCCAGAATCTGCATGGCAGGCTAGTCAGCTGGGAACTCGGGCAGGGTTTCTATGTTGTAGTCTTGAGGCAGAATCCCTTCTTTGGGAAACTTGAGTCTTTTCCTAAGGCTTTCAACTAATTGGATGAGGTCCATCCACACCTGGAGGGTAATCTGCTTTACTTCAAGTCAGCTGATTATAAATGTTCATCACATCCACAGACATCTTTACAGCAATATTTAGACTAGTTCTTGACCAAAGAACTGAGTACCATAGCCACAGCAAGTTGACACACAAAATTAACCACAGTAAATGGGGAAGCTTTAGGTAGTAATTTACTTTGTAAATAAATAGTATGTCTGAACTATATTTAAGGAAGCTTATCTCAGATGGTATAAAGGATTATATCTATTTGAAATAGGAACTTTCATTTTTCATTAATCAGAGGCAAATGTCTATGAATGAAATACTGTAATCTTAGATTTGTATCCAGGTGCTATTATCTTTATTTATTAGTGCCCAGTAGCAGAATAGATTTGAAAATAAATGAACAAAAGAATTCCCCCCTATAAACAATAAATGCTGGAGAGGGTGTGGAGAAAAGGGAACCCTCTTGCACTGTTGGTGGGAGTGTAAACTGATACAGCCACTATGGAGAACAGTATGGAGGTTCCTTAAAAAACTAAAAATAGAACTACCATATGACCCAGCAATCCCACTACTGGGCATATACCCAGAGAAAACCATAATTCAAAAAGACACATGCACCCCAGTGTTCACTGCAGCACTATTTACAATAGCCAGGTCATGGAAGCAACCTAAATGCCCATCGACAGATGGATGGATAAAGAAGATGTGGTACATACATACAATGGAATATTACTCAGCCATAAAAAGGAATGAAATTGGGTCATTTTTAGAGACATGGATGGATCTAAAGACTGTCATACAGAGTGAAGTAAGTCAGAAAGAGAAAAACAAATATTGTATATTAACGCATATATGTGGAACCTAGAAAAATGGTACAGATGAACCGGTTTGCAAGGCAGAAATAGAGACACAGATGTAGAGAACAAACGTATGGACACCAAGGGGGGAAAGTGGCGGGGTGGGTGGGGGTGGTGGGATGAATTGGGAGATTGGGATTGACATGTATACAGTGATGTGTATAAAATAGATAACTAATAAGAACCTGCTGTATAAAAAATAAATAAAATTGGGGCTTCCCTGGTGGCGCAGCGGTTGAGAATCTGCCTGCCAATGCAGGGGACACGGGTTTGAGCCCTGGTCTGGGAAGATCCCACATGCCGCGGAGCAACTGGGCCCGTGAGCCACAACTACTGAGCCTGCGCGTCTGGAGCCTGTGCTCTGCAACAAGAGAGGCCACGATAGTGAGAGGCCCGCGCACTGCGATGAGGAGTGGTCCCCGCTTGCCACAATTAGAGAAAGCCCTCGCACAGAAACGAAGATCCAGCACAGCCATAAATAAATAAATAAATATTTAAAAAATAAATAAATAAATAAATAAATAAAATTCAAAGAAAAGAATAAAAGACATTTTCTTATATTAACAACAAAAAAAAGAAAGGTGTCTTTCCTCAACTGAATTGCTTTTGAACCTTTGTCAAAAATCAGTTGTGTGGGCTTCCCTGGTGGCACAGTGGTTGAGAATCTGCCTGCCAATGCAGGGGACACGGGTTCGAGCCCTGGTCTGGGAAGATCCCATATGCCGCAGAGCAACTAGGCCCGTAAGCCACAATTACTGAGCCTGCGCGTCTGGAGCCTGTGCTCCACAACAGGAAAGGCCGCGATAATGAGAGGCCCGTGCACCGCGATGAAGAGTGGCCCTCACTTGCCGCAACTAGAGAAAGCCCTCGCACAGAAACGAAGACCCAACACAGCCATAAATAAATAAATAAATAAATAAACCCAAAGTTTAAAAAAAAAAAAGAAAAAAATAGATGTAACACTCAAGATTTCAGCTAAAAAAAAAAAAAAATCAGTTGTGTAAATTCAACAACAACAACAAAAAACAACCCAATTCAAAAATGGGCAAAGGACTTGAAGAGATATTCCTCCAAAGAAGATATACATATAGCTAATAAGCACATGTAAAGATGCTCAACATTACTAGCCATTAAGGAAATGCAAATCAAAGCCACAGTGGGATACCACTCCGTACCCATTAGGATGGCTGTTATTTAAAAAATGGAAAATAATACGTGTTGTCCAAGATGTGGAAAAAATTGGAACCCTTAGGCATTGCTGGTGAGAGTGTAAAATGGTGCAGCTGCTGTAGAAAAGTTTGGCAGTTCCTCAAAAATTTAAACATAGAGTACGATCCAGAAATTCACTTCTGAGTATATGCCCAAAATATGAAAGCAAACAGATACTTGTACACCAGTGTCCATAGTAGCATTATTCTCAGTAGCCAAAAGGTGGAAACAATGCAAATGTCCATCTATAGATGAATGGATAAACAAAATGTGGTATTATCCATTAAATGGAATTTTATTCAGCCGTAAAAAGAATGAAGTATCGATACATGCTACAACATGGATGAACCTTGAAAACATTATGCTGAGTGAAATAAGCCAGACACAAAAGGACAACTATTGTATGATTCCACTTATATTAGGTTCCTAGAATAGAGATAGATAGTAGAACAGAGATTGCCAGGGAGTAGGGGAAGAGGGAAATGGGGAGTAATTATTAAAGGGTATGAAGTTTCTGTTTGGAATGAGGAAAAGGTTCTGGAGGCAGATGATGATAATGGTTGCATAGCATTTTAAGTATCCTTAGTGCCACTGAACTGTACACTTAAAAATGCTTAAAATATTAAATTTCTATGTATATTTTACAGTGAAATTTTTTAAAAAATCAGTTGAGCATAAAAAAAAAGAATTCCCCTTATTTTTAGGAAAAATTATGTTTTTACATTAGTAGTATTGGCCTTCCTTCTCATTCCCCAATCCAGTTTCTTCTGTCAATTTAATTACTTATTAAAAATGTGCAGTAGGAATAATACTAGTATTCATAAAGGACATAAAGCTGGATATTTGGTAGAAATAATGCAAATGAATCCATGCTTTCTGTATAAATGAGCAGTTGATTGTTAGTAGCTATTTTATTGCCAATGTATTACCTTTAGAATTTCACATCTAGGAAATGTGCTTGTCTTTATGGAACAAAATATGTTCATCATTTTTAATTTGACACACAATTTAAGCCTACGTTTTCCACTTACGTTTCTCATTTCCTTGGAGTTTTTGGCAAAGTGGAATGAAACATCCTTCGTGTTGATAGTGTCTTGTCTTTGGATGTCGTGTATAAATGAAAACTCCTTGTTTATCTTTGTGCCTAGAGCATGCCCTCTCAGCTGGCTTGATATATTTTTTTATATTAATTTTATTGAAGTATAGTTGATTTACAATGTTGTGTTAATTTCTACCATACAGCAAAGTGATTCAGTTGTACATATATATACATTCTTTTTCATATTCTTTTCCATTATGGTTTATCACAGGATATTGAATATAGTTCCCTGTAGGAACTATACAGTATAGATACAGTAGGACCTTGTTGTTTATCAACAAAGACCCAACACAGCCAAAAATAAATAAATAAATAAATAAATTTGTAAAACAAAACAAAACAAAAAGATGCCAGTATAAAACAAAACAAAACACTGGATGTTCTTTGTTTTTCTTGAAAGATATACCACTTTAGACCAGGTTATATTTTTTCTCCCCTAGAACCTAGAGTGTTTGAACATAAGGAGGTGATTTGGTAAATAGTTTACTGTTCAAGTAGAAAGAACAAAAGGCAAACTTTGGCCCTGCACAGGATGAAATCTATGAAAATTATGTGTAGCAGTAGAAAAAGTCCTCATTACTATAAGAATCTTAAATTCTCATTAAAATATAGTAAAGTATTGACTCACTTTTTTTTACAGAATTTTAAACAGTCAACTTTTTGCATAATTACTATTATTATTGAAAGATTTTTTTTTATAGTACTTGACAGTACATTGGGGGGGTATCTATGAATATGTTACCGCATACATATACACTTTTCATTAAAAATTTAAGAATGTATTTCCACATTGTTATTTCTAATCACCCCTTAAAAGCACAGCAACTTTGCCATCTGCACAGCATGAGGCAAAATTTGATAAATATTTCTTTGAAATGTTGAAAATGTCACTGTACTTGTGTTTTTCTCCAGCTGAGGACATATGGCATATTTCTAATTTTTCCATTAGGATTTCTTTTTTAGTGACTGACATATACTTGATTTTTTAAAAAGATAGCAAAATTCTTCAAGAAGAAATGGTAAACAGTTACTTTTTTATCAGCCTATTTCTATTTTTAGTTTTTAATGTTTTATTAAGCATGTTCGCCAGTTTGCTCCTGTATTTTGAATTATACTTCTCTGTATTAGCCATTCATTCATTCATTCAACAAATCATTATGGTTTTTGGCCATAATGTGCTAGGCTGCATTGTAGCTACTGCAGATAAGTCAGTGTACAAATGAAAGTCTTTTATCAAAGGGCTGGTTTAGATGTTCTGATTTAATTTAGTTGATCTGTTTATGCTTTTCTAAACCTGGATTAGGTACAAGTTTCAGGGATCTAAACATTAAGTATAGTGATAAACACCCCTTGAAAATCTGTTTTTTAGCTTTTATGTACTTTTGATTTTATTCAGTTAAACTTTCCACTTTTGTTTGTAAATATCGAGGCATAGTTTGTCTTGATCACTGTTTTAGTTTTTTAGGGCTGCTGTAACAAACTACCACAGACTGGGTAGTTTAAATAACAGAAATTTATTATCTCGCACTTCTGGAGGCAGAAGTCCAAGGTCAAGGGTATCCTACTGAGGACTTTGAGGGAGATTCTGTTCTGCACCTCTCCCAGCTTCTGGGCTCCTGGCAAACTTTGGTGTCCCATGGCTTCTACTGCATCACCCCAGTCTTTGTGTTCGTCTTCCCATGGCGTTCTTCCTGTGTGTATGTCGTCTCTTCAAATGGGGTTCCCTTGTGAAGGACACCAGTCATACTGGGTTAGAGGCTCACCCTACTCCAGTATGACCTCATCTTAACTGATTACATCTGCAATGACCCTTATTTCAAATAAGGTCACATTTTGAGGTACTGAGGATTAGGACTTCAACAGGCGAATTTTAGGAGAGACACAATTTAATCCGTAACAACTACTTTATAGTGGATGAGATTTATATATTCATTGAACAGATATTTATTTAGATAACCAACAAGGACCTACTGTATAGCACAGGGAACTATATTCAATATCTTGTAATAACTTATAATGGAAAAGAATATATATATATTTTAAATATATATATTATGTTTGGGGGAACCTGTATATATTTCACTGTGCCGTACACCTGAAACTAACACAACATCATAAATCAACTACATTTCAATTAAAACAAACAAAACCCTACACATATTTATTATGTTCCTACAGTGGCATTGTGTTAGGGAAAAATGATACAGAAGTTATTAAAAAAAAAAAAAAAGACACGTTAAGGCCCTTCTTTTATAAAACTGACCACAGGGTCATACTCATGATGGTGGTGAGACAAATGTTGATACCACTGGCTATTCCAGGTCCTAAAAGTTAAGGACAAAAAGCTGCTTTCCACTTTGGAACTGCTCTCCCAGCACAGCTATGGCTCCCTGGTTAGTCCTTCGTCATCGGGCTACTGGGCAGTCAGGTCCTGTGCCGTGTCACATTAGGTGACCCGGTTCTGGGCACGCTCCAGCCCCTGTGCATGAGGAAAGTGGCACCCCGTCATTTACAGGGTGACTCCCTGATGTTCACGTTCCCACTTAACTTACAGCAAGCCTGGTGACCTGCAAATTCGACTCAGTCGCTTCCCATGAAACTTGATTAAAGGCACCAACAAGACTTCCCATGCATGAGGTTTAGTAGTAACAAAGTAGTTTACCAGCTGAATATAGTGATTAATAAGAAAAAGGACCCAGTGAACTGAGATTTCTGAAAAACCATCAATGCATCAAAAAGCTGGCAACAGGATAAACATGGCATCTCTAAAAGAGGTGAGGTTAAAGTAAACAACAGGTGCTCTGTGAATCCAGCAGTTCTACAATGAAAAACAAAGTGATACAGATGTTCTGAGCTATACTACTTTATGCTGTAACCGATTTCTCAATTTGCAGAATGAGTGAAATAATTATAGCTAGGAGATTGCTTTCATTTTAATGGGAATTTGCACATGCATATCCTGATTTGCTTCAGGAGTTGCAGTGTTAGACTTCAGCATCTGGCAAGGAATGGTGTGTGTGTGTGTGTGTGTGTGTGTGTGTGTGTGTGTGTGTGTGTATTTCAGTCTATCCATCCCTTACTTAGGAGTATTCATAATGCATTCAAGATAGATGGCTTTATAAATTTTAAAAAGTCTTTGGGGAGCTACTGTACATCCTTCTTAGAAATATGTATTAAAATATTTCTGTAAGGTTATTCAGTCTTAAATATCACATAGGCTTTATTTGGATGCATATAGGTTTTCTTGGGTTAAAAAGGAGGTCCTATTTTCCTTCCATCTACATAGGAATATGGACTAAGGAGAGTGGAGCTGGAGGAATGAAAGTTCAACACCCAATGATCTCGTTAAGCACTGAGCAAACTAAAATCTCATAATCTAACCATGATGAGAGCTAGGATTCAAACTGAGTTCTCTTGAATCTAAATCCAAATTGCACAGCAGTGTTTGAACCACTTTGGGCTACTGATATTTTTTAATTCAAAGATAGATCCAGCTACTCTTAAGATTCTTTGTGCCAGATCCAATAATATTTTTTCTCTTTAAAAGCCTGGTCTGTTAAAACCACATAGCCCTTGAAAAAATTTACTTCTTGAGATTTCATTGATCCAAATAGGGTCAGAGTCAATCTTGTAGGACCATAAATAATCACTTAGCATTTTTAATAGGCAGCTAGAAGATGAGTTACTTAAATCCGAAATATGAGCCAGAATTTTGTAGCTTTGTCTTGGAATCAAGAGAGTTGATTGTTTTGTATTATCTTCAGTATCATATTGGTGAGATAGATATTTCTTGCTAAACTCTATTGTCAGTCTTCATCATATATTGTTGATCAGATTTATGGAAACAGGGAGACTGTATTCATTTATTTATTTTCTCCTCCTGCAGTAGTGAAGCAGGCTGGCTGGGAAACTTGACAGTCTCAACACAGCAATATTTGTTCTAATGGGTGATGTGTAATTTATCCACATAGACAATAGCGAGGATCCATGGCATCTCTGGGAAGATGTCCACCTGCAAGCGTGGATATCCATTCCTCTGATCACGCTCTAGCCTGTGTACACCTCCACCAGTCCTTCTCCAGAGACTCTTAGATTCAGTGATGAATCTGTGGAAGTGATGACATTCCCTAGTGGGCGTGTTTGGAAAACAAGAGATTTCTTTACCTGCTGTGGGTCATATAACATTATGAAGTCCTGGTTCTAATCTTTGGTTCTGTGTGAGGCAGGTTAATATTTCTTCCATACAGTGGTGCTCCACACGTTTGAAAAGAACCGCCATGTCTCCTCCTGGGTGTCTCTACAGTAGCACTGTCAGATAGAAATAAAATGGGAGCCACATAGGCAATTTTAAATATTCTAGTAAGCCATGTTAAAAAATGCCCATAGGTAACTCCATTTCGTTTCTTTTTATGGCTGAGTAATATTCCATTGTATATATGTGCCACATCTTCTTTATCCATTCATCCGATGATGGACATTTAGGTTGCTTCCATGTCCTGGCTATTGTAAATAGAGCTGCAATGAACATTTTGGTACATGACTCTTTTGAATTATGGCTTTGTGACCACCTAGAGGGGCGGAATAGGGAGGGTGGGAGGGAGGGAGATGCAAGAGGGAAGAGATATGGGAACATATGTATATGTATAACTGATTCACTTTGTTATAAAGCAGAAACTAACACACCATTGTAAAGCAATTATACTACAATAAAGATGTTAAAAAAATGCCCATAGAAATAGGTGAAATCAATTTTAGTAATACATTGGAGTTAATCCAATATATCCAACATATTATTTCAACATATTCAGTATAAAAATTATTAAAGAGATATGTCACGTTCATTTTTTTCTTACTAAAGTCTTTGTAGCTAGGGGTATATTTTATGCTTACAGAACATCTTAATTGGGACTAGCTTCATTTTAAGTGCTAAATATTTGCATGTCATTGGCTAGTGGATTTGTGTATTACAGAGCACATTCTGAACTAAGCATCCCCAGTGCCTTTGAATAATCCTGATAGTTATAGGGGTTTCAGCTTATCCCCTGTCATGGTTTAACTGATCTACATCTCATTAACATGTGATTACAGGTACTCCTGTATTGCAAGTGTAGTCTCCCTAGGCTGGACTAGAGTTTCACCTGGTCTGACCTGGTTAAGAGCTTGGGGTGTCACTTCCCAAACTTTGATATGCATACAAAATCACGTGTGAACCTTTGTAATCTGCAGAGTCTGCTTACGTATGTCTGGGGTGTGTCTCAAGAGTTTGCATTTCTAACCAGCTCCCAGGTAATACTGATATAGCTGGTCCAGAGACCACACTTTAGGTAGGAAGAGCCTAGGGTGACTGCCTGCAAGAATCTCTTATTATAGGTTATTCCAACATATACTTATTACTGCTAAAACTCCTAAGGAGATTTTCTTCATATGTGTTGCTACCCAGTCTCTCCATGCAATTCTTGTTCATTTGGTTCTCTAATCCCTAGTGTAGAATTTTGCATTTGTTATTGATAAATCTTACAGGATTCAGCCCATCAAACTGGACTTAAGAGGTCACTGAGGATCCTGGTTCTTCAGCCAGTGTATTCAGAATTGTCTCCTCCCTTCATGTAATCCCTAGTCGTGGTACCACGTCCTCAATATCATCTTTCATATCATTAAAAAAAAAGGTCAGAGTTTCTGCACTGACATTGATTTCATCGATTACAATTTTTCAGGTTATGAGGATTTGGGCAGTAAATAATCAGTAACAAATTAGATATCTTACCTGGTCAACAAGATAAGTTAACATGGAATCCTGAAAATTCCTTGCTAATGTTCAGAAATATTATGTCTGTTCAATAAATGGTACTGGCAAACTGGACAGCACATGCAAAAGAATGCAACTGGACCACTGTCTTACACCGTACACAAAACTTAACTCACTGGCTTAAAGACATGAGTGTAAGAGCTGAAACCATAAATCTCCTAGAAGAAAACATTGGTGATAAGCTCTGTGACATCAGTCTTGGCAATGATTTTTTGTATCTGACTCCAAAAGCAAAGGCAACAAAAGCAAAAAATAAACAAGTAGGACTACATCAAAGTGAAAAGCTTTGCAAAGCAAAGAAAATCAGTAACGAAATGAAAAGGCAATCTATGGAATGGGAGAAAATATTTTAAAGTATATATCTGATAAGGGGTTAATATCTAAACTGTATAAAGAACTTATACTACTCTATAGCACACAAACAAACAGACCCCCCAAACAATCTAATTATAGAATGGGAGGAAGATCTGAATAGACATTTTTTCCAAAGAAGACATACAGATGGCCAACAGGTACATTTTGGAAAGATGCTCAACACCACTAATCATCAGGAAATACAAATCAAAACCACAATGAGGTATCAACTCACACCTGTTAGAATGACCATCAGCAAAAAGACAAGTGATAACAAATGCTGGTGTGGATGTGGAGAAAAGGGAACGCTTGTGCACTGTTGGTGGAATTATAATTTGGTGCAGGCACTATGGAAAACAGTATGAAATTTCCTCAAAAAATTAAAAATAGAACTACCATATAATTCAGCAATTTCACTTCTGGATATTTATCTGAAGAAAATGAAAATACTAATTCGAAAAGATATATGCACCCCCAGGTTCATTGCAGCATTATTTACAATAGCCAAGATATAGAAGCAACCTAAGTGTCTATCAGTGGGTGAATGGATAAAGAACATGTAGTGCATATATATATATGAATATTATTCGGCCATAAGAAAGAATGAAATCTCTTCATTTGCGACAACATGCCTGGACCTTGAGGGCATTATGCTAAGTGCAATAAGTCAGACAAAGAAAGACAAATACTATGTGATCTCACTTGTATGTAGAATCAAAAAACAAACAAGAAAACAAGCTCATAGATACGAGAACAGATTGGTGGTTGCCCGAGGTATGAGTGGGCAAAATAAATGAATGGGGTCAGAAGGTACAAACCTCCAGTTATAAAATAAATAGGTCATGGGGATTTAAAAACAAAATTAAAAAGTGTCATGTCTATTTTATAACAATATTTGCTGGTTAAACAGCGTTCTTAGATTAAAAAGAGGAGAGCAGCCCTTGCCTCTCGGCGGGAAAGGTCCATAAGGAGATGCAGCATGGTGGTAGATTGATGATGTTGGTCCCATTGGAATCAGAGGGTCTTTAGTTAGTAGAACAAACTCTTCACTGTAAGGCTTTCTTTTTTTTTTTTTTTAATTTTTTTTTTATTTATTCATTTATTTATTTATTATTCATTTATGGCTGTGTTGGGTCTTCGTTTCTGTGCGAGGGCTTTCTCTAGTTGTGGCAAGTGGGGGCCACTCTTCATCACGGTGCGCGGGCCTCTCACTGTAGCGGCCTCTCTTGTTGCGGAGCACAGGCTCCAGACGCGCAGGCTCAGTAATTGTGGCTCACGGGCGTAGTTGCTCCGCGGCATGTGGGATCTTCCCAGACCAGGGCTCGAACCCGTGTCCCCTGCACCGGCAGGCAGACTCTCAACCACTGCGCCACCAGGGAAGCCCTGTAAGGCTTTCTTTTGAATGAAAGGTCTCTGAGTGACAGAACTTCAAAGCCTGAAGGTCCATTAAGTGCCATTCTAGTCTAATCTCTAATTTTACAGATCAGGAAATTTGGAAATAAAAGGTTATGTGATTTGTCCAGGGAAAGCCAGCCAGTTCCTAGATAAGCCATAAAATATAACGTCACCTCTGCTGAAATGTCAACCCCCTAGAAAGGCCATCCCTGCCAGGGTCACTCTCTACATTCCTTGCCCTGCTTCATGTTTGTTTCTTACCACTGTGTCTTTACTTGGCTGTTTATATCTTGTCTACCTCAACTTCTAGAATGGAAGCTCCAAGAGAAGAGGCATTTGTTGTTTTAACTGTTTTATTATTTTGCCTGTCACGGAATGTGTGTGGTCAGTAAAGATTTTCACTGACTTAATCAATTTAAGGCTTAAATTCGGTGATCATGTTCCAAGTTTAATTAATTCTTTAACTGCAGTGACTTACGGGGGTGGGGAGGACCCAGTGTCTCATTAGATCTTTCTGTTTTATTTTGTCTGGGATTAATTGATTGCTGGTCTGGGAACTAGATATCCTGTAAGGCTGATGGTAGTGATTCTGTAAAGGACTGGCATGAGAAAACAGGGGCTTCTAAAATGGACTAGTGAGAAACAAGAGGGTGAAGATTGCCTGTTGGAAGGTTATCTTGCTTCTTCTTTCATTATTGTTTGTTGTGAAGAGTTGAAACGATTCCTTGAGCATTTACAGAAAATTGGGTGATTTGTACACTGGGTTTCTTAGATCTAAAATTGAGAGGATATCATTGGTCTTGTAGGTTTGTGGTGAGGATTCAATGAAACAGGTATTTCAGGCACTCAGGATGGTGTTTAAAATAAAATGTGTTTCATTAATACCATTATCATGAAAATATCTTAATTGAAATATTTTGTGTCATCAATTTCTCTATTACATTGAAAACATATATATATTTTTTTAACATCTTTATTGGAGTATAGTTGCTTTACAATGGTGTGTTAGTTTCTGCTTTATAACAAAGTGAATCAGTTATACATATACACATATCCCCATATCTCTTCCCTCTTGCATATCCCTCCCTCCCACCCTCCCTATCCCACCCCCTAGGCGGTCACAAAACACTGAGCTGATCTCCCTGTGCTATGCGGCTGCTTCCCACTAGCTATCTATTTTACATTTGGTAGTGTATATATGTCCATGCCACTCTCTCACTTTGTCCCAGCTTACCCTTCCCCCTCCCCGTATCCTCAAGTCCATTCTCTAGTAGGTCTTCGTCTTTATTCCCGTCTTGCCCCTAGGTTCTTCATGACCATTTTTGAAAACATATTTTTAAAGTTTGTCAGTGGCTGCTTTTTAGGATAGGTATGTACGTTAAAAAGTGGAATTTCTAAATTACTTTAATTCATAGCACCTGGACAAACAGATTTTGGGTGTTTCTTGTTTTATAGTTGAATACATTATTTACCAACATTACCTACCTCCTATTAAATCTATGATTTCCCCTTGTGCCTAATTCCCATTGAAAATCAACCTCAAAATGTTAATTCTGGAGACTTTTTACCCTACACAGCATAGATTCTCATTCACATATACTCATGATCTTAAATAACATGAAATAACACAGAATTACTTTGGGGGGCTTGGCTTGCAGCATTTAAATCCGAGTGTGTAGGTTTTTAAAGTTGAGTCTAAATCACAGAGAATGGGTATTGCCCACTTAATGTTTATTTCATTGAAGAATATAAAACATATAGAGCATGTTTATTGTTTTGATTATTCAGGTCACTAGACCTCACATTTCTCCAAATGCAGTTCATAGATAAGAAAGAAAACCTTCCGCTAACCTGAGATAATTAATTCTGAGGTACACAGATCCTTTCATAGCATTTTGAAACTGGTCTTCCACACATGGTAGTAAGCAATGAATATTTCATAAAGAAACATTATTTATGGTATTTTAAGCAACTTTGTTGAGAGATTTTGTATTGATACAGTTTGTCTTTAGGAAAGGCATGCTTGCAGATCTGTGAATTTTTTTTATGTTGTTTAGAATTGGTTGCTTTGGAAGAATACTTACATGTAGTTATGATATTTTTTTCCTACTAGTCAAAACTATTGCAGTAACTTTTATAACTTTTTTAAGAAAAAAAAATCAGATTTTTCAGTGATTAACTTTCCCAGTAGAGATTATTTAAAATAGAAGGCTTGACTTTAATGTTCAGAGAATGGTCACTTTTTAAAATTTAAAATACCTCCTTGTGGCAGTTTTAAAACATATCCATAAATTTAATTATCTGCTCCTTGAATATAGACTGGGTTTAGTGATCCAATTCTAATAAATACTATGCAGAGGACTCATGACTACGTAGGCTGCGTCATAAAGAGCTAAGCAATTTCCATAGGCTCTCTCTCCATTTCTGTCTCTCTCTCTGTCTCTGTCTTTGTCTCTCTATATCTGTATCTGTATCCCTACCCCTATCCCTGTCTCTACCCCATCCCTATCTCTAACTCTGTCTCTTTCTCTTTCTCTCCCTGGAAACACCCACCTTTGGAGCCCTGAGCCTACATGTTAAGAAATCTGACAACTAGAAGCCAGCATCCTGGAGAGACCTCATAAACAGGCCACATATAGATTGAGAGAGTTGCTCAAGGAACCCAAATGTCCTGTCTCCAGCTGTTTGTGTCTTTCCATCCCAGGCATCATATATGTGAGCTGCCTCCAGCCCTTAGTCGCTCATGATCTGGCTGCAGCCGCATGCAGGACCCCAATGAACTCCACTTAGTTGAGCCCAAAGTAACCCTTGCAGCCATGATGGGTAGCAGTAATTTTTAAAATTGTCATTGTTTTATACTACTAGGTCTGGGGTAGTTTGTTATGCAGAAATAGGCAATGCTGGAACACTCTGTTTTTCTGAAGGGTGCTCATGATGAACCGGAGTTTGGTGACCCACAAGTCAAGAAATTCAGAAATGAAATGTGGTCCAAGTCCCTCCCTTTCATGGCTCCTGACAAGCCAAATTCACTCTTGGAAGGAAAGACTTCAGTTCTCTAGGTGATTAAATACTAGATCACCATGTCAATTTCTCTTTTATACTTTCATATTTAAATATCCTAGACTGAGTTAAATAAATCATTTTAATATTGTATCTTTCTGCCATCTTATTTCCATAATATTATTTGAATTGTTTGGTTACAGCTTCTCTCTTGTCTTCATGTTACAGTAGGACTTCCTTATCTTTAAATTTTGATTGTCAGTTGCACCATTATATTAGGTGTTAATGTGAAAGAAGAGATGCTGGCAAATATTTTTAAGATGCAGATTTTAAAACATAATCCCAACATCAAAGACATTAAAATGTGAAAAAAATGTGTCTCATAGATGGATGCAATATAATATTCAATACTGATACTCTCATATTCTAGCAAAGAATACTAAAAACTAAAAATTACATTTCAAGATAGGCATCAGGGAGTGGCACGTGAGTTGGGTGAGTCTATTCTAGGACCTGACTTTCATTCTAAAATATAGAATTTGGTAGTCAGTTACTCAAAACAGAACCTTTCTGGGGCAGCTGAATCATACTACCCCAGATCCACAGTAGTATCTTTCAGATGTCCACATATACCAGAATCCTTGCCGGGAGAGCTGGTAAGTCACAAAAAGGCTGACATTCATTTAAGGAGAGGGCTTGGGCTTCTGCATCTTTACCAAATCTTCCATCTGACTCTCACACACTCCAAAGTTTAAGAACCGTTACTCTGGAACATACTTAACTTCACATCTGGCAGGAAAAAAATGCAAAATAAATGTGCCTGATGGTTGTGAAAGCCTTAAGGGACAGCTCGGGAAATCTAAAAATGCAGAGCTGGAAGGAAAGGAGTTCCAAGAAGCATAAGTAAATCCTAGGAATTGTGCTGTTTGGTGGAAGCAAAGGTCCGAGGTTTGGACAATTAGGAAATTCCTTTATGGGGAGAGGAAATATATGAGATATGAGACTGTCTGGGATGTCAGGAAGGGTGGGTTCTCTAAGCAGGGAACACGAGGATAAAAATGAAAGAGAGCTAGAAGAAGATGAGTGGTGTTTTCAGAGCAGAAACTGTGTGTAAAATGTCCCAGCACAGGTGAGGGACCGGAGTCAGGGGAACCAATTATACGTGCCTCATGCTGGTCCAGGGGGAAGGTAACGAGAGCTTGTCATGGGGGAGGGGCTGTTGTAGTGGAGAAGAGTCGAGGCCCTGGAAATATTAATAAGAGCAAAAGTATATCCATTTGACTCTTTTCAGAATTGATTTCTTCTCAAAATATGATCCAAAGTCCCAGTAACCAACTGCTTTGTGGATATTCATGACCAGAAATTGTGTACATTATTTTCTCAGTCTAGAACGTGTTCTCAAGTCTTTGAGCTGAAGAAACAAATTCAAGAAAAGATTAAAAAATCTTTGAGCTGGGAAAAACAAGAACAGAAACTTCAAACCTCTTGTCCAAAGGGTCTGTTTGGTCCTCAAAGATATTCATACTATAAAAGTTAAAAAAACATGTACAGATCCATTTTCGCACAATCCAACAGCTAGGGCAGTGGCATAAATACCCAGCTATGGATTGTGATTTCAGATTGCCACCTCTTACAGTGACTAGTCTTCTCTGCCCTTGACTAGTCTTCCCTCCCTTATCATCTGCCGGTTAAAACAAAAAGTAAATAAAGCTAATTAGTTAAAATTTCCATAAAAGCACTGAAGTCATGAGGCCTTATCAGTTCTGTTCCTCAGATATTGACCACTGGCAATAATGTCCTTATTGTATATTTGCAACTTCCAAAGCATTTAAAAAAGGAACCAACCTCAAAAGGTTACATATTGTATGGTTCCATTTATGTGGTATTTACGAAAGGATAAAATTATGAGTGACAGAGAACAGATCAGTGGTTGCCAACGGTTAAGGGAAAGAGGAGGGTGTAGTACAAAGGGACAAGGGAGTTTTTTGAGTGGCGGGTATGTTCTGTGTCTTTATTGTGGTGGTGGTTATGCAAATTTATGCATGTGTTAAAATTCATAGAACTGTACATAAAAAGGTAATTTTACTGCCTGTTAATTTGAAAATAAAATTCAAAAAATGTGAACCCTAAAAGTAACGGAAAGGATAGAGTTACGGTAAAAGCTGCAAAAAATATAGAGAGGATAAAGATTCATGAGGGGGGAACCTCAAATTCTCCAAGTCCAAGTTTCTCTGGACTTAGAAAAATAGTATTTCATACACACACACACACACACATTATGTGTATTTATAGCTGAATTACAGTTGATGAAAATAATATATAACTTGTAAAATTGAAAATTTTAGATTCATTGTCATCTAAAGAAACATAACACTTCTAATATGATCACATGCTCCATGAATAGATTTGGTTTGTATGCTGTTTTCTAGGAGTGAATCTGAAATGCTCCATGTTATGTGATAAATAATCATATAAAAATTATACACTCATCAAGGAGGACAATATATATAGAAAGTACTGCAGAAATTCTAGCAACTGGTTTTGATTTTCTTCTACAAATACACAAGCTATTCATCACCAATTTCTGTCTTAAATATTAGATTAACTTAAATGAACCCGTTAGAGCAATTCGTTGGAAATGAATTGTTTTCAACAGGTAAATTATTACCTTCCAGTGGTGGTGTTACCTTTTTATTATTATCAATTACCAGTATTAAATGGCCATTAATTATGTTTAGTGCATGCCATGTGTTTTTTTAAAGTTAATTAATTAATTAATTAATTAATTTTTTGGCTGTGCTGGGTCTTCATTGATGCGTGCGGGCTTTCTCTAGTTGCGGTGAGCAGGGGCTACTCCTTGTTGCGGTGCACGGGCTTCTCATTGCGGTGGCTTCTCTTTGTTGCAGAGCACAGGCCCTAGGCGCATGGGCTTCAGTAGTTGTGGCACGCGGGCTCAGTAGTTGTGGCTCGTGGGCTCTAGAGCGCAGGCTCAGTAGTTGTGGCGCATGGGCTTAGTTGCTCCGTGGCATGTGGGATCTTCCTGGACCAGGGCTTGAACCTGTGTCCCCTGCATTGGCAGGCGGCTTCTTAACCACTGCGCCAACAGGGAAGCCCCGCATACCGTGTATTGAGTAGATTCCTTCAGTAGTCTCGCTTCATGGGAGAACGTAAGGTAGGGTAAGCCGAGAGCCTTGTAGAGAGCAGGCACTCAGTACATTTCTGTTCTCTTCCTTTCCTCAGCCATTTGTTTAAAAAGCTCTGTAGTCATGTGTTTCCTACAAGGGATCTCACCTTGAAAGGGGGCAAGTTGAGAGACCTGTGAAATCAGATGTGCTTCTTGTGTTTGTCGTTCTGGTTTCCCCAGTATCAGAGTCAGAGTTCAGTACTCTGTCATGTAATAAAGCGACACTCACAACGGCATCCATCCCAAGGCCCTGCAGGATACAGGTGTTAATGTATATTCCAACTTAGCTGAGTGCTTTCAGATCACCTTTTATCTTATGCTCAAAAATCAACACTGCACAATTACTTGTTTTGGCTTCTCCTGCTATCTAGGGAAGAAGAATTAGAATGCATAGGAAAAATCTGTGGATACTAGTGGTTGCAGGTGTTGCAGATGAAAGTAAACATGGGTGGACCGGGAGAGAGAAGCAGAGGAAGAGATCATGATTTGTTTTGTAAAGCATTTATTTTCAAATGTGTAGGTTTACTAAAGGGGTGGTCTTAATATTTTTGCAGGCAGTTTGATGGCGCAAGGATTAGGAGTATTAGCTCTTTGTCACTGGGTGTGTGCTTTCATTTTATTCCCCAAAGTCCTCTTTTTCTTTAGTTTTTTTTTTTTTTTTTGAGATTTTATTTTTTAATTTTTAAAAATTTATTTATTTATTTTTTTACAGTAGGTCCTTGTTGGTTATCTATTTTAAATATAGAAGTGTGCATGTCAATCCCAAACTCCAGGGGAGGGATAGATTGGGAGTTTTCCTTCGGTTTTTAATCTTAAGCTACTGCCCAGCTGCTCCAAAAACACACTACCCCCTCCCCTCCTCCAGGCTCAACTGCCCCTTCCACATGTGTTGAATTTGTCACGGCATTAGTTCTTTGGATCTCTGTCATGTGATTCATATTTTTCAAAATTCAAGTATGTTTCAGGATAGATTGAGGCTTTGGTGCATAATATCCATACAATAAAAGTCAATTTTTTAGGTTTAAATCCAATAAGTTTTGACAGATGTGTACAGTCTTATAACCACCACCCGAAGTGAGATATGAAATAGTTCTCTCCTTACACAAAGCTCTGTCCGGCCCCTTTGTAGTCATCCCCTCTCTCCATCACATCCCCTGGCAACCACATCTGATGTCTGTCCCTGTAGTTTCGCCTTTTCCAGAATGTCACATATGAGATTCATACCATATGTAGCCTTTTGGGTCTGGCTCTTCACTCAGCATAATGTAGTTGAGTTCCACTATACTGTATCTGGCATCAATAGTGCAATAAAAAGCTACTTCATAGCATTCTGTATGGATGTATCATAATTTGTTTATCCATTCACCAGTTAATGGACTTCTACATGGTTTCCAGTTATTAGCTATTATGAATAAAGTTGCTATAACCATTTGCTTACAGATATCAGACATATGTTTTCATTTCCCAAGTCCATGCCTCCGAGTGGGATTGCTGGGGCACATTTTCAAGTGTATGTTTTAGCTTTTTTTTTTTTTTTTAATTTTTTTTAATTTTTTTTTTTTTTTTTAATTTTACTTATTTATTTTTGGCTGTGTTGGGTCTTCGTTTCCGTGCGAGGGCTTTCTCCAGCTGCAGCAAGCGGGGGCCACTCTTCATCGCGGTGCGCAGGCCCCTCACCATCGCGGCCTCTCTTGTTGCGGAGCACAGGCTCCAGACGCGCAGGCTCAGCAGCCATGGCTCACAGGCCCAGTTGCTCTGCGGCATGTGGGATCCTCCCAGACCAGGGCTCGAACCCGTGTCCCCTGCACCGGCAGGCGGATTCTCAACCACTGCGCCACCAGGGAAGCCCCAATGTTTTAGCTTTTTAAAAACCATCAAACTCTCCCCAAATTGCTGTTGCACTTTTCCATTCCCATCTCCAATGTATGAGGGTTCCAGTTTCTCCACATCCTTGTCAGCACTCTGAATTTTTAATATATTTCTCTTTTATACATTTTAGTAAATGGGTAGTGATTTCATTGTGGGTTTACTTTGCATTTCCTTAATAGCTACTGATGTTGAACACTTTAAATGGCCTTTTTGCCCTCTGTATTATTTCTTTGGTCAAGTGTAAACACTCCAGTACCACAGTCCATGGTTGGTTGAATCCAGGGATGCGGAAGAACAGAGGGTGTGGAGGAACCATGGATACGGAGGACCCATTATGAGTTCTATGTGGCTTAACCCCTGCATTGTTCAAGGGTCAACTTTATTTCAAAAAGCCGAAGTTTTAGATCTTAGTGAAGTTCTGTTTTGTCATTTTTCTCTTTGATGACTCATACCTTTTGTGTCATATGTATGAGATCTTTACTTAACTAAGGGTTATTTATAAAGACTTCCGTGCTTTCCTTGAGCATTTTTACACATTAAGTTTTACATTAGGTCTGTGACCTTTTTAAGTTGATTTTTTTGTCTACGGTGTTAGGTTCCTTTTATGTATATGTCCAAAAATACAGCATCATTTGTTGAGAAGACTTTCTTATCTCCAATGAATTGTGTTGATACATTTGTCAAAAAGCAGTTGACCCCCTATGAGTGGGCATATTTCTGAAATGTCTTCCATTCCTTGGTTCTGTAAGTCTGTTCTTATGTTAAAAAGTTATTGCCTTGATCACTCCAGATTCATGTTAGGTCTTGAATGAGACAGTGTAAGTCTTCCAACTTTATTCTTCTTTTTCAAATAATAATGAGTATTCCAATGCATGAGAAAACTACCTTTCCTTTAATTTCCTTACAATTTTCACTGCATAAATCTTGTTATTTTATGATATTTATCCCTACATATTATGTATGCTTTGATACTATAAATAGAATTGTTCTGTTTCAATTTCCAATTGTTCATTGCAAGCATATACATAAAAAATAAATTTTTCTATATTGATCTGTGTCCTGCAGTCTTGCTAAGACAACTCATTAGTTCTAGTAATCATTATGTAAATTCTATGGGAATCAGTACATAACCAATTCTGTTGTCTGTGAATAATTACTGTTTCATTTCTGTCTTTCCAAACGATGTATCATTTATTTTCTTTCTTTTATTTTACTGTCTAACTCTCTAGGACAATGTTAAATAAAAGTGGTGAGAATATACATCCTTACTGTATATTCATACTTAGAGGAAATCATTAACTCTTTTGTCATTGAGTGATTTTAGCCATTACTTTTTTCCTAGCTCTTTGTCAGGTTGCGATTGTTCCCTTCTGTTCTTAGTTCGCAGAGAGTTTTTATTATGATGCTGAAGTTGGTCAAGTGCTTTTCCTTCCTCTGCTTCCTGCAGAGGTAGGATGGAGGGCTACCCTCTCCTCTCCTCAGGAGAAGGACACTTTTTGCTTCTACTACCTGCCCCCACTACCTCCCTCACTCAGGCCTAGAGTGAAAGCATTCGCTGACCTGCCCCCCCCACCCCGCATAATGCTCTTTTTCCGATGTGAGAAGGATTTGGGGATGAGGGCTTTGTTTTTTGCCTGTTGGTTGCATTTTTAACTGTGTACTATGGACATTTATGAGGCGACTTCTCATTGGCAGAAACAGTGCTTATGTCTAGCTCACTTCTTTTCAAGTCTGGATGGATTCTGAGGGACCTGGTGAGAAGAGCATCTGTCTCATGTTTTTTTAACCTAAACATTTTTATTTGTGTTTATAAATGTTTTCTAAAATTCCAAATATATGTACATATGTATACATACACATGCATATATATATATATAATTATGACATTACACATATATTGAAAGATAGTAAAAACTACAATGAAATGGCATCTATTACCATAGCATCCCTATTCCCTGTGTGTAAGAGCAGTGTAATCTCTTCAAGTTTCACACCTTTTGTTCTCTTCCTTACCTATTCCAAACCCTCCACAAAGCTAGTCTGACATTTTATACTTCTCTAATACAGCAGCTTTAAATGCCTTTCATGTACTTCCCTGTCAATATAATCAATTTTTTGGAAATTTCTATAATTTTAAGAATGATTTAATTTAGTCCTACTTCTTGTCCTCAGAGATAATGGTTACAACTCATCAATTAACTAAAACAAACAAACAAGCAGACAATACAAACAAAAAATTCACTAATGTTTCTGTAAATGTGTCAGGTGGAGGACTCTGTACATTTAGCTTGTTTTTTGTTGAATGTACAGGTCAGAACAGAAATGCTTGATACCCACTTCCTTTTTGATGCTTTCCAAATTTATTTAAATTACCAATAACGCTTTATTATTTTGCTATTGATGCTTTTGTGCAAAGTGCTTAAGAAAGGAAAAAACTATCTTTATTCTTAAATTGTTTAACTTTATGCTCGTGTGTGTATCTATACAAGTAAAGACGTCTGCGATAAGGATGCTGGTGACGGAGCGTAGCAATATACCATTGGAGCTTAGTGATTAAAAGTGCCTCACATTGTGTATCACACTTTTCATGTAAACACTTCCCGGGATGTCATTCATAATTTCGAATAAAGATTTAATTTTTAAAGTAAAACTGTATGATATAGCACTAAAGTGGTACCTAATAGCGTAGAAACCTTTCACATATCATCGTGAATACCTTCCCCCCAATTAAGTACTAATATGAGAACATTGTTCTACCTTATAAAATTTTTGTCGTGTAAGGAAAATATATAACATCAATTTAGTTAATGAAAATGAGCTGCATAACAGCTAAAAATTCAATGGTTTGATAATGACTTATATTTACACCTTCATCATGATTATCTTCAGATTTGAAAATATCCTCAGTGATTAATATTTGGGTAGGCTGCTAGTATATTTCCATAACTGTGACTATAATGCTTTTAGAATCAAGCTAACAATAAATAATGAGATGTTGTATTTGAAAATATTTGAGAACCAAATTGAGTCAATAATGAGCTAAAAATAAATAATGAGATGTTGTATTTGAAAATATTTCAATAACAAATTGAGTCAATAACATTCCTGATAGACTATAATAATCTTCCCAGTGCAACCCAGCCCAAACTCAACAACACAGTAATTGGGGAAAATTGCAGACATCATTAGTGGTTTTCCTTAATTTGATCTTTTCATCTTCTTTTTTAGAGGGCAGTAAGTGTCAAAGCTTAAAATCTTCACCATGTGTAGCTCTTTAATTCTTCTCATTTTAATCAGTGTTTTACTTCTGAACAAAATTCCTATTAATTTAGTTCAATATATATTTGAATTATTGACACAGGTATTAAAATTATGCTTAGGATATGGATTCAAGGAAATTAGAACTAAATATAAATAATCAATGGCTAGAATAACTGAATCATTTTAACATAGCATTATTGAATGTTTCATTGTCTTTTGTTTTGTAACAAAAAAACTGTAAACATAACAGCTTAAGGCAATATACATTCATCCTTGTATGGCTTCTGTGGGTAAGGAATGGCCTTAAATGGGTCCTCTGTTTCATAGTCTCTCTCAAGGCCTGAATCAAGATCTGTAGTCTCATCTGAAGGTTTGACTGAGGGAGGGTCCACTTCCATGCTCCCTCATAGTTGTTAGTAGCCTTGGGTTCCTTGCAACTTGTCAGAGTGAGGCCTTCATATCCTCATTGGCTTTTGACCAGAGACCTCCTCAGTTCTTTGCCATGTTGGCCTCTCCACTATGGCAGCTTGTTTCATCACTGCGTACAAGCCAAGAAGCAATAAAGAGAGTCTACTAGCAATATGAAGTCACAATTTTAACCTAATTATGGAAATGACATCCCATCAACATTGCCTGTTATTGGTTAGAGGGAAGTTATTCATGGGGAAGGAATTACACAGGCTGTTAATACCAGATGTGGGGGTCATTGGGGGTCTTCGAGGCTTCCTACACATTGAAATAAGCATTCGTTACACAAACCAGGTATTGTTTGAATCTTTTGTTAGACTAACTGAAATTCCTTATCCTAATATTAAGTTGCTTTGGAGAATTTGAAACTCATACACTGTTCATGTTTCTTTTTACCATGTCACCAAAATTTTTTTCTGAATTCAAATTGTACTGTAATTTATAACAACGTTTCATTTCAAAACACAGTGTTAGAAATACAGATGAAGATGGTTATTAGGAACATAATAGAAGAAGTCAAGACATGATTTTATTCAAATTCTTTTCCTGCCAGTTTTTACATATCTTTGAGACTCATTTCTTCTTTTTCAAATGGAGATAGCAATGCCATCCCATTTGATAGTCTTTACAGTTTAACATAAGGTAATAAAAATAAAGCACTTAATATAGTATTGGTACACATTGTTACGTAAATGGGCTTTATCAGTATTATGCATATCATTACTTAAAGAATGAGGAAGCCTACTGATGAAAAACTGTTAACTCATCCTTAGTAAACTGAAGTTGTTTGCTAATTTTGCAACATTTTTACTGGTAAGATTGTTTATTTAAAGTGGTATTTAAATGAAATAGAAATGATCAATTATTAATTAGTTACTGAATCGTGGGCTACAGAGGAGCCATGTCTTATTGAGAAGTTTCCATAAATCAATTACTGAGGTCATATGTCCAAATTTAATATTGTCAAAATGTCCATATTTTCCAACATGATTGACATTGATGCAATTCCTATCAAAATGCCAATGGCATTTTTCACAGACACAGGAAAAAAATCCTGAAATTTGTATGAAACCACAAAAGACTTCAAACAGCCAAAGCAATCTTGAGAAAGAAGAAAAAAGATGGAGGTTTCACACTACCTGATTTCAAAGTATATTATGAAGGTGTAGTAATCAAAACAATATGGTACTGGCATTAAAATAGACAGATAGATAAATGGAACAGAGTAGAGAGTCCAGAAGTAAACCCATGCATATGAAGTCAACTAATCTTTGACAAAGACACCAAGAATACACAATGGGGAAAGGATTGTCACTTCAATAGAAGGTGTTGGAAAAACTGGACAGCCACATGCAAAAGAATCGAATTAGACCCTATCTTACACCATCCACAAAGATCAATTCAAAATGGATTAGAGACTTAAATTTAAGACCTATAACCATAAAACTACTAGAAGAAAACATAGGGAAAAAACTCCTTGACATTGGTCTTGGCAACACCTTTTTGCACGTGGCACAAAGAGCACAGACAATGAAAGCAAAAATAAACGAGTGGGACTGCATCAAACTGAAAAGTTTCTGCACAGCAAAGGAAACAGCAAAATGTAAAGGCAACCTACAGAATGGGAGAAAATATTTGCAAACCATATATCTGATAGGGAACTAATAATAGCCAAAATATATAAGGAACTCATACAACCCAATATAAAAAACAAAAACAGCTATAACAGCAACAACAAATAACCTGATTAAAAAATGGGCAAAGGATCTGAATGGACATTTTTGCATAGAAGATTTATAAGTGGCTAACAAATACATGAAAAGATGCTCAACGTCACTAATCAGTAGGAGAATGCAAATCAAAACCATGATGACATATCACCTCACACCTGTTTAGATGGCTATTTTCAAAAAGTCATAAAATAGCAAGTGTTGGTGAGGATGTGGAGAAAAGGGAACCCTTGTGCACTGTTGGTGTGATTGTGAATTGATGTAGCCACTATAGAAAACAATATGGAGTTTTCTCAAAAAACTAAAAACAGCACTGCTGTATGATTCAGCAATGCCATTTCTGGGTATATAGGCAAACAAAATGAAATCAGTATCTCAAAGAGATATCTTCACTCCCATTTTTATTACAACATTATTCACAGTAGCCAAGATATGGAAACATCCTAAGTGTCCATCAACAGATGAATGGATAAAGAAAATGTGACACACACACACACACACACACACACACACACACACACACACAAGAATATTATTCAGTCTTAAAAAATAAGGAAATCCTGCCATTTGTGACAACATGGATGAACCTAGAGGATATTATGCTAAGGAAAGAAGCTAGACACAGAAAGACAAGTACTGCATGATCTCACTTATATATGGAATCTAAAAAAATTGAACTCATAGACACTGAGAGGAGAATGGTGGTTTCCAGAGTCTGGAGGGAGGGAAAAATCAATCAATAGATGTTAGTCAGAGGGTACTGACTTTCAGTAATAAGATGAAGATTTGAAGATCTACTGTACAGCATGGTGACTATAGTTAATAATAATGTGTACTTGAAATTTGCTAAGAGTAAATTTCAATTGTTCTCATCACAAAAAAAGAGGCATATATAGAAAAAGAGAAAGTTTAACTTAGACATAACCTTTTTTTCTAAAATTTGTTACCCTGCGTGGAGACAAAGTGAAATAATAAAGTAATTTGCAATTAAAAAAAGTAAGTTGTGTACGTTAAGTACTCTATATTCACTGTATATTTAAATACCTGCCAACTAGTGTTTAATATTGTCTACCGTCAACTAGAACTCAGTATTTCTTTATGGTTCCTTCTTAGGTAAACTTTACATAAAATGGTTTGAATAAACGTGTCCGTTCAATAAGTTCTGATGAGTGAATTTTCCTTCAACCATAGTTTATATGTGATACATATTTTAAAAAATCAGTGTGAGAAAACAGAGACAACTGGCCAAAGTTACCTACAAAAAATCATATGAATTAAAGTTATAAATAGAGATTTTATTTTTATAGTAAGTGAGAGACATTGTTAGAGAATGCCACGGACATCAGTAGTTTGACCAATAAAGGATGGTTAATTTGTGAATTATGAATCCCTCTGCAAGCTTAATTTACCACTGAGGATCATTTCTGTTACTGTGAAAATCCTGGGACTGTCAGACTACTGCCAATTGTGGAATGAACTGAACTTGACATTTACTGTAAGTGCAGAGAGCGAGCATCCTTTAAAATGCACTTCATGCAATGCCCGAAGTTGCAAGGAATTTACTCAACTTGCTTAATAGAAATAGAGCAACTATCTTAGCGAGTGCCATGTTGACAGAAGACCTTGTATCAAAGTAGCACATTAATTTTCAGACCATATAGAAAAAATCTGAATTGGAGAAATTCTGTAAATTGTGAGAAATTAAATCCTGTTTGTAGCGTCATTGGCCAAGAGAATTTCATTTGAATATGTAAAACTTTTTATGAACACATCTTAGTTTGAGAGTTGGGAATGTTGTCATTGTGTTAATTTACTGTAAAGTGTGTGTCAATACAGACTGTGTGATTAATTTTGGAGCAGACACTAATGTAGTATGGATAATATTTTGCAAATATTAGAGGAATGCATTTAAATTTCTACGTGCAGACTTGTTTGGTGCACCATTCTCATTCTACATTTGGGCCTTCAGTTTTATAGTGCTGGGGAAGGAGATAGATATTAGCTAGTGTGGAGAGGCAACTTTGCATGTCAAGTTGACTTTCTTGTCCTCTTAACATGACAGAGACGTGAATGGCATGAGATGTATAGACATAGAAGGATTTTCCAGATTCCCTTAATCCCATTTACCATATAACCAGGATTGGCAGATTAGACTGTAGAGTTTCATATCTGAGTCCTGATCAGATGAGGAAGTGAGAGCTCCCATTTTATGCCTGTGGGTGCTGGAAAGAAAGGAGGCGAAGTAGGGGAATCAGGTAGTTGGACATGTGGTCCTGTGTCCCACTCTTCCAACCGGAAGTTCTGAAAAGAAGGAGGTGTGTTAGGTCAATGTAGGAGAAAACCAAAGGCGGATGGTGATTGAGGGCTCTTTATGTAGCAATCAGAGAAGAATTCGCTTTCCATACTGCCAAGTAAGAACACACTCATGAAAGTAAATTTGGGGGCTTTTTTTTTTTTTTTTTTGAAGAGTGCCAGCTTTGTTTAGCTCTCCTGTACCACTCTGAGATCTCTTATCAGGGAATAAGTCACGAAGTGCCCCGACAGGACCCAGGAGTCTGCTGAGATGCCTCCTGGAGAGTTTGCCAAAGGTGTTGCCAAGTCAGAGGGGCCGTGCCATCAAGGATGCAGCAAAGATTGCCTTGGCCTGGATTTATCCGAACCTCAAGAGGATGGAGAGCACCTGTTGGCTCACCTGAGCCCTAAGAGAGGCTGAATTGACTCTGCTCCAGCAGAGCATGAGAAGAGATTCTGACGTTTCACCTGCTTCCAGCATCTGTAGCAAAACCCAACAGAATGCCAAGGGAGAGTCCCAGCAGCCCTTCGGCTCCCCAGATGGTGAACAGCCCAGACCAGAGAACGTCAGGCATTTGCAGAGCCTGTCTCCCTATCCACGTACTCCGGGCACGTTGAAATCGGGTACCGCCTGGGGAAGGAAAGGAGCATTGATCCCAGACGTACAGGTAAAGACTGTTACCTTTAGGCTGTTGAAATTATTCAGTCTTGTAAGAATCACCTCATTGCAGTAAAATTTAATTTTCTGCCAACTGGTGGCTTCAGCTCAGGGAAATCAAAATTGTTATGGAGAAATAGGAGACATATGTTTTTTATGCTGGCATGTGAGTGTGAGTGGACAGCTGAGACTTCACTCTGGTGTTTTTCTTACTTTGTCATTTTTGTAGTTAAATTATTCTAAGGTGTATTTATTACGTGGCGATAAAAACTGTAGCTGGTATATTGCATATATACGCCCAAAGTCCATAAGAAACAAGGAAAAGCATTTTGAATCCCTTGCTTCACCTCTCTCCACTTCTCAGTGTGTCTTCAGGAAGACCCAAGTGGAGAGGACAATAGGAAAAACTTTTTAGTTGCTGCCGCCTCAAGCTGCAGAACCCTGAACAGAGATGGATCCACCAGAGCTAGGATAGTTCCTGTGGGGCTGCACCCCGCAGGCCTGCAAGCCTTATAGCTGTCCAGCCTCAAGACTGAAGAAGGAGCCTGCAGTCAGCGACAGAGACATCCATGGTTTAATGGCTGGAGGAGCTTACTTGTCTGAAGCAAGGTCCTAGAGCGACTCTCCACCGTGTACGGCAGATGGTGGGCAGGACGTGACAGTCATGTTCGCTCTCGGGGACAGGGGAGGGGTTACCAGCTATAGGGGGAATTGACCTTGACCTCAGGGTGGCTCATCAGTTGCCAGAGAAACCAGCAGAGGAGCAAACCCCTCACTGCCCCTTTGATAAGCTATTAGGGTGGAGGTGTTCTGATCCAAAGATTAGCACAATCACTAGTTGGGGTGCGGGGTAAGTGCGTAGGCATTTACTGAGGAGGGAAGGTCAGTCAGGTGAGTAGGTGTAGGTGAGGCAGGGACTGGTCAGGCAGGGGACACACAGAGGGCAAGGGAACAGCCATCGTGGGGGGCTGACCATACATTCCCCAAAAGTATCTGAAAAGAGAATTACTTGAGGTTTTGCACTTTTTTTTTTTAAAGAAAATAGAGATTTTTGTCGCTTTTACAATCTGTGAACCTTCTTTCCTCTCATACTCATAAAGCCTGATTTAACAGTATTAATTAAGTATTTATTGAATTCCTACCATACTGGTATGTTTTAAGCGGGGTCTCAGTAACGCACAGCCCTTTTCTGCGGCTGGGATCCGCAGCGCGGCTGGTAAGCAGGGCACAGGGAGAAGCTGTTTCCTCTCCTGACAGGTACCCTCTTATATCTCAGTGGGTATCTTGGAGATCCCATCAGTGGCATGAGGGGTGGGAGTGGAGCCTTCCTCTCTGGTCTCCCAAAGTTAGGACCAGACTCCCCACTTCTTAGCGAGTCTTGGAGGAGGCGGACGGCCGCTCATCTCAGCTGCTCTTCTTGGAGGGAGAACCTGCTTTGGGCTTCAGCTCGAATGCCCAGACAGCAGGAAGGGTTCCATCCTTCGTCCTGTTATACTAACCAGTGGTTGGCACAAGCTCTGGTACCTGAATGACACCTGAATGACGCAGTTGATTTGATCAGATCTGTCACTAAGGACCACTGCTTTCATGTAAGGTGTGTATTTACCGCTTAGACAGAATTAGATTTAAAAAATTTGGCATTGTAATCCAGGTCATGTTTGTTATACAACACAAAGAGCAACTGATCTGTAATCAGAAGAATTCAGTTTGAGTCTCATAAGGATTTTACAAGATAAAAGTAATCAGCAGCTGTCAGTTGGTTGAAACAATTTGTCAAATGACATCTTTCATTTAAGTATTTACTGTTACTGGTATAAGTATGAAAGTAGGCATATTGTTGGCAATGTTTCCTCCAATTTCAATATGTAAAGTAAAATAATACAGGTAAAAGGTTCTACATTAATGTTGGTTCTAATTAAGATTTAATGTTGATTTTAATTCATTGGTACAGAAACTTCACCTTTCTCTGTGGTTTTGAATTAATTTAAATTTCCTTATTTTCATTTTCATTCCATTCATGGCAGTCTTTGTGTTATCTCTATATCTGGTTGTACAGAACACCTTAGTGATATCTGTCCTCTTAATGAACCTGCATTTTGTAGGGATTTGGGTTTTAGATATAATTTGTAGATATGATTTCTTTAGCAAGTAGGATCCAGGCATTCACAAAACTCTCATTAATGAGAATCCTACAAAATGAGAGAAGAGCTTAAAGGCAAGTTCTTTGAAAAGTATTTACCTTTTATAATATAAATCTATTAGATCTGCCCTGGTCAATGATAACTTAGCTGCATTTGGTCATAATGATGGAAACACCAACTCACTTATCTTGTTAAGAAATCCTAACTATAGGGACTTCCCTGGTGGTGCAGTGGTTAAGAATCCCCCTGCCAATGCAGGGGACACAGATTCGAGCCCTAGTCCGGGAAGATCCCCCATTGCCACGGAGCAACTAAGCCTGTGCGCCACAACTACTGAGTCTGCGCTCTAGACCCCGTGAGCCACAACTACTGAGCCCGCGTGCCACAAATGCTGAAGCCCGTGTGCCTAGAGCCCGTGCTGTGCAACAAGAGAAGCCACCGCAATGAGAAGCCTGCACGCCGCAACGAAGGGTAGTCCCCGCTCACCGCAACTAGAGAAAGCCTGCACGCAGCAACAAAGACCCAACACAGCCAAAAATAAATAAATAAATTTATTAAAAAAAGAAAGAAAGAAAGAAATCCTAGCTATAAATCTATATTGTAACCTCACAATGAGATGGTGTTTTTTCTGCTATACTTTTATTTGATGTTTTATTTTATTTTGATCAAGTGGAGAAAGTTCTCTATATTTGGGCGACAGACTGAGACCTGGGAATCTCTAGCAAGATCCTTGACATTTGCCCATTAAAACTGCAACTTGGATACGATTCAAAGTAGCTGAGCCCTAACCAGCAGTAGCTCATCATATGCTGTATAGCTTTCTCTTTTCAACTGGCCAGGTGCCATTCACTTTGCTTTTCATATTTATCGTGCAGTTCTCTCCATTCCATCAGCTCATGTGCTGTCACTATTGCTTTCAAACTTTTAAGGTACATTTTAGACGGCTCTGCCTTACTATCGTAGAACTATTTAAATGAGCAATCCATTACAGTGTTAATACATCCATCAGTGATCTCCCACCCACATGGACTTGAACTGCCATCTCTACCACATCTTTTAATTAAATGGGTGTCCACTGGGAACTCAGTGTTTCACAACAACAAGATGTCTTCACTGTTAAGTATGAGATTCCCGATTGCTCTCTGTAGGTACACTGAAATGTGTTCTGTTTCAAAGTATAGACACATTTAATATTCAGTTTAAAATCTGCAGTGGCATGATTTGAAATATTTTGGGTACCGCCTAATTGAACTCTGAAATATTTGAATTTCATCAATGTTAAAATAACATATGCTGGAAATAATAGATATATACATTAAATAAGACACATAGATGATGAAAATATTATCAGGTGCATAAGCAAGCATAAATTTAAAAGTCCCCAAATTATAATAATAGCATAATTTTATTAGCAAATTTATGGTAGCTGTAATAGATTATACTTCTCAAATAATTAATCAAGTTCTTACAGGATTTACCTGGAGCAGTAAGTGTGCCCATCAGTGACTTGTGGTAAAGCATGAAGATTATAGCTTCATTTTAAAGCCTCGTTAACATTTCAATTAAAATGCTTATTAAAAATATTTGTTCTAAAACAGATGTGGGCTCTTTTAGAAAGTGGATGCTGACACAAAATGAGATATATGTATCACCAAAAATGTTGGTTGCTAGGGAAATATTTGGATATTCATGTCAGTTCATACAAGACCCAATTAAGAGCCTCAGTACTTGAATACACTTCTGTAACAGGTGATGGAGGAGGAGAGTTATTCAAGCTATTAAAATGATAGATTAACAGAGAACATTTCAGATTGTGAAGACATTCCAGGGTTTGGGTAGCTGAGGCAGAGCTATGCTATTTCACTTTATTCTGGAAGGGTGTAATACAAATGAGATTCTGAAAAAGCCTCATGAAGGTGTATATCTGAGTATGTGTGTACATTTTTGTGTATGTGGGGAGGTGGTAGTTTAGGTTGCTTTGGTCCCATAAAGTAGGAAAAAAAAATAGTTGTAGGGGTTTATTGCTTGACATATCTGAAAAGTCTGCTGGTATTGTGAACTTCAGGCATGGTTTGATCAGGGCTCCATAACATGTCTATGCGATTGCCTTTACTTTGTCTTCTCCTAAGAGGCAGCTTGATTCCAGGCTGTCTTCCATTATCATAAAACAAAGGCTATGACAGTTCTGTGTGTCACATTTCTAAATACATCAACCAGAGAAAGGAACCTTCTTTTTCCTGACCACCAAACAAAAATGCTCAGCTTTGTTTGCTCTTATTTCCCTATCTTAGATTTTGTATACATCTGAGTTGTTCGCTGAGGTCAGTGGAATGACATGCTTGGGTTAGCTTAGACCTGGGATACTGACCCATCACTACCCCAAGTTTTGTCACAGTGTGCTGATCAAGTCAATCCAAAGGAAAAGCCATGGCCACTGAAAAACGGGCTAGAAAAGGAATAGAACTCTGCAATGTCTGCTCTTGGGGAGAATGTGAAATAGAAAACCAGAAGGATAAAACAGGGGCCATGCCATGTCAGCCTCAGAATGGTTTCCAGGCTTGCAGTTCTAAAATGACAGAAGGGATTTGGACCTACTTCCAAACTGAACTCTTAACTACAGAGTATGTTTTTCACAGAATCTTAAAAAAATGTTCTAATATAACCTAAGAATAAAAATAGGGCTAGAATAGCAATGACTGCAAAAGTGGAGTAATGATAATACCATGCGATTGTAATTGACGTAATTAACTTGATTCCTGCCCCTTAGGTGCCTTCTTGTCTTTTTCTCAGATGTTAGTGTTCTCAGGGAGGACATCCTGATCCAATCCGTTTAAAAAGCAACATCTCTTACCACAATTCCAGTTCACTTTCTCTGCTTGATTTCTCCTACACAACCAAACATCTGTAATGCACTCATTTATTTCAGTGTTTAGTGTTTATTTCTCTCCTCTAGAAGATAAGCTCCATGAGAACAGGGATTTTGGACTGATTTGAACATTGAATGGAA
This sequence comes from Balaenoptera acutorostrata, assembly GCF_949987535.1. NCBI lineage: Eukaryota > Metazoa > Chordata > Mammalia > Artiodactyla > Balaenopteridae > Balaenoptera > Balaenoptera acutorostrata. The sequence goes on along the minus strand of NC_080065.1, from coordinate 13,248,850 downwards.
TGTTGCTTCCTTTGGTTAGGTGTTTAATAAATTCTTGATGGGTACATTATCATGTATCCTTTTATTATGTTACAGTAGCACTTGAAGTTTATGAGGGAGGATGGCCATTTTAATAAAGATTTTTAAAGAAGATAATTGAATAGAAAAGCACTCACATATCTTGCTCAGGGATGCCATGTCTGATGCTGTTCCTAACGTAAGACACTGCCAACTTCCCTCTCTTCAGCCAAGGATAGTGTAGTAGTCAGCTTGAGCTGCCATAGCAAAATGCCAGAGACTGTGTAGCCTAAAGAACAGAGATGTATTTAGTCACAGTTCTGGAGGCAAGAAGTCCAAGATCAAGGTTTTGGCCAATTCACTTTCTGATGAGGAGACTCTCTCCAGCCTGGAGCGAGAGGGAGAGGGGGAGGGGAAGGGGGAGGGGGGCAGGGAAGGGGAGGGAGAGGGAGGGGGAGGGGAGAGGGAGGGGGAGGGGAGAAGAGAGGGAGGGGGAGGGGGAGGGAGGAGCAGGGGAGAGGGAGGGGGAGGGGAGAAGAGAGGGAGGGGGAGGGGGAGGGAGGAGCAAGGGAGAGGAGGGGGAGGGAGGGGCAGGGGAGAGGAGGGGAGGGGGGAACAGGTGAGGAGGGGAGGGGGAGGGAGCACACAAGCTCTGGTTTCACTTCTAATAAGGACACTAATCCTCTCTAGTCAGGGTCCCATTCTTATGACCTCATTTAACCTTAATGACTTTCTCCTCCAAATAGAACCACACTGGGGCTGGGGCTTCAACATGTGAATTTGGGGCGAGGGGAAGGGAGTGGAGCACAAACATTCAGTCCACAGCAGACAGCTTACCTGAAGATACGGGGTCTAAAAAGAGGCTGGCTACCAAGTCTTAACTCACAGAGTGACAGTGGAACTCAGTATCACATGATTTTACTAATCAGATCCTCCCAGTATTGAAGTGGAGAAATCATGACTAGTTGTTCCCCTTTATCTTTTTTTTTTTGACTCTTTAATTTTTTTTTTAACATCTTTATTGGAGTATAATTGCTTTACAATATTGTGTTAGTTTCTGCTGTATAACAAAGTGAATCAGCTATATATACATATATCCCTATATCCCCTCCCTCTTGAGCCTCCCTCCCTCCCACCCTCCCTATCCCACCCCTCTAGCTGGTCACAAAGCACCAAGCTGATCTCCCTGTGCTATGCGGCTGCTTCCCATTAGCTATCTATTTTACATTTGGTAGTGTACATATGTCCATGCTAATCTCTCACTTCGTCCCAGCTTACCCTTCCCCCTCCCGGTTTCCTCAAGTCCGTTCTCTACATCTGCGTCTTTATTCCTGTCCTGCCCCTAGGTTCTTCAGAACCTTTTTTTTTTTTTTTTTTTGAGATTCCACATGTATCTGTTAGCATACGGTATTTGTTTTTCTCTTTCTGACTTACTTCACTCTGTATGACAGACTAGGTGCATCCAGCTCAGTATAAATAACTCAATTTCATTTCTTTTTATGGCTGAGTAATATTCCATTGTATATATGTGCCACATCTTCTTTATCCATTCATCTGTCGATGGACACTTAGGTTGCTTCCATGTCCTGGCTATTGTAAATAGTGCTGCGATGAACATTGCAGTACATGACTTTTTTTGAATTATGGTTTTCTCAGGGTATATGCCCAGTAGTGGGATTGCTGGGTCATAGGGTAGTTCTATTTTTAGTATTTTAAAGAACCTCCATACTGTTCTCCATAGTGGCTTTATCATTTTACATTCCCACCAGCAGTGCAAGAGGGTTCCCTTTTCTCCATACCCCCTCCAGCATTTATTGTTTGTAGACTTTCTGATGATGGCCATTCTGACCAGTGTGAGGTATCTCATTGTGGTTTTGATTTGCATTTCTCTAATGATTAGTGATGTTGAGCATCCTTTCATGTGTTTGTTGGGAATCTGTATATCTTCTTTGGAGAAATGACTATTTAGATCTTCTCCCCATTTTTTGATTGGGTTTCTGCTTTTTTGATATTGAGCTGCATGAGCTGCTTGTATATTTTGGAGATTAATCCTTTGTCCATTGATTCATTGGCAAATATTTTCTCCCATCCTGAGTGTTGTCTTTTTGTCTTTTTTATGGTTTCCTTTGCTGTACAAAAGCTTTGAAGTTTCATTAGGTCCAATTTGTTTATTTTTGTTTTTATTTCCATTTCTCTAGGAAGTGGGTCAAAAAGGATCTTGCTGTGATTTATGTCATAGAGCGTTCTGCCTGTGTTTTCCTCTAGGAGTTTTATAGTGTCTGGACTTACATTCAGGTCCTTAATCCATTTTGAGTTTATTTTTGTGTATGGTGTTAGGAAGTGTTCTAATTTTATTCTTTTCCATGTAGCTGTCCAGTTTTCCCAGCACCACTTATTGAAGAGGCTGTCTTCTCTCCATTGTATATTCTTGCCTTCTTTATCAAAGATAAGGTGACCATATGTGCGTGGGTTTATCTCTGGGCTTTCTATCCTGTTCCATTGATTTATATTTCTGTTTTTGTGCCAGTACCATGTTGTCTTGATTACTGTAGCTTTCTAATGTAGTCTGAAGTCAGGGAGCCGGATTCCTCCAGCTCCATTTTTCTTTCTCAAGATTGATTTGAGGGCTTCCCTCGTGGGGCAGTGGTTGAGAATCTGCCGGCCAATGCAGGGGACATGGGTTCGAGCCCTGGTCTGGGAAGATCCCACATGCCGCAGAGCAACTAGGCCCGTGAGCCACAGCTACTGAGCCTGCGCATCTGGAGGTTGTGCTCCGCAACAAGAGAGGCCGCAACAGTGAAAGGCCTACGCACCGTGATGAAGAGTGGACCCCACTCAGCGCAACTAGAGAAAGCCCTCGCACAGAAACGAAGACCCAACACAGCCATAAATAAATAAATAAATTTATTAAAAACAAAAAAGAGGTCTCACACCTGCATGGTTATCATCCTTTAAAAAAAAAAAAAAAGATTGATTTGACTATTTGGGGTCTTTTGTGTTTCCATACAAATTGTGAAATTTTTTGTTCTAGTTCTGTGAAAATTGCCAGTGGTAGTTTGATAGGGATTGCATTGAATCTGTACATTGCTTTTGGTAGTATGGTCATTTTCACAATGTTGAATCTTCCGATCCAAGAACATGGTATATCTCTCCATCTGTTTGTATTATTTTAAATTTCTTTCATCAGTGTCTTATAGTTTTCTGCATACAGGTCTTTGTATCCTTAGGTAGGTTTTTTCCTAGGTATTTTATTCTTTTTGTTGCAGTGGTAAATGGGAGTGTTTTCTTAATTTCTCATTCAGACTTTTCATCATTAGTGTATAGGAATGCAGGAGATTTCTGTGCATTAATTTTGTATCCTGCCACTTTACCAAATTCATTGAATAGCTCTAGTAGTTTTCTGGTGACATCTTTAGGATTCTCTATGTATAGTATCATGTCATCTGCAAACAGTGACAGCTTTACTTCTTTTCCAATTTGGATTCCTTTAATTTCTTCTTCTTCTCTGATTGCTGTGGCTAAAACTTCCAAAACTATGTTTAATAATAGTGGTGAGAGTGGCAACCTTGTCTTGCTCCTGATTTTAGAGGTAATGGTTTCAGTTTTTCACCATTGAGCACGATGTTGGCTGTGGGTTTGTCATATATGGGCTTTATTATGTTGAGGTAAGTTCCCTCTATGCCTACTTTCTGGGGGGTTTTTATCATAAATGGGTGTTGCATTTTGTCAAAAGCTTTTTCTGCATCTATTGAGATTATCATATGGTTTTCATCCTTCAATTTGTTAGTATGGTGTATCACATTGATTGATTTCAGTATATTGAAGAATCCTTGCATCCCTGGGGTAAACCCCGCTTCATCATGTTGTGTGATCCTTTTAATGTGCTGTTGGATTCTGTTTGCTAGTATTTTGTTAAGGATTTTTGTATCTATATTCATCAGTGCTATTGGTCTGTAGTTTTCTTTTTTTGTGACATCTTTGTCTGGTTTTGGTATCAGGGTGATGGTAGCGTCACAGAATGAGTTTAGACGTATTCCTCCCTCTGCTATATTTTGGAAGAGTTTGAGAAGGATAGGTCTTAGCTCTTCTCTAAATGTTTGGTAGAAGTCCCCTGTGAATCCATCTGGTCCTGGGCTTTTGTTTGTTGGAAGATTTTTAATCACAGTTTCAATTTCAGTGCTTGTGATTGGTCTGTTTATATTTTCTGTTTCTTTCTGGTTCAGTCTCAGAAGGTTGTGCTTTTCTAAGAATTTGTCCATTTCTTCCAGGTTGTCCATTTTATTGGCATATAGCTGCTTGTGGTAATCTCTCATGATCCTTTATATTTCTGCAGTGTCAGCTGTTCCTTACCCTTTTTCATTTCTAATTCTGTTGATTTGAGTCTTCTCCCTTTTTTTCTTGATGAGTCTGGCTAATGGTTTATCAATTTTGTTTATCTTCTCAAAGAATCAGCTTTTAGTTTTATTGATCTTTGCTATTGTTTTCTTCATTTCTTTTTCATTTATTTCTGATCTGATCTTTATAATTTCTTTCCTTCTGGTAACTTTGGGTTTTTTTGTTCTTCTTTCTCTAATTGCTTTAAGTGTAAGTTTAGGTTGTTTGAGCTTTTTCTTGTTTCTTGAGGTAAGATTGTATTGCTATAAACTTCCCTCTTAGAACTACTTTTGCTGCATCCGATAGGTTTTGGGTTGTTGTGTTTTCATTGTCATTTGTTTCTAGGTATTTTTTGATTTCCTCTTTGATTTCTTCAGTCATCTCTTGGTTATTTAGTAGTGTATTTTTTAGCCTCCCTGTGTTTGTATTTTTCCTGTAATTGATGTCTAGTGTCATAGTGTTGTGGTCAGAAAAGATACTTGATATGATTTCAATTTTCTTACATTTACCAAGGCTTGATTTGTGACCCAAGATATGATCTATCCTGGAGAATGTCTCTCGAGCACTTGAGAAGAAAGTGTATTCTGACGTTTTTGAATGGAATCTCGTATAAATATCAATTAAGTCCATCTTGTTGAATGTGTCATTTAAAGCTTGTGTTTCCTTATTTATTTTCATTTTGGATGATCTGTCCATTGCTGAAAGTGGGGTGTTAAAGTCCCCTACTATGATTGTGTTACTGTCGATTTCCCCTTATATGGCTGTTAGCATTTGCCTTATGTATTGAGGTGCTCCTATGTTGGGTGCATAAATATTTACAATCATTATATCTTCTTCTTGGATTGATCGCTTGATCATTATGTACTGTCCTTCTTTGTCTCTTGTACTAGTCTTTATTTTAAAGTCTGTTTTGTTGATATGAGAATTGCTACTCCAGCTTTCTTTTGATTTCCATTTGCATGGAATATCTTTTTCCATCCCCTCACTTTCAGTCTGTATGTGTCCCTAGATCTGAAGTGGGTCTCTTGTAGACAACATATATATGGGTCTTGTTTTTGTATCCATTCAACCAGTCTGTGTTTGGAGCATTTAATCCATTTACATTTAAGGTAATTATCGATATATATGTTTCTATTACCATTTTCTTAATTGTTTTGGGTTTGTTATTGCAGGTCTTTTCCTTGTCTTGTGTCTCCTGCTTAGAGAAGTTCCTTTAGCATTTGTTGCAAAACTGGTTTGGGGGTGCTGAATTCTCTTAACTTTTGCTTGTCTGTAAAGCTTTTAATTTCTCCATTGAATCTGAATGAGATCCTTGCTGGGTAGAGTAATCTTGGTTGTAGGTTTTTCCCTTTCATCACTTTAAATATGTCCTGCCACTCCCTTCTGGCTTTCAGAGTTTCTGCTGAAAGATCAGCTGTAAACCTTATGGGGATTACCTTGTATGTTATTTGTTGCTTTTCTCTTGCTACTTTTAATATTTTTTCTTTGTATTTAACTTTTGATAGTTAGATTAATATGTGTCTTGGCGTGTTTTTCCTTGGATTTATCCTGTTTGGGACTCTCTTTGCTTCCTGGACTTGATTGACTATTTCCTTTCCCATGTTAGGGAAGTTTTCAAGTGTAATCTCTTCAAATATTTTCTCAGACCCTTTGTTTTTCTCTTCTTCTTCTGGGACCCCTATAATTCGAATGTTGGTGCATTTAATGTTGTCCCAGAGGTCTCTGAGACTGTCCTCAATTCTTTTCATTCTTTTTTCTTTATTCTGCTCTGCAGTAGTTATTTCCACGATTTTATCTTCCAGGTCACTTACCCGTTCTTCTGCCTCAGTTATTCTGCTATTGATCCCTTCTAGAGTATTTTTAATTTCATTTATTGTGTTGTTCATCGTTGCTTGGTTCCTCTTTAGTTCTTCTACGTCCTGGTTAAATGTTTCTTGCATTTTGTCTATTCTATTTCCAAGATATTGGATCATCTTTACTATCATTATTCTGAATTCTTTTTCAGGTAGACTGCCTATTTCCTCTTCATTTGTTAGGTCTGGTGTGTTTTGACCCTGCTCCTTCATCTGCTGTGTGTTTTTCTGTCTTCTCATTTTGCTTAACTTACTGTGTTTGGGGTCTCCTTTTGACAGGCTGCAGGTTCATAGTTCCCATTGTTTTTGGTGTCTGCCCCCAGTGGGTGAGGTTGGTTAAGTGGCTTGTGTAGGCTTCCTGGTGGAGGGGACTGGTGCCTGTTTTCTGGTAGGTGGGGCTGGATCTTGTCTTTCTGCTGGTCAGGGCTGTGTCCAGTGGTATGTTTTGGGGTGTCTGTGACCTTATTATGATTTTAGGCAGCCTGTCTGCTAAGAGGTAGGTTTGTGTTCCTGTCTTGCTAGTTGTTTGGCATGGGGCATCCAGCACTGGAGCTTGCTGGCCGTTGGGTGGAGCTGGGTCTTAGCATTGAGCCAGAGATCTGTAGGAGAGCTCTCGCCGACTGATATTACATAGGACCAGGAGGTCTCTGCTGGTCCAGTGTCCTGAACTTGGCTCTCCCTCCTCAGAGGCTCGGGTCTGACACCAGGCCAGAGCACCAAGACCCTGTCAGACACACAGCTTAGAAGAACAGGGAGGAAAAAAGAGGAAAAATAAATAAATAAAATAAAATAAAATAATTAAAATAAAAAATTTTTAAATATTATTAAAATAAAAAGTAACCAAAAGAAAGGAAGAGAGCAACCAAACCAATAAACAAATCCCCCAATGTTAACAAGCACTAAAAAGTATACTAAGATAAACATAAAAATCAGAAACAAGTCAGTCGCTGACAGCAAACCCCAAGTCTACAGTTACTCCCAAAGTCCACCACCTCAATTTTGGGACAATTCCTTGTCTATTCAGGTATTCCACAGATGCAGGGTACATCAAGTTGCTTGCAGGGATTTAAACCGCTGCTCCTGAGGCTGCTGGGAGAGATTTCCCTTTCTCTTCTTTGTTTGCACAGCTCCTGGGCTTCAGCTTTGGATTTGGCCCTGCCTCTGCCTGTAGGTCACCCTCAGGCTTCTGTTACCACCCAGACAGGATGGGGTTAAAGGAGCGGCTGATTCAGCAGCTCTGGCTCACTCAGGCTGGGGGGGGGTGCGGGCGGCGGGGGGGAGGGAGCGGTACGGAATGCAGGGCGAACCTGTGGCAGCAGAGGCTGGTGTGACGTTGCACCAGCCTGAAGCGCGCCGTGTGTTTTCCCGGGAAGTTGTCCCTGGATCGTGGGAACCTGGCAGTGGCGGGCTGCACAGCCTCCCGGCTGTGGGGATGTGTGGATAGTGAGCTGTGTTTGCACACAGGATTCTTGGTGGCGGCAGCAGCAGCCTTAGTGTCTCATGCCCGTCTCTGGGGTCCGCACTGATAGCCATGGGTCGAACCCATCTCTGGAGCTCGTTTAAGCGGTGCTCTGAATCCCCTCTCCTCGCGCACCCCAAAAGAGTGGTCTCTTGCCTCTTAGGCAGTTCCAGACTTTTTCCCTTCCAGCTAGCTGTGGCGCACTAGCCCCCTTCAGGCTATGTTCACGCAGCCAACTCCAGTCCTCTCCCTGGGATCTGACCTCCGAAACCGGAGCCTCGGCTCCCAGCCCCCATCCGCTCCGGCGGGTGAGCAGACAAGCTTCTCAGGCTGGTGAGTGCTGGTCGGCACCGATCCTCTGTGTGGGAATCTCTCCACTTTGCCCTCTGCGCCCCTGTTGCTGCGCTCTCCTCCGTGGCTCTGAAGCTTCCCCCCTGCCACCCCCATCTCCGCCAGTGAAGGGGCTTCCTAGTGTGTGGAAACTTTTTCTCCTTCACAGCTCCCTCCCTGAGGTGCAAGTCCCGTCCCTAGTCTTTTGTCTCCATTTTTTCTTTTTTCTTTTGCCCTACCCAGGTACGTGGGGAGTTTCTTGCCTTTTGGGAAGTCTGAGGTCTTCTGCCAGCGTTCAGTAGGTGTTCTGTAGGAGTTGTTCTGCATGTAGATGTATTTCTGATGTATTTGTGGGGAGGAAGGTGATCTCCACATCTTACTCCTCTGCCATCTTGAAGGTCCCCCTCCCCTTTATCTTTAAATGTCAAAATGAAAACAGATCAGAAGCTTAAGTTACTTTTTTATCAATGCATAATATAGGGCATATATATAGGGCATCAATTGGACTCTGTTGAAATTGGGTAGATCTAGCTTTTAAATGGGAACTTTTGCCACCTTACATGTTGGCTTATCCAAAGGGAACTTCTGAAAACCTACTAGATTTATTTTTGTTAATACATCATCTTAGTTTCTGACAGTCTTTTGCAAAAATCTAATCTAGGATCAGTCAGTTGTGTTATATATGTGCACTCAATCAGGGCAGTTAAGATGGCAGTATCGGCCAAATCCTATCGGCAGTTTTACCGACCCATTAAACTGAGCTGGAGTTGGTGTTTTCAGTTCCCAAGACAGTATTTAACCACCTTCTCTGTAGTTTATGCTCTCTACCCAGCTGTCAATTAAGCAGCAGTGTTGGGCTGGGGAGAGCGTATGGCGATTGGAATTAGAAGACCAAGGTCAGATTTTAGCTCAGCTGCAAGATATGTGAGAAGGTTTGTACAAGTGATGCAGTCAATGCTTAAGCTCAATTTCCTCAGTATCTCTTACAGAACCTGAGAATGCCTGCTTCCTAGGAAATCCAATAAGTATTTGTTGGCTGAATGTCAAATCCTCATATATTTCTAATAATGTTTTTTGAATACAAAATTTTCATTTTTAAGATGATTTCTTAAGGCTTAAAGTATAATGAACATATCTGAACTGTATAAAGGGTAGTATTATGGATACCGATATATGAACCATTTTCACCATTGTATGTCACAAAGTATGTCTTTCTTTAAAAATAGGTCCTTACCTACTGACTCCAAGTATTGATTAATTTACCCTAGGATTTTAAGCTCACATTTAAAATGATATGACAGTACTTAACTAGCTGATTTAAGAGGTTCATTGCTTTTCATTTTAGTCAATAGCATACGTGTATACACACATACACCCGCAAACACACCCGGGTAGTTTGGTTGCTCTTTAAATTACAATCATGCCTTATAAAAAGCATTAGAAACAAAGTTGTTTTTCACGTTAATGGTTTTTCTAACACAACACAATTGATGTAACTGCAACTTACATTTTACAGTAAGTGGAAAATATGCTTATTTTTAATTTAGAAATCAACATTTGTTAAAAGTACTAATCCAGATTCAGAAATTTAATGCAATGCACGTTTAATTTTCAAAACATTGCTTCAGGCAGTGGTTTGACATTTCTTATAATTTATCAGATTGCTTTTCAAAATTAAGCTAAAAAATTAATTTGCTGTAGTAAACCCTTTAAAAAATCATGATTATCATCCCAAACTCTACAACCGTCCTTAATGAAGGCCTTTCTTCTTTTTCATCATCAGTGTCATGGTTATTGTTAATTGCTTTTTAAGCTTATGTCATAATCTTAGCAAATTATCTCAAATTAACATGATAGCTCAGATGGCAACTTCAGCAAATGCTCAGGAAATGTACATAACACCCTTTAAAATTACTGTGCTGTATACCAGATATGGACTTTTTATATAAAAAACAGCATAATATATGGAAATATTTCATAGATTCAAGAATATGAAGTTCAACTTGGGTGCATATGGTCTTAAATTTAGTTCTTATATTTAGGATGCCAAGTTTTTCTGGGCACATGGTTTTTTCAGTATTTGAAATGTAGAGTACTGTCAGGTTCCATGCATTTGCTTCAGAGATTGACATTTTCTTTGATACATTTACTGGATCATTGATGCCTGCATTTATAGCTGGTAGTGTTTCTTACATTCTACTCTTCCATTGAGAACTGGTCCAAGTCCTCCCTCCTGAAAGAGAGACTTTTCACGATAGGGTACCAGCGCCTTCCCTCATACCTTGCACCATTTGACTATTATTGATTGCACCATGCATTTGACAAAAGATACCATTGATTGTTGTTCATAGTTGTTTTTCTGGTTCTCCTCAGCTAAATTGTGAGCCTTCTATGAGCTGTGACCCATTCCTTTATCTTGGTGTAAAACAAGAGCTTTACCTTGTCTCTGTGTACACCTAGTGATAAATCAATATTTGGTGATGATGAGGAAGTAGCACCTGATTTTGGAGACCTGGGAGTTTGCCCTCACTGAGTTATTCCTTTGTGTGCCACAACGTATGAATTTCTTCTAAGGCTCACTCTTTCTTTACCATCTGCTAGATTCATGCTTTAAAGGTATCCCATGGAGGTGAGTAAATTCAGAGTTGGGTAATGAAATTGTGTGCATGTTCCTTGATTTTTGAAACAAGCTTCCCAGTATATAATCTAAGAAAAGATGACTAAGTTAGAGTCCTGCCAATTTACTGTGACATGCATATACTTTTTGAATTTGAAGCTTGATACCTCTCAAAATTCATCTTTTGTGTTCTATTATGTTATGCATGGCTTTACATCACTTTGAGTGGTGTAACTCCATGGAATGCTAGAATAATGGGTAGCCCATTTAGAATTCATTCGTGCTGAGAGGCTTACAATAAGGTTGCCATAGTTGAAAACCTGATTATGAAAACATCCAGATCCCTCATCCTCATCACAGAAATGTTTATGCTTTCATGTTTTGCGTACACATTTAGAATTTAGCTCAATGCTCAAGCTACATCATTCCCAGGGAGATAAATTCTGGGAACCCTCCACTTCCATTTTACCCACAGATTACAGTAGCCCCCAGCAGCTTTGTTGTTGATAATTCTGGCAGCCTTCCCTTCTTATTGGACTTGGACCTAAGTGGCTCAAGTTAATTTCATTAGTATCTCCTTGGATGTCTTACTGGTAGTTGTCAGTACTCTCGTTTCCACTTCCAAAATCTTTTATAATAATACATATAATGAAATTTATGTATAACCACTGAGCTTCTGGTCACATGAATATTGAGATGAAAGTATGTTTTGTATTTCAGTACAAATCTGTTTTGCTGAAATGTTTTTAAAACATGTTCTGATGGATTGGAATAAATAACTAAAGGAGGATAAAATCATTTTAAAGACGAAATCTCAGTATCAGATTTGACATGTGTTTGATTGTTCAGGGGCCAAATAGTGTGGCCAGTGCAAGTATTTGATGCCTTACCCACAATTTGGAGATGCAGAAGGCTTGGAAAACTAAGAGCTCTTTCACGTTTTCATGGAAAAGCCATTGGGGCAACGTCAACCTGGACAGATGCACAGCTATACATAATCACTGTTTATCCCACTTATTGTGAATACTCATATTTTTGTCTCAGAAATGTCAGCATGTTTGGTTATGAGTAGTATCCTGGACCCTGCTGGGGGTGTTAACTAAAAATGGTAGATACAGCTTTCTCAGTCCAAAAGAAGTTGAACACGGAAACACATGTGATTCCAAGGATCCAGATAACCAGCTGAGGAGCCTGTAAAAGATGAAGGTTAATAATTTTTTTTTTTTTTACTGAAAAATTGATGGGGTCATGATCAGGATAGAGGAGGGTTGCTACATCTAGGAAGATACAGACATGTTGGTCTCTGCTGCCAATTCTGCAGTGAACGACTGTGATTTCTATTTCCTTAGCCTCGGTGCCTGTCATAGATTAAATAACTGGATGCCGGTGAATCCAAGGTGGTGAACTAGAAGGGGAAGATATTAAAACATAAGCCATCTAGTTGTAACAGAAATCAGCTTCTGACAGCTATGAAAAACACCACAAAACAGTTGGCATGAAACTGCTCGAAAGCCCAGAGGTACAGAAAAGCCCTGAGAAGATCTGATTCTAAATTAAAGAATTCCCAGTGAAAGTTAGGGTTAGGTTAAGTAATGATTGATCTTAGTACTTACTGAGCTGCATCGTTATTGCCTGTTTATATCTCTGTACCCTGCTCTAGGCCACAAGCTCTGAGTGTGGTGGTTTCTGTGTTATGGGGGGAGGGCTTCTCAGCTCTTAGCACGTGGCCTGCCAGGTGGTGGGTGTTCATTAAATATTTGGCCATAAGTGGATGAAGTGTCTTTAAGTTATGCTCCAGTGACTGTAAGTCTGCACATTATATTTCAAATCGATGATGTTTATTCTGGTTTGGTGGAGTAGGGGAGAAGGAGGGAGGTGGCCACAGGCTTCTAGATAGAACCTCTTTGGACAGGGAAGTGGGATTTATTTTCAAACTACAGTGCTCATGCCGTCCATCCAAATTCTGATATGTCCTGGCAGCCTACATCTGATGAGAATTTCTGTTGTAAGGAGCCACTATTACCGGTGGAATATTTCCTGGTTTTGCTTTGTATCAAAGTGAAAAATAAGGGTGAGAACCACTGTAGAAAACAGCACATAATTTAAACAGAATCATGAATGATACCAGTTAGTGTATCGGCTTAGCAGTTCTAATAATAATGGCTGTTTTAATATATATTTGATAGAAAACCCATGGCATGCATTTCCTTTTGGTTAAGTAAGCCTGTGGAACATGCGGACATAACTGGGATGTCTCCATTCAATAGGTCTCAGTACATGTAAATTACAGACAAAGTACCAAGGGGAAATGTACAATGTGTTACGGTTGGCTTTGCACACACAAATCTATAGCAATGAGAGAGTGAACAATTCTAAAGTAATGTTTGAGATTAAGTCTGTGTTATCTTGGATTTCCAATAAATTCTACCATGTAGATCACAGCTCTGAACTGTATGTTATATACTCTCATTTCTCTGGCCTTGGTGACCTTGGTACCATAATTGCTGAAGTAATACTGGGGAACATTGGTGGCAAAAGAAATAGAGGCTTATGAATATTATTTAAATTTAAAAACCTAACCAATACAGGGACTTAAAGTTCTAAGTACAAAAATTGGGAAGCAGATGAGAGTAGGGATGGTTTAAATGAGCTAAATTCTCCTATATTAAAGTAGGAAGTCAAAAGACAATGTCTAATTTGATATAACAAGCATTCTTGAGATATAATTTATAGATATGGAAGTGACCAGTAGGAGAAGCACAAATAGAAAAATGTTAGAGTCGCCAGCACTAAATGAGGAAATGAATGCAGAAGGAGGTGAGAAAGGGAAGAGTTGCTTTTCAATATAAATCCTCCTGAACTATCTAACATGCAAGTATGTGAATATATTATTTTCATAATAGAACATTTAAAAAGAGATGATATAAGCATTACTTAATATATCATATTGATTCAGAATTTTAAATATTTTTATTACAAGTTAATACAGATTCATTAGCAATTTGAGAAATACAGAAGAGCATAAATTAAAATAAAATCACTGGTGATCCATCCACTCAAAGGCAATTGCTACTAGCAGTGTGGTGTCTGTCTTAGCAATTCCACCCCTGCCCCACAGATAACTTAATAAAATGGAATTTTAGAGTAATTACTGATCATTTGTAATGATAATTTCTTCATGATAATAAACATCATCATAATGCTAACTAATATTTTTTGTTATGGTAGGTATCCTCTTAAGTGGTTTATATATATTAATTATTTTCATTTCCCCAGCACCCCATGAAGTAAGTGCTTTTACACTCTCCCTGTTAGAGATAGGGTAACCAAAACCCAGAGTGTTAAGAACTTACTCAAGACGCTAGTAGATGGCAGATTCCGGAAATGAACCCTGGCAATGAATAAACAGGAGTGATAAAAGATTGTCAACCAAATTTTGATTGAATATATTCTACCCTATGCGATACAAATTAGATATTAAGATATCTTTGATCCTTTAAAATTCCTTTAGGTATCTATTCTGTATTCGGAGTATAATGTAGACTCTGGTTATCAGTTCCTGTTGCTTTTATTCGCTTTAAATTGTTAAAGTGTAATACTTTTTTTGAAATATATTTTAAAACATTTTAGAACAGTTTTATTTCTATAGAAAAGTTGATTAAGATAATACAGAGAGTTCTTGTATGTCTGACAACTGGTTTCCCCTGTTAGGCATTTCTTATATTAAAATGGCATATTTATTACAACTAAAGAGTCACTGTTGATACATCATTAATAACTGAAGTCTGTACTTTTTTTAAAAAATTAATTAATTAATTAATTAATTTATTTTTGGCTGTGTTTGGTCTTCGTTTCTGTGCGAGGGCTTTCTCCAGTTGCGGCGAGCGGGGGCCACTCTTCATCGTGGTGCGCGGGCCTCTCACTATCGCGGCCTCTCTTGTTGCGGAGCACAGGCTCCAGACGTGCAGGCTCAGTAGTTGTGGCTCACGGGCCCAGTTGCTCCGCGGCATGTGAGATCTTCCCAGACCAGGGCTCGAACCCGTGTCCCCTGCATTGGCAGGCAGATTCTCAACCGCTGTGCCACCAGGGAAGCCCCTGAAGTCTGTACTTTTTATTTTAGATTTCGTTAGGTTTTACCTACTGCCCTTCTTCAATTCCAGGATCCCATCCAGGATACCACTTAGATAACCTCTTGCCTGTGGGTATTTCTCAGTTTTCTCTTGTTTTTGTGGATGTTGACGGTTTTGAGGAGTACTGGCCAAGTACACTGTAGGGTGACTCCTACTGGAATTTGATGGTTTTCTCATGCGTGGACCAGACTTAGTGTACGTGTTAATGTGATTTTTCCATTGGTGATGTTAACCTGATCACCTGGCTGAGGTAGCGTCTATCAGATTTCTCTCGTGTAAAGTAACCCTTTTTCCTTTGCAGTCATTGTACACCCACACTCAAGGAAGGCGGAGCTATGTTCTCCCCTTTTTGAAGCTGGTGTATCTATATGAATTATTTGGAATTCTTTTGAATGAAAGATTTGGCCTTTATTCTCTGTTTATTTATTTCTTTATTCAATCCTTTATTAGTATGGACACGTGGATATTTATTTTATACTTTGGGTTATAATCCCATATTACTTTATTTTCTCGCCCAAATTGTTCCAGCTTTGGTCAAAGGCGTTCCTGCATCTCTTTGACATACTCCTTTTTTTTTTTCCCCAGCACTTCCTTACTTTCTGACACTATAAGATGCCCCAAGCTCATCTTTATTTTCCCCATTGCAGTCCTAGAATCAGCCATGTCTCCAAGGAGCCCTGGTTCCTTTTATTGGAGGGTGGTGTTAAAAACCGAGAGTGGTAGGTGTGCTCATTGCTACTGGGGTGTCCTTGTTTTAGGCCCTCTCAGCTGACTGAGAAACAAATATACGGTGAGTGTATTCACCCGTCAATAATTGTTTGTGTGTGTAACAGTGTGTATCTATATGAAGCTATCCATGAGTCCATTTGATATCTGCAACTCGATTCCCTTACCACATGGATCATTCTAACCTCTTACCCTTGTTTATATGTAACTTCCCACTCTAAATATGAGGCATCTGGTTCAAACCATCTGCCATCCATTTACTTAGTCATTCACTGACAGCTTACATGCTAGCAGGAGCAGAACTCTTAACCTGCACCCCTGTGGAAAACAGCATCAACTAGGTGACAGTGCTTTAGACCAGCTTATTTCCCCTTCAGTCTTGCAGACTCCTCATTTCTGAAGTTACTTAGGTCACACCTCTTTCCCCCTGCCCCTTCAGTGAGATTATTTCATACATTTGTAAGGCAGTTAGATTGCTTCGTCACATTCCGCATTCCATTCTCGGATTCCCTGATCTCCTACATGATTTTTAAAATTTGCATACGTCAAGCTTCACTCTTGTACTGTAAAGTTCAGTGGGTTTTGGAAAATGTATAATGTCATGTATCCACCGTTACAGTTTCATACTGAATACTTTCACTGCCCTAAAATATCTCTTGTGCTTTACTATTCAGCCCTTTTTTTCCTCCCTCTGAACCCCTGGCAACCACTGATCTGTTTACTATCCCTGTAGTTTTGCTTTTCCCGAGTATTATATATTTAGAATCATACAGTGTGTAGCCTTTTCAGATTGGCTTCTTTCATTTAACAATAGGCATTTAAGATTCATCCATGTCTTTTCATAGTATGATAGCTCATTTCTTTTTGTTGCTGAATAATATTTTTTTTTTCTGTGGATGCACTGCAGTTTATCCATTTATCTACTGAAGGAAATCTTGGTTGCTTCCAGTTTTGATAATGAATAAAGCTAAAAACATTCACATGCAGGGTTTCTTACCCCTCCCCCCCGATTTATTGAGGTATAATTGACATATAATATTATGATACGCATATATCTATTATGTATGTATTTAATGTATATAATGTGACGATTTGGACATGTTTTCAAATAAGTTGGGTAAATACCTAGGAGTGTAATTGCTGGATACTATAGTAAGACTATAGTTAGCTGCCAGTTGTCTTCCAAAGTGGCTGTACTGTTTTACGTTTCCATCAGCAATGAATGAGCGTTAAGTTGTTCTGTATCCTTGGTAGCAATTGGTATTATCAGGTTTATTCTTATTTTTTAGCCATGCTAATAGATGGGTAGTGGTATCTCATTGTTTTAATGTGTAATGTATTATCTAAAAGAAACCATGGCTTTTACTTGAAATAGCATCTAGAAGTTCCTAGAAGTCCCTGATTAGAGTCTTTGCGAATCTTACTCCAGAAAGTGTGGAGACTTTGAAAATGCAGAGAACTCATATGAATCCTCAGAATGAATGCCAGCAGTTAAAATTTAGTAAGACTTTTTTTTTTAACTGATTTGAGCAGAAAAAAAATGAGTGAAAAAAGAAAAAACATAGCAATACAGCAGGACCAGATAAAGGGAAGTGTGGACACTGGCAATAAAACATTGAATTCCAGGAGTGCTATAAAATTTTATGAGTCCTGGGATCTTCCTTTGAAATAGTAAGAGAAATAGCCTATAGAATAGAAATAAGTTCATCTTCCATTGGAAGGGCACTAGGCAATGGCAGCCTGAAAAACCCCAGAAAATGAGCTGCGTTTGAGTCATGTATGGCAGGAAAAGGGTTAATTTCTTTAATATTTCACTAGCCTTCAGTTTGGTGGCACCTATCTTTCTCTTACCCCCATTTACTGAATCACCAAGAAGTCCTATTGAGTCCACCTCTGAAATATCACAAAGCCCCCTAGTTTATGTCATCCATTCATAATTGGATGGTGGCAACCGCCTATTCTACTCAATCTTGTCCACTTCAGATCCATTTTCCTCAATGGAACCAAAATAATCTTTCAAAAACACAAAGTTAAATTCCTTAACAGCTCTTCTTCCTGTGAAAGCTGAAACTTCTTAATTTGGTTAAAAGCCTTACATGAACTCATCCCTTCTTAATAAACTATTTATACATCAAGATACTCTCTTCCTTCTTTTTAAGTCAAGATCCCTGATCTTTGGTGTTTCAGGAGAAGTCTAGGACACTAGATTGTAAATTTTTGAGAGCAAAGACTGATTTTGTTATGTAATTGTTCATACAGAGTACTCAAAGATTATTAGTTGAATGAATATATATTTCATAAAATGTTTATTATAATGCACTTAATAATAATAAGTAAAATTATCCAAATAGCTAATAGTAGGAAATTGTTAAATAAATTAGATAGAGCCATATAATGAGCTACTATGTACTATTAAATTGTGTTTGGCTTGTATTCTTGGTCAAGTATATGCACTGTAACAAACAATAAATAAAGCTGTTTATATAGTTTGATTCCAGTGTCAGACACTTATGGACATAGAGATGAGTTTGGAAAAAGGGTATCAGAACATTAGTATATTAATATCTCTTGAGTATCAGGACTATTTTTGTTTCTATGCCTTTCCTGTATTTTCCAAATACTCTATAATTAATCATGGAATTACTTATATTTTCAAAATTCATTATAAAATATATTTTTGTATTCTATAGAAAACAAACTTATGGTTACCAAAGGGGAAAGGCGGGGGGAGGATGAATTAGGAGTTTGGGATTAACAGATACACACTACTATATATAAAATAGATAACCAACAAGGACCTACTATATAACACAGGGAACTATACTCAATATTTTTTAATAACCTATGAGGGAAAAGAATCTGAAAATGAATATGTATTTTGAGTCTATAAAAGAACGTATATATGTATACATATATATGTTCATATATATATATGTATATTTATAACTGAATTACTGTGCTGTATACCTGAAACTAACATTGTAAAAACTTAAAATTACTGATTATTTTTTAGTGATTTGTTATCATAGGATTACTTTTAACTTTGACAAAAGAAAAGTGCTAGCTTTATGTTCATGCAGTTAAAAGGTCCAATTCTAAGTAATACAGTATAGCCAAGGGGATAGAAGCAGATACAAACACCAAAAAAAAAAACAAAACTCGCACACAAAAAACAATTGCTGCCTATGGAGATTCCCCAATGATATACCTGGAATGTTCTAGCCATTCTCATTTCAAATGCTGTTAGATACAATGTCCCCCCAGTAGCATTGCAAAAAATGGAAATGATAATTGCTGAATTATCATAGGTAAGAAAAAGCCAGTGCTGCCTTTATACATCTCTGTGCTACTCAAATTAGGTCATTCACAACTGAGCGAAAGCCCAGGTTTCTTTATTAAACACGGAGCCAAAAACAGATGTGAGTTAAAAGAGATCCAGAAGCAACTGTGTCATCATTTCAATGTTTTGTACTTAGTAAACGCAGCTATCACTGTTACTCACCCTAGGTAAGAGTTTGCTCATTATTACATTTGTTCTGTATTGGCTCAGAAAACAAAACCACTGCGTGAACTTACACAAACGCGCCATGCTTAACTGGCACCTATCAGCTATCAAGGCATTTTGCCAGTGTGCTGTTTAACTCAGGGAACAACAACAGCAAAAGAATGTATTCGTTTTGGAAGATAAAATTGTAAAAGATACTTGTGGAAGAACACCCCCGAAAGTGTCGAAACCATATATCATTCCTGCGGGAAATTAGCTTCTTAAATACCTTCTTTCTTTCAGCACTGGTAGATGCAAAGAACGCGCTCCTGAAGAACAGTAAGGAAAACACTGTCTGCAAGTCCTCATTAGGTAATTAGCATGCTACTAGACTCAACAACAGTATCTTCTGGAAGTCGTAAAAGTACGAGAAGGGAATTACAAAATGCATTTTATTATTTATAAATATCATAAAGTATCTACTACTTTATCTTTGGGCTTTAAATCTAATACTCAATTTTAAAGAAGAATCATCAGGTTTCCCCTTAGCTGATTATGACAAAATGCTATTATTCTGCTAAAAGATACTCTTGCTGCCTGATTATCTCAGTTGATTCCATTTTTATCAATCATTGTTTCATATATTGAAGAAGAGTCAAATGATAATAGTTATAAAATCTTTTTTCGCGGACTGAAGGGTCGGCCATTTTTTTCCACTGTAACGGGTACCCAGCAGAATTTCTGGACCACAACAAATATCCAAAGCATGGATGAATAAATTAAGGAATTTATGCTGTCAGTTTACCTTTGTCAATTCAGCTAATTAGATCATCAGACTCAATAACATTCTTAATATGTATTATGTGATTCCATGACTACAGTACTGAGTATATCATGTCTATTTAGAAATTTGAAGTGTATGTTTCCACGTGTTTATGTTATTAAGCATTTTGAATCACACAGACAATATTAATATTCAGTGCTAGGGGCCCAGCTATCTTTATGCCATACCATATTGAATCATCTTTGTCTTCAGTTCTTCTCAGCAGTTTTATACCTGCTAATAGGTGGTTACATAGGGAAAGCCAAAACTGATACTCTGTGAGTAATTATTTGAAGGTTTAAATTCCATTCAACAACATTTACTCAACATCTATAATGTATCAGGCCTTTTCACATACTTTATTTCATTTAGTTGCTTCAGGGACCCATGAAGTGGATATATTATCACTTACATTTGGGGGAAAATATTGAAGTTAAGAGAAATTAATTCACTTGACATAATAAGTAGCTGGCTATGCAGCCAGTCTAAGCTTCTGTAATATCCAGCTCTACTACCCTAGTCTGTTCCTCCTTGAAATAATTTCAGAGGGAGTTTGGTGTAGTAAAAAATTCATGCAGTATCTTGACATGAGTCTGAATCCCTGCTTTGCTGTTTGTTCGTTCTATGACTTTGAGTAAATTACATAAACTTTTCCAGCTCATTTTCTTTTTTTTTTTAAATTTATTTGATTGAAGTATAGTCGATTTATAATGTATTAGTTTCTGGTGTACAGCAAAGTGATTCTGTTATACATATATATATATATTTTTATATTCTTTTCCATTATGGTTTATTACAGGACACTGAGTATAGTTCTCTGTACTACACAGTAGGAGCTTTGTTATCCATTCTATATATAATAGTTTGTATCTGCTAGTCCCAAACTCCCAATCCATCCCTCTCCCATCCCTGCCCCTTGACAGCCAGAAGTCTTTTCTCTGTGTCTGTGAATCTGTTTCTGTTTCGTAGATCAGTTCACGTGTGCCGTATTTTATATTCCACCTGTAAGTGATATTATATGGTATTTGTCTTTCTCTTTCTGACTTCACTTAGTATGATAATCTCTAGGTCCATTGGTATTGCTGCAAATGGCATTACAGTACTATCTCTACTGTTAAAACATCGTTTCATGATAAAGTGTTGCTAACACATATGCAACATTAAACAGCCCCTTCTTTAGATTTGGACAGAGAAAGGGGGGATATTTCCTAGTAGAGGTGTAGTAACGTCTCATATCTTCTCCCATTAAATTCTACATAAATGTCTATAAATTGCCTGAAAGAAAATAAGCGCATTGAAAATAATATAACTTAAAGGGGGAGTAGAAGTTCATAAAAAGCAATGTTGGATGATTAAATGTTTTGAAAACACACATAACACCTCAAAGGTGGGGGCCAGTAAAAGTGAAGAAATGAATTCTAAGCCATGAAATTCTGCCACAAAATAAAGACATCGAAACCAGCAAAGAATCCAGATCTTTACTCCAAGAGATAGAAGAGTAAAACATGCGGTAAAGCAAAACAATATGGGATTAAAAAAAAACACTAGAGAAAGAAAACTACTCTAGAAATTATTAAAGTGACACAGAATGGGAAATTAAATCAGTGAAATAGAAGGTAAAGTCCTGACACAACTGGAGAATGTGGGAAAACTTGTTAAAAAGATAGAGTAGGTGACAGATCACGTAGGACCCAAAGGAAAAAGTACAGAAGTCCAAACCGAGTATACTGGTTTCCAAAGTGACAGAAAGTATGTCACATACTAAATTGCTAAGTATTTCCAAAGTAGAAACAGGAATTGAGTTTTCAATTTGAGAGACATTATAGACCAAGAAAAAGATGAAAAACACAAACTAATACAGAGAGAATTATTTACAAAGTTTATAAACATTAGGGGAACATTGATATATGGTGTAAATTGAAAAATGTGCGTTGTGTGTAAGTCAACTCTTTTGGATGTTTCCTCTATTAACTGAATATATAATATATATATATATTATATATTATATATATATTATATATAATATATATAACTGAATATATAATGTATATATTAACTGTATATATATACACACACACACATATATACACGTACACACATATATATGTATATATATACACATATAATACATATATATGCATATATGAATTTCACTAAGTGATATATACTTGTGTAAATAAGTTACATATATATTTCCAGTATTATTTTACTGAAATAAATTGATGTTAAAGAAATGAAAAATTCACCTAAATGTTTCTCCACAGTTTCAGGATCACTTATTCTTGAATGGAGGGCTGTGGCATTGCTGTGGAAATGTATGAATTATGACAATTAGTTATCCAGACAACATGTATAAAGATACCATTCATTATATAAGCACTAGAGGGAACAAATGAATATTTAAATAAACAAAGCAAAACTAATTTAACAGTATCTTAAATTTAATGCTCAGTCAGTCTTATAATAAGGAAAAAAAAAGTGAAAATACAACATGTTATTGTTATGGTCTGAATGTGTCCTCCAAAATCCATATGTCGAACACCCCCCCCCCCCGCCCAATAATGTGATGGTAGTAAGAGGTTTGGGTGGTGATTAGGCTTAGATGAGGTCATAAGGTCTCTTATAAGGATTAGTGCCCTTGTAATAGTCGCTAGAGAGCTTGCTCCGTTCTGCTCTCTGCCTTGTTCCGATACAGTGAGAAGATGGTCATCCATGAGCCAGGAAGTGTGCTCTTACCAGACAGCGGATCTGCTGGGACCTTGATCTTGGACTTCCAGCCTCCAGAATTGTATCAAATGAATGTTTGTTGAAAGTCACTCAGTCTTTGGTATTTAGTTACAATAGCCTGAACTAAGTCACCAAAAGGGATTTGATAATGGCATAAAACAAGCAAACTTCTTCTGCATGATCGTCTGTAAAATCATATGGTAAATTAGAAGAGCTAATAGTGAAGTAAGTGGTAAAAGCTTTAGTCCAGTGGGATGTGTGATCTACATAAAGAAAACTAAGAAAGTTTATTTGAAAATATGTGTAATCTTTTTTGTTTAGTAATGTTTTCTGGTGATCTATACCGTTTGATTTTGTACCCACATATTCTGTGCTCCTATTATGTGCCTTGAAGAAAAGGTAGAATATAGTGTTTAGGAAATACTTCTTGATTGAATGAATGGCGGCTCTGAATCAAGACCCCTCTTTCCAGTGGATGCCATTTCCGCTCCAAACTACCTGGGTTCATCCATCTTTGAATTCCTTGGAACACATTTACTTGTAGCACACTTTTAGTTAATTCAAGAACTAGTTATATATAGTTGGTAGTGAATTATCCTCCTTAATAATAATGATAAAAATTACAGGTACTTCCATTTAGGAAAGTGTTACAAAATGGAGATCTCACATATTTAAATTTTAAATAGTTGTGTTGACACCAGAGCTTGTTTATTAGGGAAGAATTGCATCTTCACTGATCATGTAATCAACTTGAAATGTGCAATGTGCAGTGATAGTTTCAATGCATTTAGTGCAAAGTTCCTCAGGTAACAATGATAAAAAATGACATGCATGAGGGGAAGCTAACAAACTTAGATTTGAATGATGCTATTAATATTTTAATGGTTTCTCAATGGTTTAAGAGTATATGAGTTTAAAAATAAACTTTTTTGAGGATAAGATTATTTTTCTGTGGTAATGCATTTCTAAAATATAAGCCAGCTTGAAAATATGTTGTCCAGTTTCTCAGGAATATCTATCCTAAATTGAAGACAACCTCTTTTGAATTTTATGGATGAGAAGTATTTTTTTAATTTGACCTCTTCCTCTGAATCATTCTCGAAAATCCTCTATTTCAATATAAATGTCTCCTCCGGATTCTTCTGGGTAAATAATTTATATTCTAGCCTCATTTGCCATTTGAATCTGCATACAGAGTGCTGTTGCCCATATTTGTCAGTGATATTCTAATTAGTGTACATATTTATGATGTATTGCTTCATGAAAATATTGAATTATAAACATAATTTTCTACTTAATTGAATATATTAGGATAGTGTGTTTCATAATTTGTATCACCCAGAAATGCTCCTTTGGAATGGTTTTACATTATTATTATTATTTACAAATAAATGCTAGTACATTGAAGATTTTACAGATTAGTAAATTGTGGTTTATAAAGGTTAACTTACCCAAAGAACACTCAACAAGGAAAAAAAATATTGAACAAGCAAGATTCAGCCTTAGGTAGTTCAGAATTCTGAGCTAGCATTCTTATTTATGAATGAAACTGCCTGCAATCTACCTCAAATTCTGAAATAAAGATTATCTGTACTGTGAGAGGTACAAACATTTTCTAAATGATTTACACTACATTATATATGCTGTGTATAATGTATTCAGTAAGTTTTAATGCAAAGCCTTTTCAAGCAAAACTTTTCCTGCCGAATACTTGCTGCAGAATAATGTTTACACCTATATAAATTATCTACATTTTAGAAAATGTTGTCAAAGCATGTGGTGTTACTTTACACTTTACACACACACACACACACACACACACACACACACTCACAAACCAGCAGTTATCAGAAGAACGGAAAGATTCTAATATACAAGAAAATGGTTCCCAGTATAAGAAAGTTATATTTAAAATATTTAATGAAGTACATTCATATCTTGGTTTGAAGAAACATAAGCCATTGAAACACTTTCTCTTTTCTCTTTTGCTCTGTGGTACATTTAAACTGCATCCAGAGTTAAATAAATGTTACTTAAAACATACAGAAAAAATAGAATGTTGCATTTTTTCATGGTTACTGATGGGGGAAAGGCAATGCATGAGACCATCTTTTTTTTAAAATAAGTCTAGCAACTATGCTTGTAAATTAAATTGTTAAAATGAATTGATACGGGAAAATAATTAAATTTTAAATCTATTGTTAGACAATCTTAAATTTCTAGGGTACTAGCAAATATTTATTGCCAAGCATATTTTGAAACAGTCTATTATTTTCATAATTGTTTGAAAAAATTCCACATGTAGAAATATGATTATAGACATTCATATTTAAATTATTCAGATAAGTAACGTGGAGATGTAAGTTTAGAGATGAGTTACTTGAGAACAGCATATTTAATACTGAACATTTAATTTGGGATAGTATGCTTATAAGTGATTATTAAATATTTATACAATTTATGTTTGATTATAAAGTTATCCTATAATAACGATACCACTGAACCCTCAATCTTTTTTTTTAATTTTATTTATTTATTTATTTATTTATTTATTTATTTATGGCTGTGTTGGGTCTCCGTTTCTGTGCGAGGGCTTCCTCTAGTTGCGGCGAGCGGGGGCCACTCTTCATCGCGGTGCGCGGGCCTCTCACTATCGCGGCCTCTCTTGTTGCGGAGCACAGGCTCCAGACGCGCAGGCTCAGTAATTGTGGCTCACGGGCATAGTTGCTCTGCGGCATGCGGGATCTTCCCAGACCAGGGCTCGAACCCGTGTCCCCTGCATTGGCAGGCAGATTCTCAACCACTGCGCCACCAGGGAAGCCCCTGAACCCTCAATCTTGAGATACGTTCAAAATGAACGAAAAAAATAATCCTTCCTATCATTTTCCCATTCTGATAGCCCTGGCTGGGGACCAGGACCTTTCGTCAGTCCAGATGAGGCATGGCCCGGGTGCAGGGCTGTAACAGTGACAGGAATGCAGTGTCCCTAGTGCCCTGTGACTGCAGTCAGGCTACTCCAACTGAAATGATCAAGGATCATTTATTCAATTGCAGCAGTGAACAGAGGGCACTTTTAAAACTCTTTTCACAGTTGTTTCATCAAGAGAGCTCATTTAGGAAAAATATTTGAAACATCAATCTATATTAAAATTTTTCTTCTCAGTTAATTTTGCCTTTTTTAGGATCTTTTATCACTCTTTTTCTGGTTTATTTGCTTTTTGACTACTCTTGGTAATGAGATAAATGCAGACACAACCCAGTGCGTGGGGGGGCCTTGGTTCTGTAAAAGACTTTAGTCCAGTGCTAAGTCAAAGAAAAAAATGGATAATAGTTACAAACTTGTCTTTGATAGTTTGCGTTTTAAATTTCACCAACTGCAGTATCACTAAATCTGCTCTTTTTGCTAGGAGTTTTCGGTAATTTCTATAGGTATTTAATTTTAGCAGCCATTTGTTTTTCTACTGAACTATTCTGTTACAAAAATATAAGTAAATGCATTGTATAAATCAACGTTTATAGTTTTCATATGGATTTTTGTGGCACTTGACTATTTGAAGAATGAAACCATCCTACAAACGGCCCTAATACATATGATTTTAAGTACAGTATTTCAGTTTTTAAAAAAGGTTGGGCTCATTACCTTGAAAACTGGCAAGTGTTTATACTTAAAAATGTTGAAGGAAAGCAGTAAGAAGGAAATTAAGCGGTTCACGTGTGAGACAGGGTTTTCACAGTGCTATGGCTACCTGTTACTTGGGAATTCTTTTTTGGTAGGGATTATGCTGAAATATCACTGCAGATGAAAGCCCTCTCAGTCAAGGCTGGAGGGGAAGAACCTGGCCTGCAGTGTGCTCTGTTCAGAATAAAATAGCATAAAAATAATTTCTAAGGAAGTAATTGGACTGGATTGGACCTCAGGTGTGTGGGCAGAAACCTGGCGTATGTGTGGGTTGGCGGAAGAGTGGCCGCCAATGATATCCACGTCCTAGTCCTAGGAAACTGAATATGTGATGTTACATTGGCCAAGGGTGCTAGGGTTGCAGTGAATGAATGTTGCTTAACAACCAATGAATGATCATGGGAGGAAGCAGCTGACCTTGAGAGGGGGCGATGAACCTGAATTACCCGGTGGGTCTGAAGATGAGAACTTGTCCCGGCTGTGGTCAGAGGGAGAGGTGACTGGAAGAAACAGAGGACTCTACCTGCCCTGGCTGGCTTTGAAGGTAGAGGGAGGGGCCAGGAACCAAGGAATGTGGGCAGCCTCTAGGAGCTGGAGAAGGCAGGGAACCAGATTCTCCCCAGAGCTTCCAGAAAATAACGCAGCTTTGCTGGCCCCTTGATGTAGCCAGCTGAGACCTGTGCTGGCCTTCTGCCCTAAAGAGCTGTAAGGTAATAACTTTGTGGTGTTGGAAGCCACAGAGGCTGTGGTAAAAATTTTCCATCAGCCGTAAAAATCTAAAAGGTGAGGTTGAAATGTCAGACCTTCCATGCTGAATTGTTCCTTCCTGTAAAGGAATAACATTTTGCATGTTAAGAAATTGCATTTTCCTTCCTGAGACATCTTGGCCTCCTTCCCCTTCAGCTGTCATGTGCCACCAGCCACTGCTGTCTTGCCTTCCACGTTCTGAATCCGTCTCAGATCAGTTTGGTTCTTTCCATCCCCCTTGCTTTTCTTCTACCCCTGCCGTTCCACTTTGAATCTAGATCTGGAAGCCACCTCCTAGCTGGTCTCCATTCTCTAGTTTCACCCTTGCCTTTGAGAGACCCATTAAATCTAGGGTCACGAGCCCTAAATCCCACTTGACCTTGTCAGTTCTCTTCAGGGAAAACTGCTCAGTGGGTTCTCATTACTCATAGTATAAAATCGCATCTACTTCAAGCGTGGTAAATCTTGCTTTCAGACTTTAATTTCTTTGCAGTTTGTATCCTCACCTGTTGGTTTGGTGACTCCTCTTTCTTTCTTCAGTGCTCCGCTTAAGTGTCTCTTCCTCCAGAGACCTTCTTTGAACTTCTAAACAAAGGTGAACTTGGCATCTGCTACCTCTGCCTAACTCCCCGCAGTGGTGGGCATTCAAGTTTACCTGGGTGCACCTGGATTCACAGCCCTTCGTGAATTATCTAGCCTGGTAGACTCACTCTGTATTTGTTTCAAAATTGAATGAGTTAATGCATAAATAAATGGATATTTATTATCCCTGAAGCAAATTTTAATTTATTGTTTTTTTCACCCCATTGCATGATGTTGTGAAAAGAGAGAAGTCAAAAATACATAAGAAAACATGAGGCTGGTGAGTACAAATACAGTAGTATTTGGAAAAAGAATAATAGTAAATTTGTTTTCTATGGGGCTTATAACATGGGTTTTCCTGTGTTGAGCTTACTAATAATGAATACAAAAGTTTAAACCATTACAGATGCAAAAGGGCATCCAAGTAAATATTCCTTACCCAGGAAGACCTGGAGCCATGCAAATGGGGAAAACTCATCTGCTTGGGTCCTAATAAGCATTCATTTCATTTCCCGTCAATCACTCATACACTGGAGAAAAGGAGGTCCAAAATCTAATTTTGTAACTGACTGGTGTTTATAATTCTTGCTCTCCCTACTGCTTTACAAGTTATTGTCTTTCAATTCTGTTGGAAAATCAGCATTCCTCGTGGACAAAGATGTTTAAGCACGCTTTCATATTGTAAATTAATTCTAAATACTTAAAAAATATCCCAAACAGAGATGAGTGTACAGATGACAAAGCAAACCAAAGAGAGAAACACACACAGCAAGACTCCAATCCTCTCCTTGATCTAAGCCTCCTCTGATCTCTTCCAGCATGGAACATCTGTCTGCACAATTTAGCACCTAATTACACAGCGCCTCGTATCAGTAGCTGTTGCATTTCAGGTTCACAAACTATTTTTTCTAAGTTTAGCTCGGTTACTACATTTTCAATGGACTGATTGAAAAACTGTAACCCCAGTGGATGTATTAAAATACGGTGAGAAATGATAGTGCTTAGTCATTTTGAGGACTTCAGTTGGCGTTTTTGCTCATCCCTTTTCCAGAAGAAAAACGCTTTGGGAAACAGAATTAATATTGAAAGCTTGACTGTGAATAAAGATGAAGAGAATCTCGACTTGGACCCCAGGTGGGATTACCTGGTGTGTTGACATGTAGCAGGTGGACACGCTTCCCCGCGATCAGCAGAGAGGGTGGAGGGAACCACAAACCATCGAGCTTCATACCTTTTCCCGTATTTCTTATCAGTTAATTTAAAATAATTTTACGCCATGAGTATTGGAGTCAAGGTGAAACTAACACTATTTCAACAAAAACTTGCTTGTGGGAAGAAAAACCTAGGAATAGCCCCAGTGTTAGAAGGGAAACATTTGCGAGTAATTGTATAGGTACAGAGAGACAACAGGATTGGCTGATGGATTGGATACTTTGTTAGTTTGCTAGGGATGCTGTAACAACGTACCACACACTAGGTGGCTTCAGACAACAGAAGTTCATTTTCTTATCGTTTTGGAAGCCAGAAGTCTGAAATCAAGGTGTCAGCAGGGCACTGCTCTCTCTGAAAGCAATAGGGAAGGATCTGTTCCAGGCTCTTCTCCCAGCTTCTGGTAGTTCCTTGGCTGGTGGCAGCATAACTCCAGTGTTCACATGGCATTCTCGCTGTGTGTGTCTGTGTCCAATTTCCCCTTTTCATAAGGATCGTATTGGATGGGGGGCTCACCTTACTACAATACGACCTCCTGTTAATTACATGTGCAATGACCCTATTTCCAAATAAGGTCACATTCTGAGATATTGGGGGTTAGGACCTGAACCTATGAATTTGGGGGAGGACACAGTTTCACCCATAACCAATACTGTATGTGAAAATAGAGAGTCAAAAATGAGGCAACTAGAAGAATAGAATTGCCCTTCGATGGGAAAGGGAAGACTGAGAGGACCAGATATATGGGGGAAATCAGATGTAGGGCCCTGGAAAAATGGATTTTGATGGGTCTATGCGAAGAGTGTGTGTTTAGAGTGAGGACTGGGGAGTCCCATAAACCAGTAAAACAATAAATGATAAAATATTTAATTCTCTGTGTCTGGAAATTTATATCAATAATGCTTGTGTGGAGAAAAATATATTGATTGCATAAGATAATTTTTAACTATCCAAAGCATTTATCATTTTTCTTAATGTGCATCAAGGGGTAATCATCATATGTATTAAAGAGTTATGCAAATGTGGACTGGTGTTTTTTTTTTTTTTCCTAAATAAATGTATCTTATGCATTTTATCCCTGAGTTAGTTTATCATTTCCAGTCTTTGCTGGCAAGAGTTTATGGGCTGTGAATGGGATTTGGCAAGGAAGCCTTCCTTAGGGAATGAGGAAATGGAAAGCAGAATAGAAGCATTGTGCACTGCTAGAAGATTTTTCTTTTAAGCGGACATTGCTGTTTTATTGGTGGAAGTAACCATGGAATTTGATAATTAAAAGAAAGAATAAGCAAAATTCCAGGCAACAAGAAGTGAGACTTTTATAAGAAGCCATGTCAAGCATGAATAATATCTTGAACACTCAATTCATTGGCCTTGATATACTTCCTCTTAGACCCCTGCTGTAATCATATTTAAATTTCTAAAAGCTTTCATGCTCACACAAAAGGAGACAGGGAAGAAGTGTCTCAGGACTTTTTCTCTCTCTTATAGTAGCAGGCCATGTGATAATAAAATATTCGTGTATTCTTTCAGTTAACCAATATTTCTGAATTATTTGGAAATGGAAAGTAAAACATAAGGATCACAGTTAATTTGATAGTCATACATTTGTGCTAATAATTATCAATTATAGATTTTTAATATCTACACATTTAGACAATTGAAAGATATGTGCACATATGTTATAAAGAAAATTGGATCTTGGTATCTATATCAGCGTTGCTCAACAATTTTTGAGGGTAGAACATTGCAATAATTATTATCTGTCCTTCCTAACTATGTAATTAGAGCATTGAGTTTGGCAGGAGGTCTCTCATTTAAATTGATGATCATCGGAGAATAAAAACTTTTAGACTGCATGGTCTGGAAAAGAGAAAAGAGAATTGGTGGTGAGAAATCCTGGTTTTGCTCCCAGATTTAGAATAGCTCCATCATATGACTTGGAGAGCAAGTCAATTAATTCTATTTGTAGAGTGTTAAATGCAGTCACCCACTTTCTTGGCATGGTATCCATATCTTTGATCTTGTTTGACCAGAGTGAAACCAGCATGACTACATTTTGCATGCCTAGACTATCTGATCAGATAGAGTAATGATCCATGTAGCCTTAGTCATCAGTCAGGAAATAGGGAATGATGAGGAAGATGAAATTCTGAAGGTTGAGATTGGCGCGATCCAAGAAAGGTACAGAGCTCAAATTTTAGCAGGAATGAGTTGATGGGACAAATGTGAGTTACCAGGCAAGAAAGAGTCTCAGTGCCCAAGATGCTTTTTCGTGAACCACTTTCCTGGCAAAATTACATTGGGGATTATGACTTGTTTAGTGTTACTGTGCCCGCAAGAAATTGTGCTTTATTGCAACATTTACTAGATACATTATCAAATATATTCTAGCAATTAACACTGTAGCCATTACCCAGTGAATTAATGAGTATCTGATATAACTTTGGTAACTCTTTACCCCAGCTCACCATTATGATAAATGGCCATATTCTTTGCCCCCTTCTAGCCGTGTCCACTTGTGTTCTGCTTGGTGCACAGTTCAGAACATGTTCCTATTTTCATCCTAGCTCGAATAACATTTGACTTAATATCAACACTTTTTTGTTACCGGTGCTGTACCATCTTCCTCTTGGTTTATTCCTTTGACAACCTGAAACTCCAGCCATTCCCGGGTTCTGATCCACAAGATACTCCTAGGGCTGCCATAACAAAGTAACTCCAGATGGGTGGCTTAAACAGCAGAGATTTATTATCTTAGACTTCTGGAGGCTAGGAAAGTGAAATCAAGGTGTAGGCAGAGCCACACTCCCTCCAAAGCTTCTAGAGGAGGAGCCTTCCTTGCCTCTTCCAGCTTCTGGTAGACCCAGGTGTTCCTTTGCTTGTAGATGCATCATTCCAGTGTCTGCCTGTCTCGTCACCTGGCGTTCTCCCGGTGTGCTGTTGTCTTCACTTCATCTTCCTTCTTTTTATAAGCATACCTGTCATATTGGATTAAGAGCCCACCTTACTCCAGTGTGACCTCATCCTAACTCATTATATCTGCAAAGGTTCTCTTTCCGAATAAGGTAACATTCACAATCACTGCAGGTGGGATGCCCCTCAACACATCATCTTGGGGGACACGATTTAACTCAAACGTCGCTTTTATGAGTGATATTTGTGCATTTCCTGTGTAAACCCTGTGCATCGCTTGACATGCGAAGGCTGACATATCCAAAGAAACAAATGCTATGTCCCTGTCGGTCAAGGAAAATCATCACAGTCACTATTTATAGAAAATCCTGTATATACCAGATACTCTATGAGGATTAACTTATTCAGTGCTTTCAGCAGCATGCAGGTAGGTATATTCATTTTACAGAGGAGAAGTAGGTCTCATCTCACACAATAATCATGGGCCACATCAGATCTGACTCAAAAGTTGGTGCTCATTCTGCAACTGTATGACACTGCCCTCAACCCAGAGGGCTTATTAAAGTGTTCTTTGAACAAGCAGTGATAAGCATATGGTGGGCACTAAGTGGGTGAAACGTAATCTGGGTCAGGGAAATGGAAAGGGTGTCAAGCCAGTGACACAATGTAATTCGAGTTGATTAACCAAGGGAAGGTTATTTTAGAGAAATTTAATGTTGTGTAAGCAATACAGGACCCCAATACCCAAACCAGAAATGGGTGAAATTATAATTATAAATTATTATATATAATAAATTATGTAAATTATTATATATAAGTTATTATATATAATAAATTATAATTATAAGTGAAATTATAGCTCAACTTCACTTTTAAGCATTGGAGCAAAAACCTTAAATAAAATTCAGTCATATAAATGTGAAAGGATCATAGCAAATTGAGTTTTATTTCAGATATGCAAGGATAGCTCAATATTAGAAAACTAAATAATGAAACCTAGCATATTAATATTAATCAGAAGATAAGCCTGTGGCCATGTCCACAGATGCCTAATATGCATTTGATAAAGTATAATACCCTGTCATAATGAAAAAATAATTATTTTAGGAGAATAACATAGACAGGAAGTTCTTTAACTTCTTGAGTTAACAGTCAGAAATATCATATTTAGGAGTACAGTAGGAGTACTTCCATAAAAATATGGAATATTATGCCTTCTATCACCTTTAATATTCAGCATTAAACTTGAGATATTAGGCAATCTTAAACATAAGGGTTAAACGGATGGGGAAGCAAGAGACAGGCCATCATATTTGTAGAAGTCACAGTCATGTACCTAGAAGACACAAGGGAATAACTAACAAGCTATTATCACTAATAAAGTGAGTCCATTATGCTATCCAGATCCAATCTCAAAACACAAAAAATCAATAGTTTTCCTACATACCAGCCATAAATAACTAGAACATGTTAAATGGTATGAAGTCCCTTCTACAAAAATAATAAAAGCATAAGATATAGGTAAAATCCTCACAAAAACATGCAAAACTTATTAGGAGAAAAATATTAAATTTCATAAAAGTCCATAACAAAGACCAGAGGAGAAGGAGGATATGTATCAGATTCATGAATGACAAGACTCACTATAGAATCCTTGCATATAAAAGAGAGAATTCTTTCTAGTATACAAATTTAATGCTCCTCCATTCGAAAACTCCAGGATTTTTCAGAAGTGGGAAAAAATTGATTCAAAAAATCACATGTAAATAAAAATGAATAAACAATCCAAGACAATTAAAAAATAGTCATAATGATAATAAGACAAAGTAAACTCAGGCACTTTTTTTTTTTACATGAATTACCTCGTTAAGTCCTTAAAACAATAATATAAAGACTAGAAGTAGACTTCTACATATGTAACAATTTCATATATAGGAGGGAGAGAAAGAAGAGACTGTTTCTATCAGTGCTCTTGCCTGAATGAGGTATCATTGGCTCTCTGTATGGAAAAATGAAGTAAAACTAGATTTCTGCCTGCACACTATAAAAAAACATAAATTCGGGGTAAAGGCCTAACTGTTTTTTTTTTTAAGTTACTTTTTTTAAAATTCTTTTTTTAAAATTTATTTATTTTTGGCTGCATTGGGTCTTTATTGCTGCACGCGGGCTTTCTCTAGTTGTGGCGAGCAGGGGCTACTCTTAGTTGTGGTGCGTGGGCTTCTCACTGTGGTGGCCTCTCTTGTTGTGGAGCACGGGCTCTAGGCGCACGGGCTTCAGTAGTTGTGGCACGTGGGCTCAGTAGTTGTGGCTCACAGGGTCTAGAGCACAGGCTCAGTAGTTGTGGCACGCAGGCTCAGTAGTTGTGGCTCGTGGGCTCTAGAGCACAGGCTCAGCAGTTGTGGCGCACGGGCTTAGTTGCTCTGCAGCATGTGGGATCTTCCCGGACCAGGGATTGGCAGGCGGACTCTCAACCACTGCACCACTAGGGAAGCCCCTAACTGTTTTAAGAGGATAAAATAATAGGTAAAGTCATGGAAATGTTTGTTAACGTTGCATATTTAATGTCCTTATGGTCATTAAACATGAAATGGACAACACAATCAAGGATTGAGAAATTTAACCATGTCGATCCTTAAATCTTATGGAGAGAGAAAAAAATGTCTTCATAACTAAGGTTAAAAGTCAAGGGACATGCAAATTAAAACAATACCGAGATACCACGACTCATCTATTAGAATGGCCAAAATACAAAATACTGGTGATACCAAATTTTGGTGAAGATGTAGAGTAGCAGGAACTCTCTGTTATTGCTGAAGGGAAGGCACAATGGTGCAGTCACTTTGGAAGACAGTTTGTCAGTTTCTTACAAAACTAAACATAGCCACACCATATGATCCAGCATGTGCTCCTTGGTGTTTACCCAAAGGAGTTGAAAACAGCTCCACACAGAAACCTGCACACGGAAATACGCAGCTGTATCCATAATTGCCAGAACTTGGAAGCAACCAAGATGTCCTTCAGTAGGTGAAGGGGTAAATTAATTATGGTACAGCCAGACAATGGAATATTATTCAACACTGAAAAGAAATGACCTATCAAGCCATAAAAAGACATGGAGGAAACTTAAATGCATATTACTACGTGAAAGAAGCCAATCTGAAAAAGCTGTACTGTATGATTTCAACTTGATGTCCGGGAAAAGGCAGAACCGTGGAGACAGTAAAAAGATCAGTGCTTGCTAGGGGTTGGGGGAGGGAGGGATGAAAAGGTGGAGCACAGAGGATTCTTAGGGCAGGGAAAATACTCTGTGTGATACCATAATAATGGATACATATAATCATATATTTGTCCAAACGCAGAGAATGTGTAACATAGAGACTAAGCCATAAGATAAACTATGGATATTGGCTGATTATGATGTGTCAATGTAGATTCATCTGTTGTAACGAATGTAGTGCTTCGGTGGAGGATGTTATAATGCGGAAGACTGCATGTGTTGGGTGGGTGATATTGGACATCTCTGTACTTTTCCCTCACTTTTGCTGTGAACCTTAAACCTCTCTAAAAAATTAATTCTTTTTTTTTTTTTAATTTATTTATTTATTTATTTATTTTTGGCTGTGTTGGGTCTTCGTTTCTGTGCGAGGGCTTTCTCCAGTTGCGGCGAGCGGGGGCCACTCCTCATCGCGGTGCGTGGGCCTCTCATTGTCGCGGCCTCTCCCGTTGCGGAGCACAGGCTCCAGACGCGCAGGGTCAGTAGTTGTGGCTCACGGGCCTAGCCGCTCCGCGGCATGTGGGATCTTCCTGGACCGGGGCACGAACCCGTGTCCCCTGCATTGGCAGGCGGATTCTTAACCACTGCGCCACCAGGGAAGCCCTAAAAAATTAATTCTTAATACAAAAAAGCCAAGGGACTGATGGGAATACACACTTATAAAAGCAAAGAATGAATACCATGAATATGTAAAGAACTCCCATGAATGAATTTTCAAAAGTCACATACACTAATAGAAAGGAAACAGAGATGGGCAATACACATAAGAAGAGACGCTCAACCTTGCTTGCACTCTGAAAGTGCAAATTAGAAGCAAATACAGTTTTCACCCATCGAGTTGACGGTAATTAATGTTGGGTAGTAAAATGATTTGCTAAAGGTGTGGGAACTCCGGGACTGAAGCTGAAGAGCAACTGCTTGGGAGGGCACTTTGGCAAGATTATGTTAAATTTGACATCTGCATCACTCATGCTCCAGCAATTCTGCGTCTTTCTCTTTCCTGTATCAGTGATTCTAAAAGTGTATCCCCATTCTGGCAGCATCAGTACCACTTGGGATAATATCAAAAATGCAGAGTTTCCAGCCCCACCCTGGGTATACCCAATCAGCAATTAATGGTTCAGCAGGTCCTCCAGGTGATCCAAATGCCATAATTTGACAAGCAGGATGAGGGCCGTTATTAGGGAAATAATAAGGGATGACAGAGCCATGCAGTGGAACACTATAGGCTATAATTAAGCAAATATGGGATAGATCTGTAAGTCTTGCTATGCCAAGTTATATTGTTTCCACAATGCAAGCTATAGAACAGGACGTGAAGAGTAGCCATTTATACAAGTGGTTCAGGTAAGACTTGAGTCTTACCTCAAATGATTCCATTTGTTACGAAGGAGAAAGTATTACGTGTTATGTATGTACATTTAAATGAACAACAACAGAAGGTCTTCCCGAGAGTGACTAGCCCAGCGTAGACCAAATAGAATTCACCATCGCCAAGTGGGCCATGTCTGGCATGGTCTCCAAATTGGGGTATGCCCAAACTATACAGTACACCTTGGGCTCTTGGAGAATACATTAGATATTCTGCTTAAATATGCAGTTTTGGGCTTCCCTGGTGGTGCAGTGGTTAAGAATCCGCCTGCCAATGCAGGGGACAGGGGTTCGAGCCCTAGCCCAGTAAGATCCCACATGCCGCGGAGCAACTAAGCCCGTGCACCACAACTGCTGAGCCTGCGCTCTAGAGCCCGTGTGCCACAACTACTGAAGCCCGCATGCCTAGAGCTCGTGCTCTGCAACAAGAGAAGCCACTGCAATGAGAAGCCCACACACCACAACGAAGAGTAGCCCCCGCTCACCGCAACTAGAGAAAGCCCGCAAGCAGCAACAAAGACCCAACACGGCCAAAAATAAATAAATAAATTTATAAAAAAAAGAAAATTTTTTTAAAAATGCAGTTTTTATATCCTGAAACAAGAAAAAACATTGAATTTTATAAGTTTTCATAATGGGATGACAAAAGGGCCTTTGTTCGTACATCAGATGGTTGTCTGCTATTTGTAGTACCCATGATAAACTGAGGGAAGAGTTGATATTCCACCGTGCAATAATGTACCTCTTTGATTTTTCATTGTCTTTGGTTTATTCAGTTTAAAAGGTTAATGGAACATGTTCTTTTAATATCACAGAAACTTGATGATACTTTGTAATGGCTAATGAGGGTAAAAACAAATTTGTATTCGATGTTCACAGGTTAAATGATCACTGATGGGAAAAGGTGCAACCTTCACATTTCCCAAAGGAAAAGGTTTCAAGTTTTCCTGAATTTTTCTGTGATGACAGGTGGCTGTCAGAAATATACTACATATTTGAAAAGAAAACACATTTAAAAAGTGGATATTTAAAAGTGGCCCTTAAAAAGTGAAGAGTAAGTTAAATGCTTTTATAAGTGTGTCATTGCTCTGGAAAGTGCATTTTGAATGTTTGAAAGGACTTGGAATGTTTGATTAATCATTCCACGATTTTGTTGCTAAAATCATGTAAGCCATCATGTATTTTTTTTCGTATTTCCTCACTTCACAAACCCTGAAAAATAAATGTTCTAAACATTTTTGATTATTCAAACATACAATTTTATTTGGAATTTGGACCCATTTGTTCAAAGCTATTAACATGAAATAACTAAACAACTGGATGACAGGAGTGGAAATAAAAATTACTCCCTCAAGTTCAATAAAATATACCTGAATAATAATGAATAATAGTTAACTTTAGTCAATTACAAGTGAAATTGATCAAGCATGTGGAGAAAGGAGCACTCAGTCTCTTTGCTGTTCAGCTCTCTCTCTGCTATTCTCTTCATTGCTAATTTCTAATAATTCTGTATTGTCTTCCAAAAGCTTCCTTTTCCTTTTCTTTTCTGTCCCACCCATGCCCCTCTCACTTAGGCTGATTTTATGGAAGTTGTTGAAAGATCATCACTGTCTTGTGCATAAGCCCAGTTCAAGGAACTGATTCACAGCAACCATGGTCACCGGCCAGAGCTTCAGAACATTTGGTGTCACATGCATGTGCTGTCAGGTGCAATAATCATTTTTTATGAAGTTTATTTCATTCATTCAAAATTTCAGCCAACACAAACGGGTGTACTTGAGATGAACAAAATATAATTCCTTCCCTCAAAGAACTGGCAACCTAGGGAGGAAACGGTTAATACAACAGCAGTATACATAGTCGTGGGGAGACTCTGGGACCATATGGCTTATGTGACCATCTGGGAGGAGAAAGACATCAAGGAGAGCTTCCAGGAGAAGTAGGATTGGCCAGTTGGAAACAGGGCATTCTAGGAGCATACAAAGACAGGAGAGTGAAAAACAGTGTAGTTTCGAGAGGAAATTACCACAGTTTGCTCTGCTGGTAGAAAGCTGGTCTGCAGCAGATGAAATCTCCTGGTTTTAGGCAGTTTTTATCATTGCATCATAAACTTGAGTTTCTCAGCCCTGGCTGTGCATCAGACTTCTCTGGGACCCAACCCTGACACTACTGAATCAGAAACTTCAAGTGGGCCCAGGCACTGGATTTTTTATAAGGTTAGTTAATTCTGAGGGGCTGAGAAGCTTGTCTATAGGTTGTCTGTATTTAATGCTCTTTTAATATTGCAGACCTCCTACATTATAGTTTATCTGTTTCAGCATGTATCCATGGTATTCTTAAGTTAGTTAGTTGTTTCCAGGCCTTGGTCTTTGCTGGAGTTGAAGGCAGCACTCTTATGGATTTGAGCAGAGTACTAAGGGTCCTCAGCACTGACTTGAGCATAGTTATTAGTCTGATTTAATGTGCAGGAATAACATTAATAGCCGGACCGTGAAAGTCTTGAATACCATGCTAAGTAATTTAAAATTTAAATTGACTGAAAAGGTGGATAATCAAACAGAGCAAAACCAACCAGAGTTAAAAATTAGATGTGGCCATCAGGTAATGACTTTAGTTTAAAATCTCCTGAAAATACCTTTAATTTGGGTTTGAACAAGAGGAACATAATTGGATTTTCAGCGTCTTCTCCAAACACAGTAAACTCCAAGCAAGCAGTGTTCTACAGATGAGTATCAGCTGTGTATTTGTTGGGAAATTAGGCATTAATTTCTAGAGCCCTGTCAATACATATTCATTTCTTTATGCGTCCATGTAAAAGTGCATTAGAAATGGGACCTGGTCTCAGCAGGAAGTAGAAATATTCTCCCAACAAAATGCAACCGTATTTTAGGATTCACTTTCATCTTTCTTATTGAAACTCCAAAGATAGCTGTATAAAGTAATCTTCATAGAAATAATCCTTCCTAACTCATCTCAAAACTAGAGTCAGGCATGCACACGAATGCATGCACACTCACATGTACACACACTGAGAGCCCATTATTAAGTGATGGGAATTTGTGCAAAATCCAATAATTTCTAATATAAACAGCCAGAAATTTCAAATGAAGTTTCAAAAATCCTTTCTGTTAATTAAAAATCTTAAATACTCCCGATTCAGTTTACTAAGAAACAAAAAGTAAACTTTATAAGTGTTCTACATAACTAGATCGATTGCAGATGTAATTAGAATAGTCATAACTGGAAAACCTATTTCACGGTGTAGCTATGGTGGCATACACGTGATTCCCTAGAAAAGTGGCTAAAATACAGTGTTTAATAAATCATGAATTATGATTGTTAATATTGCTGCATTTATTTTATCTATGATTTATGTTCACTCTCAGATCTTTTTCTGAGTTGTAACATAGTTAGAAATATAGGTCTTGATTATGAACAGACTTTTCAATCTAGGTGTACATATGCATAATAATTTTGCTTAGCTCTATTTAAGCAGAATAGTATATAAAGATACCACTGTTTAAGTGAAGAAAATTTATTAGTAGTACTGAAGACTTGCATTTACAAAAATTTTGTGTCTTTAATAACTTGCCCACTGTAGTGCAGTCCAGAAATTCTGCATTGGGGTGGGATAATTCTATCCATAACATGTCACAGATGGAGAGCTGACTTTAGCTCTGGAGCACATGTAAGTTGTTGCTATGACTTTATTGTTTAACCAATTTTGCATTCTTTGTGGCAGCCAAGCATTAAGAAGGTAAAGAGTCCCTTCCTCTGGAATTTTCATGATCTGAGTGCTGCCCTACGACTGCATTCTAATACTTAGAAAAAAAGGAAACTCTTGGGCAATAATAAAATGAAAATGTGGGTAAACCCTAAAATATCACCGGGAAGCACAAGCTCAGTATATTAGTTAGCATAACGTGAAAACTTTGGACCATTGAAGATAAATGTTTATTCATGAGAGTTATTAAGGAAAAAGTGCCAAACTTAGAAGGAGAGAGATTTCAAAGAAGAGTTATTCATTTTTTACTGCAGTTCAGTTTCTTTCGTCCAAAATAAACTGATTTGCTTTAATGATCCTAGGATAGTTTCACATCATCTTTGTCATTTCATTTTTGTTTTGTCTAGCATCTGAAAATGTTTTATCTGTATCTTGCTCCAGCCTTTTCTAATTTAAGGAAAGAAGGGAATTTCCAACATCAGTTAATTTTCATAACACCTCTCTGGAAAATCAGTAGCATTTACTTTTCTGGCCTGGGTATTGAGGGGCTTAAGGTGTAATGCTTTATTTATAACCACGGCAATGATTTATCGCACAGAGAGCACCCTGGGAAGCTACATCACTTTAAAAAGTATTAATACATTAATAGAGTAACAGAAAGCAGTCTCAAGGAAATATGCAAATTGAAGAATTCCCTTCTGAGAGGATTGTCTTATACTTTTCTAAAATACAGTTATGACAGTTATAGAAGCGGCTCGTGATGATAGAGAAAGAAGCAGCAGCCCCTGGGGTCCGGGAGCTGTCCTGGCACCCAGGGCTCCACCTGGGGCTCATCAGCACTTCAGCAGGGGCAGGTGGGCCAGGCGTGCAGCCCCGAGCTGGGTACACGGAGATGCACCAGGGAGCACAGCTGCTGAAGGAGATAGCAGCGGGACAGCCGTCCATGACTGCCCAGAGCACTTCACTGCCCGGCTCGAGAGGCTGCAGGGACAGTTCCCCTTCAGGCCTGGGAGCCGCGATTCAGGAAGGGGCTCAAGTCCAAACACCATATCCTGGTCTTACCAGCATGTCACTACTTCCGCTATGGGGGAGGAGCTGGGGGAGGAATTCTCTTCCCCTCTTGAAAAAGTTGGGGAAGATGCTAACAGCCCACCTCCAAAATTCAATCAAGGCACTTTCTTCTGCGAGATAAATTCTGACACTAGTTGCTGAGGTCCATTTGTCTGTTTTCACTGTATAACCTGCAAGTTTGGGATACTATTATATTTTCTATTTTGCAGTTTCCGTTTTTTCTCTGTTAACAATATGTGATTGGAGTATTTTCATTCCACTTCTTCTTTCAACTGTGTTAAATAGTATAGATTTATTTTGATAGAACATGCATTAAGCAACCAATTTGTATTTTATTCACTTTAAACTGGAGCTTAATTTTTTTTAGTTAGCTTTTAATATTTGATGTTAAAGTGTTCAAGGTACTGTAAAGTATTTCAAAATGGTTATCTTGTTAAAAAACCACACTGATTAACCTTTCTTTACTTCAGCCATCATTATTTATTATATTTCTTTTAAAAATCTACCTGTCCTACTTCTTTTTTTTTTTTTTAATAAATTTATTTATTTATTTATCTATTTATTGGAGGCGTTGGGTTTTCGTTGAGGTGCGCGGGCTTCTCATTGTAGTGGCTTCTCTTGTTGCGGAGCGTGGGCTCTAGGTGCGCGGGCTTCAGTAGTTGTGGCACACAGGCTCAGTAGT
Source organism: Balaenoptera acutorostrata (assembly GCF_949987535.1). Lineage (NCBI taxonomy): Eukaryota > Metazoa > Chordata > Mammalia > Artiodactyla > Balaenopteridae > Balaenoptera > Balaenoptera acutorostrata. The sequence continues at coordinate 13,207,078 of NC_080065.1, read as the reverse complement.
TGTGGCTCACGGGCTCTAGAGCGCAGGCTCAGTAGTTGTGGCGCACGGGCTTCGTTGCTGCGCGGTATGTGGGATCTTCCCAGACCAGGGCTCGAACCCATGTCCCCTGCATTGGCAGGCGGATTCTTAACCACTGCGCCACCAGGGAAGTCCCTACCTGTCCTACTTCTAACCAGATGGCTTACAAAATTGTTAGTGACTATTTTTGACCCACAAATTATCATAATCTTTGACTAGGTATATGTAAATATTATAATATTGGGATACATTAATTACGTTTCAGTGTGTTATAATTCTCAGTATACACTGTAACTCATGTTTTGTTGAGGGGAAAACAACTATGCATAAATGTTGCAATTAGATAAACAACTGTAATCAAGACTTTTTTGTTTTTACTTTGTGTGCACATGTAAGCAAGATAGACATACATGTAGTCACGTAATTTGCACGCACGTTAGAAGAAAAGTATGGCACAAATTGCGCCTGTATTATCTGTTGCCGCATAACAACTTACCACAAAGTTCGTGGCTGAAAACAACACCCCTCTGTTATCTCACACAGTGTCTGTAGGTCAGAGGTCCAGCCGTGGCTTAGCTGGTCCTTAGCTCAGCACACCGCCAGGCTGAAATCAAGGCACTGGCCAGGCTGCAGTCTCACCTGCAGGCTCGACTAGGGAACGATGCACTTCCGCATTCTTTCAGGTTGTTGGCAGAATTCATTTCCTTTTGGCTGTAGAAGTCACGGGGCTTGCCTGTTCATAGCTGATAACAGAGAAGGATAGTCTGTGGCTTCAAGTTTTTTATCTCTAGACCTGCTTTAAAGAGCTCACCTGATTAAGTCAGGCCGACCAGGGCACTCTCCCTTTTGATTAACTGGAAGTCAATTGATTAAGGGACCTTGATTCTACCTGAAGAAAAAATTCATTCATTTTTGCCGTATAATGTAGCCTAACCACTGGACATCCATCGTATTTACAAGTCTTGCCCACACTGAAGAGGAGGGCATAACACCAGGGCAGAGGTATTAGGGGTCATTTTAGAGTTCTGCCTCCCATCTCCCCTTTCCCAAGAAAAACCTCCCAAATTCGGTTATTACTGGCATTCTTTGAGTTACTAGTATATGATAGAACCTGTATTATTATCATTTATTAAGCACTTAAAATCAAGTTATTTTCACAAAAATTTAAAATGTGCCACATTTAAAATTTCTCTTATTTTCCATTGTCCACTTGACTTCCATGAACATTTGTTTGATGGTTTGCATGTTTTCCAGTATGTCAACAATTGTTGTCACTTTGCCATAGCTTATGTCATTTCCACCAAGGCACCAATAAATTTTACTGTTATCAACATCGTATTCGTTCACTGATTCCCGCAGAAAGTCTACTTATTCTCTAGTGGTTTTTTGTGAACTGTTGTTGTTTTTGTTCTACTCTGTTTTGCAGCCACAACTGTGGGTACAGTGTCTACTGAACGTGGTTGCGATGCCCTGCTGTGTAAGTGGGTTTACGGGGCTCCTCCCTGACTCTCCTAGCTTCTCTGTGAGCGTTCTCTCGCCCAGGGCGCCACGGAGAGTCATCACCCATGAAGTCCTGGGGAATGGGACTACCACGTGGGTGGTCAGGGCCTTAACTACCCCTGGTGGCCTTGGGAAGGAAACTAGGAATTCCCTGAGCAGTGGAGCAATGTCGTTTTTAGAAATAGAGCAGGTGACATAATTGTAGGTGGCAAATGGGAAGCCCTGCCAGGATGAAATAGTAGTGCCTGTCTGGCAGTTAGTAGCGGACATCATGACTGGGTCTGCTTGTCTACCAGTAATTCCATGTGTGTATGCAAAGGGGGAGAAGCGTCTTTTGCCCGGCTTTCTCTTGCCACATGGAGGCCCACCAACTAGAGAAATCATCCCAACTTTTCTCAGCAGCTGTGTCACTCTTGTCCCCTTGGGTGCTGTGGAGCCTGCGAACTGGCAGGTGTGATCCCACCCCTCTTTCTTCTCTTTGGGATCTGCCTCTCCATTGCCCTGCTTCTTAATTGGTTAAGTTGGCCAAAGGCACCCTCAGTCCGTCTAGCTATGTATATGCTTCAGGATTAGAATTCCTTCTGACCCACAGCTATAAACCGCATTCCCCGAAGTCCACTAGACCAGCACTGAAGGTGAATTTTCTCTGTACATTTGCCTGAATCTTGCATCAGTCTCTTCTTTGGTTCTAAACATGAGCACTAAACATGAGTGCAATTTACTCAGCTTCCTAAAATATTCACATCATAGATGTTGGGGAATTGTTTTGTAATCACAAGAGAGATCAACATGTAGAAGAGAAATAAAATTCTTGTATCATAAAGAAAATGAAATAGGTGAAAGATATTGTGCATTTCATGGTGAACCTAGATAGTTCAAAGATGAAAAAGGTTAAATTAGGCCCAAGCCAATTTTTGATTCTTTTGGGCATGCTGCTTGAAATAAATTTTTGGTAGTGATATGCGACCATTATTAAAATATTCCAGCAGTAGATAACAAAGGATGAAGTTTTAAAAGAAAAGCATACATATATGTAGACTTGCTTTTATGCCGCCGTGTTGACACAGGATTTGCTTGGATGGAGCCTAGATGATGGGTCTACCTTAGCCATTTTGTTGCCTTGTTAGAGGATGACATAGGGTTAGTCTTCAATCTTATTCCTTAAAAAGCAACTTCTAAATATCGTAAGTTTACAAAAGATAATTTTTTTCATACTTAGCATTTAGTAGAGCAGTAGCTTTCAAACATTGATACATATTAAAGTTACCTCCCCAAATCCTTTATTCACCCCAGCTCAATTTCATCAGAATCTCTTGGGACAAGGACCTAGGTATCAATATATTGATATTGATATATCAATATATATATGAAATATATATTGATATCAATAAATATCAATATATATTTAAGTCCAGACAATCCCAAAGTATAGACAAGTCTAAGAACCACTGTAGCAGTAATTTAAAAGTAGTACATTCCAAACAGTCAGCATGTAGCAATTAGAGAGAGATGGTGGGTACCAAATACATGGCCACGTTATCAAATGTGGTCATTGTGATACATTGCGAGTGTCATTCAGTGTGGAGAAACTCAAAGGAGAAAAGATTGTGAATAATTTTTTTTGCACCAGTGATAAATCAGTTGTCAGACTGTGTGAATTATCTGATGTGTAAATCGTTGAGTATATTTCAGAGCAAAGCAGACATTTCCCCTTGCATGTTACTCTTCATTTCAAAATCTATCTTAACATAGGTTATGTTCACAAAGCACCCTGCAGTTTTATCAAGTATTCTCCAAATTATAAAACTTATTGCAAAAAGACAGTTGAAGTGCAGTAACAAGCAAAAGCAAGGCCCTTGGGGAAAGGAACCCTCAACCTTTGACTGTAAGCTCCCAGAGGGCAGGACCCAGTATTGTTCATTTCTCTGCATTCCTCAGAATCCTTAACGCTTGGTTGTGTTTCCATTAAACTCTGGATACTTGGGAAGTGATGATGGTAGGGAATTTATAGATTGGAATGATGCAGTGAGAAAGGGCAGCATGAAATTGGAAAGGCATGGCCTTTTTTTATTCAGCTGGGTGGACCTCAAGCTGGGTTGTATTTAGTTCCCTCCTCTGTAAATGGGATTAGTGTCCTCTATCTTATCAGCTTGGTTAAGTGAGATAGTATTTGTAAAACTCCTAGGGACTGCAATAACATATGTATGTTAACAAAGTTCTTTTCCATACCTGTCTTGAAAACAGTTTATCAGTGTATTTAGGTAAAGCAGTGGCTATAAAAAGGAAATAAAGTAGTTGGCTTGGGACAAAGGTTAAGGATGTTATCACATTTAAATTTGAAGTAAATGGAGAGCCCTTTATTGGTTAAAGAAACTCTTGTAGAATACAATTCAATTTCAAAAAAACAAACAATCCAATCATAAAATGGGCAGAAGACCTAGATAGACATTTCTCTGAAGAAGACATACAGATGGCCAATAAGCACATGAAAAGATCTTAACACTGCTAATTATTAGAGAAATGCAAATCAAAACTACAATGAGGTATCACACTGGTATCACACTGTTCTGAATGGCCATCATTAAAAAGTCTACAAATAACAAATGCTGGAGAAAAGGGAGCCCTCCTACAGTGTTGGTAGAAATGTAAATTGGTGCAGCCACGATGGAAAACAGTATGGACGTTATTTAAAACACTGAAAATAGAGTTACCATATGATCCAGCAGTCCCATTCCTGGGCATATATCTGGAGAAAACTCTAATTCGAAAAAATAATTGCACCTCAGTGTTCACAGCCACACTATTTATATTAGCCAAGACATGGAAGCCACCTAAGTGTCCATCGACAGCTGAATGGAAAAGAAGATGTGGATATATACAATGGAATGTTACTCAGCCATAAAAAAGAATGAAATAATGCCCTTTGCAGCAACATGGATGGACCTAGAGATTATCATACTAAGTGAAGTAAGTCAGAAAGACAAATACCATACGATATCACTTATATGTGGAGTCTAAAATATTGAATATGATACAAATGACTTATTTACAAAACAGAGACTCACAGACATAGAAGACAAACTTATGGTTACCAAAGGGGAAAGGGGGTGGGGGAAGGATAAATTAGGAGTTTGGGATTAAAATATACATACTGTTACATATAAAATAATCAACAAGGACCTACTGTGTAGCACAGGGAACTGTACTCAGTATCCTGTAGTAAGCCATAATGGAAAAGAATATGAAAAAAGAATACATATATATATCTGAGTCACTTTGCTGTAACCAGAACTAACACAACATTGTAAATCAACTATACTTCCATTTTAAAAAATTGTAAATTAAATATTCAAACATTAAAAAAAAAAAAAAAGAAATTCTTGTAGAAATCCATGGCCCCAGGTACTTTGCTTTCCTTGTTTTCCACCTAAGTGGGAAATGACTGGCCAACTCTTGATGGGCTCTTTGGCTCACTGGTGATGTCACTGCCCTGTTTGCTTGTAGGGCTGGCCTTGGGGAAGTCACAGAGAAGGAAGACACCGCCTGCTTTAAGCATCTCCAGGTTCAGCTTTCTGTGCCACCTTCCTTGCACCAAGGAAACACCCCTGCCAGCCTCTCTCCACCTCCCCATCCCTCTCCTTGTAGGAGCCAGTGAGAGAACGTCTGTGTGACTGGGGGTGGGCGTGCTAGGTGGGATCTTCTCTTCTCTGAACTGGGGATAGGGGTCCATGGATTCAATCACATTCTACCTTCAGAGGTTTGCCATCTGGGGGCTGTCACTCAGGGGTGGTGAGAGGTGCCATTTCACAGAACAGTCCTCAAGGCCTCAACACTCCCCGGCGGGGGGGGGCAGCGGGAGGAGTCATGGTGGCCTTTGGGGGCCAGTGCAGTGTGAACAGAGGCAGTCCCTCCTCATCTTCCCCAGGTGGAGGGGCGGCTCGGGACCCTCCCTTCCTGAGGTCACGACAGTGACTGACAGAGGTGGGCGATGCCAGCACGAGTGGAGAATGACACGCCCTCACCCGGGCTTGCTGAAGTTGACCATCGGGAAGAAGTGTTGTGATGGCTGGCTGGCATTGCTTTGAATTTTGGTTTCTGGGTGGTGTGAAAGAAGGGTCCCACCTGTGCCCAGGGGCTCAGAATTGGGCTGCAGAAGGTGGATGAGATGGGAGCCCTCGGCTTCCCAGGGGACACAGTGGTGCGCTGCTCTCAGGCATGTGACTTGAGGGTTGCAGGTGGGTCATCTGGATGGCTTGGTCCCTCCTCTACAGGGTCTACTGATGCCCAGAACAGATGCTCTGGTCCGACCTGCTCTCACGTGGCATGGGAGAGCTTTGTCTTTCCAGGAGCTATACAGATGGGGCACCTTCCAGAAAGGAGACGTCACACTCAACAGGGAAAGTCACATGAAGGCCCCATTTAAAAAAAAAAAAATCCTGCCCTGACCTTTCCCAAATCCTAGAAGAGGAAGAGAGAGAAGAGAGAAGTTGCAGCATGTAGCCTCCACGCTCTGTACAGTAGAAAATAGATGATTGACTTGAGAATGATGTTGGGGGTCTTAAAATTGACAAGCATTAAGTCCTATTAACTGAAACAAGACTGTTTTAGTAGCCAAGTCAATGAAAATTTAATAAATTGGACTGAGCTGTCTTGAAGCAAACCAGCCACCCAGCAGAAAAGGAAAGATTGACAAATCACAGCAGGTAGAAGTTACTGGAGAAGAGAAAACCATTTGATATTTATACATCAACAACTGGCAACTTCTCATATAACCAAGAATAGATACTTTGAGTCCAGGAGAAGCTGTGATAACAGCTGATCTCCGTCTAAGTGACTTACCAGGTCTGCCGACTCATTACCAATGTTCTAACCCATGTCAGCACCCTGTTATAAGCCAGTAGGTAAGCCATGTTATATGCAGACTGAGATCAGCATCTTTCTGGGCACTCTCTGTACAAGGCACCCTATGATTCTCCCCCCCAGGGCTTGTTTGTGCCCCTCGTGTTACCATGAATTGGTAATTTAGCTAAATAACATATAAACCAATGGACTGGAAGGTCAAAGTGAAAGCTGTTGTTTCAGTGAAAGCTACAATAAGTGCTGGAAGGTGAGAATGAAAAGATAGCCATTGGATTAGGGTGTGTGAGAAAGCAGTATGAAGTATGGTTAAAAAAATCATAAAAATCCAAAATTGGTCTTCATTCAATCTGTTTCACGGTTTTGTTTTTTAGTCCGCCCACCATTTTCAAATAACTGAAATGTGAGCTCATAGAGCCCACACCATGCATTACATATAATGCGTGAGGAGAACGTGACCTTCTGATCCAAGGCTCAGATCTCACAATGGCGTGTTCTTCCGTAAAAAGATGGGAGATGTGTATATTATGTTCTAAGATTAAAAAACATTAAGAGATGTATCTATTTCTGTCAATTTTTTAATCATAACTGATTTTTTGGCATTTTCTTCTTACTTTAGAACACTTTTAGATTTACAGAACAATTGAGAAGATAGTATAGAGGGTTTCTGTATGCCTCACACCCAATTTTCCCTATTATTAATATCTTACATTCTTATATTACATTTGTCACAGTTAATGAACCAATATTGACAATTACTCACTTAAGTCTATAGTTTATTCAGATTTCTTCACATTTTTCCTAATGTTTTTCTGTTGCAGGATCCCATCTAGGATTCTATGTTATATCTAATAGTCATGTCTCCTTAGGCTCTTCTGAGCTATGCTGTTTTTCTGACTCCTTGTTTTTGATGACCTTGACAGTTTTGAGGTCAGAGATTTTTTAGCATATCCCTCCACTGGGATTTATCTGATGTTCTTCTCATGAGTAGACTGGGGTCATGGGGTTTGGAAAGGAAGACCACAGGGATAAAGTACCATTCCCATCACATCCTATTAAGGGTATGTCCTGTCAACATGACTTGTTTCCATTGATGTTGACCTTGATCCCCAGGCTGGGGTTGCTGCTCAGAATCACCTGGAGAACTCACTGACCATTCACACCCTTGGGCCTGGAGATTTTGGTTCCAGAATTAAAAGATATTGATGACAGGTGGTTGATACAAATAGTGCAAGGACTGGAATGCAACAAATACCATTAAGATCCTTGGGCTGTGAAATTTTTAAATTCTGGGACCATCTTAGAACCAAATGCCAGGTGCCAAAACTTACAAGTTTATGGCATAGACCAGTGGTTCTTAAATACTCAGGTATATCAGAATCACCTGGGAGAGCTAATAAAGTACCCCCAGGGTTCCCAGGGGCCTAGAGTCATTGAAAGAGCCAGGGCCTGGGCTTTTGTGTTTTTTACTAAGATTTTCAGGTGAATTTTGATATGACTGATGTTTGAGAACTAAAAATAAAAATATTGGATGTAGAATAACTTTACTGTGGAAGATGCCTGTTTTTTTGGGTTTTTTTCCTATCAAGCATTCAGTTCCCTACTTCACGCACAAACCCCTAATACTTATTAGGGAAGCCCACCCTTCCCAATTTTTATGGTGGCCTCTGCTAAGATTCATAAGTGAAGCTCTGACCTGGCTAATCAACCAACTCCATGTTCCTTGTCTCAGAACTTGATCTAGGACTGGAAAGATGAACCAAGTGAACCTCATTCACTGGAGTTAAGCATATTGAATGGGAAAAATGAATATATACTTTGTTTCTAACACTTTTGATATATTGAATATTGACATATGAAATACCAAGGTAAACTTGACTCAAGAAGTGTTTTGTAATCAATAGTCAGTGAACTGATTATCTAGTTATAGGCAAAACGCCGTTTTTGGACTCATGATGGCTATTGTTAAAGTAATTGTGTATAAAGGCCCTGTTTATTGAAGAGAAAGGTGATTCATTTGTGGCTGAGAGGCAGATAGATTCACATGCCAAGAGATGTTTCTTGACATTTTGCTCATGTGAAGGTCAATTATGGTAATTTATTTAAACAATTCATTGAGTATATTAAAACAAAGTAATTGAAAGTGAGGATGTGCTTATACAGTTAATTTTTTGAAATAGCAAAATTATACCACACCTATATATATCGTGAGCATTACATATTTGTTGAGACTCGCTTAATGAAGATGATGCTTTTAAACAAGTGATCATCCCCTAGATAATCCTTTCTGAAAATCTGGATTTTATATACTGTTTTTATTGGAAGCACCGATAGCCAGTAGTATAACTTACCTAATTTTTTATTATGGGATGCTCCCTAGTTCTCAGTTATTCAGTTATTTTGACCTTTATTGTTAAGAACTTGTAACTATAGAATGTTTAAATATAAAATATTTCTATCCTTTAGTATTCAAAAGTATGTCCCTTTTTTTAAAAAAGGAACATGGAATATTTTGCTTACTACATGATTAACTTGGGAACATCTTGCTGGGGTAAAGCAACCTGTAATCGCTACAATCAGGTATTTCATGTGGGAATCCCAGATCAGTCACTCATCAGCTGTTTGTGAGGTTGAATATGTTAATCTTTCTAAGTCTCGGTTTTCCCATCTGTGAAATAATTGAGATTTTCAATGTTACATCTCTGATTCTGTGGATAAAAAAATATGCAGTAAGCCTATCAATAGTATGTACTGAAATAATGGTAGCTCTTTTAGTCTTCATCCATTGCATCTGTTAACTTTTCCCCATCCCTGTCCCTACAGAAACACTTGTATTCTCGATAGAGGCTTACAATTCGGAATTACATTAACAGAAGATATTCTTTAAAATGCATTGTTGGTAGAATGGGAGTTGACAATTTCAAGTCCCAGTGTTTTCAACATTGTTTTTCTTGCTCACTGGCTGAGAGGTGAAGTCTCTCAGCTCCCCACACCCTCTGCTCTGCAATCTCATGACCACAGCAAAACCAGATTCGGGCACACTTCTCCCTCCCCAGGTGTGTTTGTTTCCTAAGGCTGCTGTAGCAAATTACCATGAACTGAGTGGCTTAAAGCAATAGAAATTTATTCTCTCACAATCTGGAGGCTAGAAGTCCTCAGTCAGCGTGTCAGAATGGCACAAATGCTCTTCGAATGCTCTAGGGGAGAGGTCTTCCTTGACTCTTCTAGTGTTGGTTGGTTGCTGGCAGTCCTTGGTGTTCCTTGGCTTGTGGCAACATGCTCCAGTCTCTGCCTTCATCATCCCACGGCCGTTTCCCTCTATGTGTATCAGTGTCCACATTTTCCTCTTAGAAGGACACCAGTCATTGGATTAGCTCTCACCCCAATCCAGCATGACCTCCGCTTGATTACATCTGCAAAGTCCCTATTTGCAAATAAGATCACATTCACAGGTTCCAGGTGACATAAATTTGGGGGGGGCACTATTTAAGCCAGTTCACCAAGGCTTCAGACACATGCTCCCTCCCTAGCCCCTTCTGGAAACCAGGGTCTCTCACATGCTTTGCCCCTTTGACCCCTCTGCAAGCAGCAGCCACCCATAAGAGCAACGCATAGCCCTCCATGAAATTCTGTAGGAAGGAAAGAGGCCAAGTTCTCCCTGTGATATTATCCATGTCAACTCATTAGGTAAAATAGCTGTAAATCCCCCGTGGGGTGATAGTCTCTAGGAGAAAGTGATGTCAAGTTGCAAGAGAGTTGGGGAAAATGCAGTGGAGGAACATTTGTAGTAGTTACTGAATGTTCCCTGGTGTGGTGATCTCAACCTTCATGTGCTCAGCCTCTCCCCTCCCCTCCCCTCCCCCTCCCCTCCCCCCTCCCCTCCCCTCCCCCTCCCCTCCCCTCCCCCCTCTCCTCCCCTCCCCTCCCTTCCCCTCCCCTCCTCTCCCCTCCCCTCCCCTCCCTTCCCCTCCTCTCCCCTCCCCTCCCTTCCCCTCCTCTCCCCTCCCCTCCCCTCCCCTCCCTTCCCCTCCTCTCCCCTTCCCCTCCTCTCCCCTCCCCTCCCCTCCCCTCCCTTCCCCTCCTCTCCCCTCCCCTCCCCTCCCCCTCCCTCTTCCCCTCCCCTCCCGTCCCCTCCCTTCCCCTCCCCTCCCTTCCCCTCCCCTCCTTTCCCCTCCCCTCCCCCTCCCCTCCCCTCCCCCTCCCCTCCCCTCCCCTCCCCCTCCCCTCCCCTCCCCCTCCCCTCCCCCCTCCCCTCCCTTCCCCTCCTCTCCCCTTCCCCTCCTCTCCCCTCCCCTCCCCTCCCTTCCCCTCCTCTCCCCTCCCCTCCCTTCCCCTCCTCTCCCCTCCCCTCCCCTCCCCTCCCCCCTCCCCTCCCCTCCCCCCTCCCCTCCCCTCCCCTCCCCTCCCCTCCCCCTCCCCTCCCCTCCCCCTCCCCTCCCCCCTCCCCTCCCCTCCCCTCCCCTCCCCTCCCCTCCCCTCCCCCTCCCCTCCCTTCCCCTCCCCTCCCCTCCCCTCCCCTCCCTCTTCCCCTCCCCTCCCTTCCCCTCCCCTCCCGTCCCCTCCCTTCCCCTCCCCTCCCTTCCCCTCCCCTCCTTTCCCCTCCCCTCCCCCCTCCCCTCCCCTCCCCTCCCCTCTCCTGTTAGTACTTAGTGTTATCTCAATTTCACAGATGAGGAAATGGATATGGAAGTTACCTGACTTCTTCAAGATCCTATAGCTAATACATGGCAGAGAAGAATTGTATGTCCAGTTTTCTCCAACTCAGATATCCAAATTCTTCCCTGTTCTCCGGGAATTTAGGATATGTCTTTTTCCCTTTGAACTGCCCACTGAATTTCTATCATCTTTTCTCATGTGAAATCAGAATGGTGAAATAAGCCCTGAAAAGACGACCTAGTAAAAACTGCACCTTTCCCCACCTTTTAACAGAGGTATTTGTACCCCATGTGTCCTCTTCATCCTCTTTGTTTTGCTGTCTTTGATTAAAAACCCTCACTGACTGCTCCTTAAAAGTCAGACAAGATGTGCATTTTGCAGGACAGAAGGAAAGCCGGGATGGATTTGGATGTGAGAAATGAATGCTTCTGGAAACACTGCTGACTGCGCTTCCAGCTGAACTGTTTTGTAGTTGGAAAATTGCCAGCATTTGAAGTTAGTTAAGGACTGTCTCTCCTGTGTACGGAAAAGCATAAGGTAACACAAAAAGAGTAGTATTCTACACTTGAAAAAAATCCATTCCTTAGATCAAGACTGAGATATACATTATTTCCATTTTGGAAATGAGCATTTAAGTGGCTGTAATAATATAATCAACAAGGCCAGCACAGAAACCAAGTGTTTCAGACAAAAGCCAGCATTGTTTTGTTCTGCATCAACAAATAAGCAAATTGATTTAGGCTTGAAATACATTCCAATGAACTATTCTGTGTATGTATTGAAAAGTTAATGACATAGTAACATTAAGGTTTGTTTAGTTTTTTTTTTAAAGTTATACTTGAATTTCCTTTTATTCAATATTATTTGATAACCAGTTTTCTATCCTACAATTAGATTAATGTACTATCACTTCTTGCTTTACATGTTCAGTATTTTATCTCCTTTAACAAATTGTTCAGAACAGCAAGTGCAAAATTTAAAAGGTAATGTCTATGGATCAAACCTATTGTTCATTCTTAGTATTAAAAAAAGAATTTAATGGCTTCTACATGATGATTTCCTTTTAAAATTGATTGGGTATAAATTTGCATGTGTTTTGCATGCTTTTTTATTAGGTCCTGATATATGGAAACTAGTTATAAAGCAAAACAAAATTATGAGAGTTCTGTCCTTAAACAGCATCTAGAGCTAAGGCTAAGCTTGGCATAACTAATTCTATATCACAGTAGTTTCCAGATCAACTATCTATATTAGTCATACAATAAAAATTAACTGTTTTGAGCAGTATTTTAATACTGCACAAAATAGGACAGCTATAAAAACCTGAGTTTTACCGCTTGAGAAAATGATTACATTTGCGTGGGCTTACAGGCATATTTAAATTTACATGTGGATGCATTGTTTCCTGTTACTTTCTCAAATGGGTGAGTGAACCCTTGAAGATTACTGACAGGAAGTTGGGGATTTTCAGTGGCCTCTACTGGTATTTGAGGTTGATTTCATGGTGGGCAGTCACTGTTCGGCACAGAAAGCTCCCTCTGTGATACTGTCAATCCAGTTTTGCAGTAAAGCCGGACAGTCTGATACAGGATGATGACTTGGGTCATCTTATATTCAGCTGTTTGAGATAAGGGTGCATCTCCCTTAACTAGTCCACTGCATAATTTATTTCGGATTCTACAACTGTCACAAAATTGACTTAGGATGAGTCATTTAGAGAACTTCTATTTGCAGAGGTAGAAGATGAATTCATATGGCATGTATTTTGCCCCTTGAACCATATTCTAATACAGTATTTTCAAATTCTGCTTCAGATTTCTAGGATCTGTGACTCATCCTTTAGCAGAAGAACTTTGCTGTATCTGTTGGGCTTTGCGTGACATTTCATTGGAACAAAGGATGGCAGTGGCCAGAAGATCAGATGGCTATGTCTGCTCTTCTGAAATTTAAGGGGATTTACCATCTTTTTAAAGAAAAGGGCCACTGTGTGCTTAATCTATATTTTATTCTTTAAAGCCAAGTTCTTCGCCATTTAGGTTTCATATGCCTCACTGAGAATTTCATAGAAGCTATAAGACTTCTTAGTAAAATTCACAAATGCGTAGGCATCCAACTTTTCAGAGACAATTTAAAATATTCAAAGTCCACTGTAAGCCCTGGGATTCCAGGTTAAGAACTCTTATCTAAATTTTATATTATTGTTATTAATTCTGCCACCAGAAAACCTGAGACAAAAAGCCCTACCACTTGACTTTATACTCTTTATCAAAATGAATTCAATAGAGGTGTAATTTTAAGTCTAAAAATAAAATTTTAGAAATAGTTGAGAAAATGTAAGTATTCATAGAATATCAGAAAATCAAAGGCAGAAATAGTAGTCAAAGACTGAATCAAAATTAAAACTTCAAACTTCTAACTAACAAAATCAATACATACATATGCTAGTTAGAGAGTTCATCTCTCTCCTGTGTAAGGAACAATCTATAAGAAAATCAATGTCACAATGGTAGAAAAATGGGTAAAGACCATGAATGTGCAGATTATAAAATGAGAAATAAAAATGGTCAAGAGGGGGAAAAATTCATTTTCCCTAGTAATTAAAACTATGAGGTAACTGTTTGTCCTTCAGATCAGCAAAGTTGACAAAAAAAATCCTAGTACCCAGCATGGCATTCTCATTTTCCTACTGAGCCCATAAATCGAACAAGCTACCTGGAGTGAAATTTTTCAGAATGTTGCAAAAGCCCTAAAATGGTACAAGGCTCGAGGCAATAATCCCATCCCCAAGAATTTAAGAAAATGGACAAGCAAGCAAGTTTTCTGTTGCAACCTCTTTTAGTAGTGGAAAATTGGAGACAACGTACAAATTCAAAACAGCAGATGGAGTGGATACATTATAATGCATCAGTTAATTAGATACAGTGGAGTCATTAAGATACTGCAGAAAATGATTACTGATATAGAAGGGGGTCAGGAGAGATATTAATAGAAGACAGCATGTTACAAAGTAACTATAGAATTTTGTGTATCTATGAAAAATATCAGTTTTATATGTCAACATATTAATATTGGTTTTCTCTAAATGGTGGTAGTTTAAGTATTTTCACTCTATTCTTTTAAAAATTATGTTGCTTATCTGTATTTTCTGTTTGCTATTGTAGTGCTGTGCTAATGGGATAATTTTTTTTTTTTTTTTGGTCAGGCAGTTGCAAAGGTTTTATTTCCTCTGACCCACATATCTAATTGTATAAGTAGTCTATTACCTCTGCTTATATTACAAATGTGTAGCTAATTAACTCATCCGTATTCTCCCTGAAACACTCTCTTCCCCCTCCTTCTGTGCTCTCAGTTTCTTTTCTTTTCTTTCTTTCTTTCTTTTAATGGGATAATTTTAAAATTTAAGCAAGTTTATACCAAATTCTAAAAAATAGTGCTGAAGATGTGGCTCTATGAAAGATGTAGTTATTTCCAAGATGGTAAGAGATTTGGACTCCTTCCTTTGTTATATCATAAAGCTTTTAATTTCATGTGTATATGTGATTTCATATATATGTATTCCTATTCACATGCATATATTCGTATGAGTAGGGATATGTGATTCTGACGGAATTCAATTCATATATGGTTAAGAAAAGAAGTGGTTTTTGTTTTGTTTTATAATGATATAGTTGTGTCTCCCGAAACCCAAGAAGAGGCATGTGGCTGTTTCAGGAAACAAATGAAACTAATCAACCCTCTGCTGCTTCTTGGGCACTTGCTGTGTCCCCCCCCATGCCCCATTCATTCTCTCTCTCACTCTCTCGCTTCCTCCCTCCCTCTGAGTCTCCCTCTGTCTCTCTCTTTGCTTTGCTGGCTGATGTGGTGGGGGGAAACGCAAGCACTCACTGCTTTGAAACTCTACAGTCTTAGGGCTGTGGTCATTGGAGGAAGATGGCGTAAACCTCCCCCCTCCCCGCCCCAGAACCCAAGCCAAGGATCCCAGGCTCTGTCTGTGGCGGCATGGGTCAGATGCCCATGGCAGACAGTTGGCTCGGAGGGAGGTGTGCAGTGTGGTCTAAGAAAATGTCAGCTCTCCCCTGCTCCCTGTGGATTGCAGTGCATGCATGAGTAGTTCCTTGAATATTGGGAAAAGATCAACCAAGTGAAAAATGTATCCACCATACTTAACAGTCCTTTTTGTTTCCTTTTGCGTAATGCCTGACTAGCTAAATCTGAATCTTCACTAGTATTTCATGATCTTTATATATTCTAATTATGTCTACTTGGTATAGTATTAGTTCAGCACTAAACATTCAGATTAAGATTAGAGTAATAAATTGCTATCAAGTTCCGTGAATGCTAGTTCTGTGTTTTGAAAAATATGGTGACCAGGTTTTGGTGCTTCTCCTGCCTCTCTCTAAGTCTGTGGTGCTGGTGAGGTCTCCTCAGCTCCAGGGCATGTCTCTTTTGTCTACTAGCACGTGACTACGGCTTCTCTGCAAAGATTTGCCCAACCCTGAAAGCCTAAGCTATTCTTAACGATTTAACCCATGGTGGTAGTTTACTTGAAGAGTTCTCACAGGCTGATTACATTCTTTTACATTTAGCTTTTATGAATTTCATAATTTTCCCCAGTGTTCTAACAGAATGTAGTCCTAAAAATATACAGAAAGTTATTAAACCTGGAATTAGACTGCCAACATATTTTCATATTGAATGTTTAATTTCATAATTGGAAAATGACACATCTGCGTGGAGAAAATCAGTGGGGTTGGAAAACAAATTATGTGTCGACGGTGTTGGTACAGAAAAATTATACATATTTATGAACGGCCAAATCATCTTATTACTGGAATTTGAAAATATAATTACCAATCATTTATAAGGTAATGATTTCAAGTGAATGCCTTATCTCGGGGCGTGTATTTTATGTGTGTGTGAATTTACACATATATGCTATATACTATACAGTATCTCTAGGTACCGTCTGATTTGATTTTTTAACTAGAATTCAGATTTTAGGGAATTCAGTGCTATGGCAAATAGATACTATGTGAAATGATTAGTAAAATAAATTGCCACTTTTAAGCTCTAGAAGAATGCTATGCTTTACAGTATTTTAATAATAATGTATAATATACACTTTAAGTACATTGTGTGAATTGTTCAAAGACCATATTAAACTAAGTTCCTTTAAGGATTTCGTTTTACGATCATAAATGTGAAAGGATTGTTCTTCCATATGTGTTTTTATTGTAGTTCATATAATTCTCTCTTAATATTGCTGAGACTGGGTGACATCAACCTTCAGAGAGATACTCTGGAGGCCCCACCACTGCCTCCCACAAAGTTGCCATGGAGACAGCCTCACTGCAGCTTCGTGTCTGGGTTGTCAAAGTGAGGTGCAGGGCAGGTGGTCCCTGCAGTGACCCAGGCCCAGACCCCTGAAGGAATTCTGGAACTTATAAATCTGATTTTCTGGTATGCTGCCTAGAAATCTACATTTTTACCAAGGTCCTCAAGGTGATTCTGTTACACATTGAAGTTTGAGACCCATTGATTTGATTCAGATGGGAAATGCATCCATTATATAATGTATGGAAATCCAAGCATAGAAACCACTCTTCTTTCCCTTTTAAGAGAAATCGACTTTATTATCTTAGCGGAGTGAGCCCTTTCCTGCAGAAATATAAATCTGGGCAGAAAAACTCCATGCAACTTTCCATCACTGAATTCTCCAAATGTCTGAAAGGCAGAGAAAGGTCCCAGGATCCTGAAGACATGGGGAATCTGGGTCCTTAGTGGCAGTCTGTTTCTCTTGGGAGCATCTCAGTGATTCACCTCTGGTACTGCTTTGTCCTCAGAAGTGACTACAGGTAGTTTTTGTCAATCAGCTCGAGATAATAGTATTTGTTTGCACGATGCAGGATGGCATGCTGCTGAGAACACCAAATGCCCAGTCAGACAACCTGGGTTCCGGGTCTAGCTTAGTCCCTCACTGGTTATATGAACTTGGGAAATTCTCAGGGTCCCACATGCCTTGGCCCTTTACTAATGTCCTGATTGGAAGGAGGCTCTTTGGGTTCTAGGTGGCCCTCACTGCCCATGATTTAGTATAACATGTCCGTAATGTAGTACTGCGGTGATTGTTAGAAAGACAATAGACTAATTGAGGGACGACAGAAAACCGGGTTCATTTAGTTTTGTGAAGCTTCACTTAAGAGCTTTTTCATCCCTAATACTATAATTAGACCAAAACGTTTGGAATGACAAGGCATGTCAACCCCCATTTTGGGTTATTAATAGAAAAGCAGGAGTCTGTAAATTCAACCTAGAATTTTTATATTTTAAGAATTTAGTCAAACATTATTGGAATACTCTCCTAGTTGACCAATAAAACTATGGGTTATTATGCATATTATTTACATGTGTCATATATTTTTGTTTTCACTTAATTTGAGAAATATTATCCAAAAAATGTACAATGAAGTAGCCGGGGGTGTAGCAACAAAGATTCTGTGGACAGAATGTGCAGTGCTGTTTGTCAGATTGTTCGCCAAATAACAAGCTTGCTTCATGCCGCCTTCGGCCCTCCTTTGAAAGTGGTCATCAGTACCTGGTCAGTGGGAAACCAGCGCAGACTCAGGGAGACTTGTGCCTTATGGCAGTCGGCCTTGATATACATTCTCTAGGAATCTATTTTCAGTATACTAAAAGAGAGGCTAAAAACACGCTGGAAGTTTACCAAAAGACAGTAAGATAAAAATGGGCATTCATCGGACTCATTCTGCAGACATATCATTCTTGTTAGTGGCTCCTTCTAAATCATCTCTTGAGCGTAGCATGTACTCTGTGGTCTTTTGTCTTAGAGACAGAGGTGCTCAGGCTCGCACCCTGAATTTCTGGAAGTGGAATCGTAGAAATTCAGTGGCTGTATATGAACAGACAGGGGTAGAGACACAGCACACACACACTCACACCTGTAGTTGTATGGCACCTTAGTCATTGATGGACATTGTGTAGGCAATGGTTTTCCTGCCATCAAAGCAGCATTGAAGCAGTGGTGGTGTTCGGGCCACCACGTACAGTTGCACAGGTTGTACACTGCACTACTCTAGGAGATGTTATCCATCTATACCTCTGCCCCTCACACGTGCTTACGATCTTGTTACAACGCTCATTCCGTTCAGCTGCCAGGTGATAGCCAATGCTGCCGGTGTACTGACCACATGGAGTAACGAGTACCCAGATGACAGTGTGGATGGTGCCCCCCCAGAGTTGTGTGGTGGTGCAGCCCTGGGGGTGAGTTAGGCTCACAGTGAAACGCCACAGTCCTGGCCACAGCTGCGTGTTACAGAGATCAGCCAGTTCTTGGTGCCCCTCACCTTTAGGGTGTATTACTGTGAATACTTCTGACTCACAGTTGTTGCCCTAAAATACAGGGTAGGTTTGAGATTTTATGTTAACTCTGCTTTAAAATTTAAGAGCAAGGAGAGATGAGAAAGTGAAGTTACAGCACATCAGTTCATGGGTGACAGGACTAAACAGCTTCCCTTCATGGCTAGTGTGGGGCTTCCAACACCACCCTGGTCTGAACTGAGGGTCAATTAAGTGTCCCCCAGGCCAACCATTCTGAACATCAAATGGCTCCAAGTCACCAGCACTAATATCATTGTAACTTGCATTATCTCGACGTAATGTTTTCCACATTCTCCACATGGGATGTGCATTCACTCAGCCAGCCAATGACATGTTGAATACACAAGTATATGTAAATGATTTATTGCTAGAATGCGATTTAATTATTTAATGTAAATTTAATCGAAAAATAAAAATGTATAACTTGAGTTCTCATTACAGGAGTGAAATAGCTAAAATACCTGTTATAAATACCACAGGATTTCCCAGAATTGAATGTTATAGTACTGGCTTCATGGAACATATTTTAGAAAATCCAAGTCTTTGTTTTCTATCTCTGTGGTGACTCTAGTTATTAAGAAACCATGCAAAGTCCACAATGTATAATGGATCTATTCTGATGCAATAAACACATAACATTTTACTATCTCAGTAATTGTTTTTAACTGAAATATTTAATAACTCATTACTTATAAATTACTTGTTACTGAAAAATCATGATCTAACCCTAAGTAGTTTTGAGTCATTTTGAAAAACCCACGTCCATCAAATGGGCTTCTTGATGTTGATTCCTGGCATCTTCGGTCTTTGCCCTTCTCTCCACCTTCTTATTTGAGCCCATTATACACATAGAAGACTCCAAGAGTCTTGTAACTAAGCTCTCCCACAAATACTACACCTTTTTTCAAAATAATTTTCAGGCTGCATTTAGAATAAAATTTTCAGAATATTACAATCTTATCTCGAAGGTCATTAGGCCATGGATGAAATCTCATTTTTAAAAACATTTTTATGTTTTAAAATTTATTTTATTGAATTATAGTTGGTTTACAATCTTGTGTTAGTTTCTGGTGTACAGCAAAGTGATTCAGTTTTATATATATATATATATATATATATATATATTCTTTTTCATATTCTTTTCCATTATGGTTTATCACAGGATATTGAATATAGTTCCCTGTGTTATACAGTAGGACCTTGTTGTTTATCCATTCTATAATGGTTTGCATCTGCTAACCCCAAACTCCCAATCCACCCCTCCCTCACCCCCTCCCCCCTGGCAACCACAGGTCTGTTCTCTATGTCTGTGAGTCTGTTTCTGTTTCATAGATAAGTTCATTTGTGTCATATTTTAGATTCCATATATAAGTGATATATCATGTGGTATTTGTCTTTCTCTTTCTGACTTGGTTCACTTAGTATGGTAATCTCTAGGTCCATCCATGTTGCTGCAAATGG
Source organism: Balaenoptera acutorostrata (assembly GCF_949987535.1). NCBI lineage: Eukaryota > Metazoa > Chordata > Mammalia > Artiodactyla > Balaenopteridae > Balaenoptera > Balaenoptera acutorostrata. Next base: position 13,187,188 of record NC_080065.1, on the reverse strand, counting down.
CATTATTTCATTCTTTTTTTATGGCTGAGTAGTATTCCATTGTATATATGTACCACATCTTCTTTATCCATTCATGGATGAAATCTCTTAATTCATGGCCAGGTTCTTCAAAATATCTAAAGAGTGCAAGTTCAAAAGAGTGGACACCAGCCCTTTCTGGCCTGGATCTTCCTTTCTTTCTTGTTACATCTTCTAAGAGTCTTTTCTCTGGGCCTTCACTCCACTTTTCTGATCCATTTGGCAGCCTGGAGACTTGCTCTGTGTATCACTGCCTCAGGCCAGCATGCATACTCCCCGTGACTGAAACTCCCCCGCTGACCGACTTCTGCCTGTCCCTCAGGACTCAGCTCAGCATCCTGTCCCCAGGGGTACTCCTGACCTTTCCGTGCCTGCCTGGCCGTGTCAGAACATTTGTCTCACTGCAGCAGCTGTCTCTTTATTCAGCTGCTCCCCGCTCAGGACCACAGAACTGCAAGATCCTTTGACTTCATTTCTCTGCCTGCTGTTCCCTGAGCTCAATGCATTAAATAGGGGCTTCATGAACACCTGCTGTCTGAGCAAACTGAAGGAAGGAAGAAGGAAGAAAGGAAGCAGGGAGGGAAGGAAGGAAGGAAGAGCCCTACCTGAAGAGAGATTTAGTGACTCCCTTCTCTTTTTTAAAAAAAAATTTGTTTATTTTTGGCTGTGTTGGGTCTTCGTTTCTGTGCGAGGGCTTTCTCCAGTTGCGGCAAGCGGGGGCCACTCTTCATCGCGGTGCGTGGGCCTCTCATTATCGCGGCCTCTCTTGTTGCGGAGCACAGGCTCCAGACGCGCAGGCTCAGTAGTTGTGGCTCACGGGCCTAGTTGCTCCGTGGCATGTGGGATCTTCCCAGACCAGGGCTCGAACCCGTGTCCCCTGCATTGGCAGGCAGATTCTCAACCACTGCGCCACCAGGGAAGCCCATGACTCCCTTCCTGAAGACAGATGTTACAATATGCACAGTGCTCCATGGCCAACAGAATCTTGACACATTTGCAGTCTGAGTTTGTGTCAGTTAGATGATGTTCTTTGCTTTTCATCTAGACATATTTTTCTTGGTATGAATATAACTTTTATTCCTGTGAATTGGATGTGCAATATTGGCTATTAAATTGTAAGCCCTTTGTAGTAGAAACTACTTTTCCTCTTAATGTCTTGACTCTCTGTGTCTAGCACAGTGTCTGGCCCTTGGGAAATATAATTTTAATAGCACAAGGGACCAGTGGTATCACTGCAACCAGGTTAGGTAGCTGGATTGAGTGAAGTGTATCAGTTAGGGTCGTTGGTTGGTTACAAGTCAAAGAACCACTGACTCGCTCAAGGGGGAAAAATTATTTGTTGGAACAATATGAGATGCTCATAAACGAAAAAGACGCGTCCAAAAGCTAGGGTTTAGGAGGGGCAGGACCCAGGAAAACTCCAGAGGTGTAGGCAGCAGGGAGTAGCAGATGCCTTTGGGGTGTCCCCATCGGCAGAATCAAATTCAACTATTTTTTATCTCTGTGTTGCTCTCCTTAAGGTTCAGAACCTAAGAGGAGCTCAGTGGATTAGAGACATGCCTACAATTGGCCAGGAAAGCATGCTGTATTAGTTTCCTATGGCTGCTGTAACAAATCACCACAAATTCAGTGGCTTAAAACAACAGTGATTTATTGTTTTCTAATTCTGGAGGTCAGGGACCTGAAATAATTCTCACTCGGCTAAAGTCAAGGTGTTAGAAGGGCTGCATTGCTTCTGGAGGCTCTAGAGGAGGATCTATTTCCTGCCTTTTCCGACTTCGAGAGGCTGCCTACACTCCTAGGCTCGTGGTCATCTTCCATCTTCAAAGCCAGCAATCACATCACTCCATCTTATTCCATTGTCCTGTCTCCTCTGACTCTAACCCTCCTGACTCCCTTTCCACTAGTTAGGATCCTTGTGATGACATTGGGCCCACCCAAATAATCCAGGATGATCGTCTCAATTGAGGGCAGCTAATTAGCAATGTTACTTCCATCTGCACTAATCCCCCCTTGCCATGTAACATGACATAGTCGCAAGTTCTGGGGGTTGGAACATGAACATCTTTGGGGGCCATCGTTCTGCCTACCACAGATGGGCACCCTTGATTGTGAGCACAAGAAACTTCATGCATCCTAAATGAATAACTCCCCCAAGGAAAAAATCAAGGTTCAACCAACAAAAGCAGGGAGGAGGGCTACAGATCAGACAAAACCGACACACTTCCCCTGCACATGTTGAAGTTCCATTTTTAGCACTAAAACGTGCATTCTAAAGATGTTTCTCCTTGCAGTGAAGGTATCTGAAATTAGGTGAGTAAATTTGACAATATGAAATGTTTAAAATAGCATTCAAGTATGTCATTCTCTTTCTTCCACTGGAAGCTCTTGTAATGCCAACTGGCCAAGTTTGGCAGACAATTAAAGCCAAGTCAGCATTTCTTCTACAAGAGTGTTGCCTTGGTCCGTTGAACCATAGGCTGGTGAGACACTAAATGACTGCTACAGAGAGGGTTCCCATCCTACAATGAAATGGCCTGAAGGCTTTTTAATCAATTTGCATGTTTTCAGAGGATTGCATTGGCCTGGGTAACCGGGCAGATTGTAATAGCTCTGAGTAAAGGTGCGTTTCTACCATTTCTATTGCCTTTCATGAGCCTTTACTGAAAGCGAGTGGAAAGGGATTCTTGCCCTAGATTAAGAATCGTTGTCCAGGCAGGATTCAATTCATGAATTCTCTTTCTTTTGCCAAGTTAAATGTGTGATTGCAGAATCAAACTTGCAGATAAGCAGTAGAAAACAGGACACAGGCAAGTGTTTGGGGTTGGCTGGCTCCTATAGGAGATGTACTTACTTCCTGTAAGGAGTTGCTCCTGGCCATTCTAAGACAGTTAAACTCGTAATTCATGATGCCCTAGACTAAACTCACAAGGTCACTGCAAAGCACATGAATAAAAACAAGCAAAGGAGAAATACGATTGAACACTGTCATTTATCTTAAAGCAAGCTCTCATTTGGAAATTGTAGTACTCCTTTATTTCATCTTTCATTTACTTTTTGATGTAATTCTTTTTCGGGTCATTTCGTTTCTTGGATACCCACGTGTTTCCTGTTACCCATAAGAGGGTTGTCCAGTGCCAGCTCTTCATTTTGGTTCATTGTGCAAGAGTGCAAGATTGGAAGCTTGCTCTAGACATTACAGTATGTATCTAATAGACAAAACGTATGGTTTTATTCTCTGCTCTATTAAAGACTCAGGGTATGACCTTGAAAATATTACATAATTCCTTTGTGCCTCATTACCCTTCCATTTATAAAATATATCTGCAAAGAGTCCTTGCTCACCCAAGCTGCTTGCTCTAGGGCTGCTCGTGTACTTCTGTACTTTTTGCTGTGTAACAAGAAGAAACATGCATTAGATGTCAGTACTGTAGGGGACTCCAGGATTGATGAAGTGAAATTGAGGTTTCACCTAGTTATTATCAACAACAAATGTATTTTTCATATTTAAATTATTACTTTATATTGGAGTATAGTTGATTTACAATGTTGTGTTAGTTTCAGGTGAATCTGAAAAAGAATCGATATATGTATATATATAACTGAATCACTTTGCTATATTTTTCATATTTAAAGGTGAAATTTATCTTCCCCATATCTAAAAACTAAATATATTAGAAGTCACATATGTATGGGAATAACATAGGTTTTCCTCTTACTAATTCGACCAATAACACTTACTCTACATGATGTGATTCAGTCACTTGATTTTTCAAGTCCCACATTCTTCTAATCATGAGAGAGACCAGTTTCCAAATTTGCCTAACATGTTAGCTAATGTGGTCGATTTGAATTTTAAATAGGAAGTTGTCTTGGTGACCATCACAAGCTACACATTCTTTTGGTATAAAATCCTGTATGTTGGAGACATTGGTTTTAGATCTTATTCATGGTTAATGGCAGCTGAGTGAGGTCTTCTGCCACCATGGCAGCGTTTCTTATATTCAAACTTGGTTTATCATCTGTTCTGAGATTGTTCGTTCCTAAATCCTTATGTAGTAACTGTAACAACTTGAATATATAAAATTAAAATTCAATGCATTATTATTCAGTTTTCTCTAGGTACTTACACAGTGATTAAATCATGACCAGTTATAAATGATCTTGAAAATAAGATCTGTAAATTAATTTCTGATTAATGTTCTTCACCCTATTTTGTTCAATTCGTTCAACCTATCACTGGAACTTTAATCCTGTGTTCAAAGTTCAGAGAGATTTTTTAAAAAAGCAGTTGAGAGTGTTTTTTTCTCAATTGCGCAAATTATATGTGTGGTACACAGAAATTAGAAAATGATTTTTCCGATAGGATAATGGGTTGATTTGTTATTCTAAATTGAAATTCAGTCACTTGTACAATTTAAATTTAGCATCGTTCTCAGAGTAATTACTGTTTCATAAAAGCAGTCTATCAGACGGCATTGCATCATGTGGATGCCACGTACAGACAAAAAGTCACAGGGGAAAAGAGGCAGAATCCATGCAAAACAAAAGGTTCTTTCAAAACCCGGCATCATTTTCTTTGGTGGAATTATTGACATCAACAAGTACCAGTAGCCACTTGTTTCTTAATTAAGTTAATAAATGACTAATTGATCTAGTAAGTAAATGATTCCAGGCAAAACAAATGCTCATACAATGAAAAGACCAACTAAATAATCACATACGGACGAATAAGTTAAACATTATCAATTCACTTGCTACTTTATTCATTAATTCATTCAACAAAGCAGTATTGAGCCACTGGTTGGTAAGAAAAACTCTTAACCAAGGGATTGGGACCAGTCAGTAAAGAGAAGACATTTAAAATTAGAGAGTCATTAAAAAAATACATAAAAGGTATATTCATTTGATTTTGACATATTAATACCTGTGTTCACTGATCTTATAGGACCTGGTCCATTTACGTAAATATGGGACTGCTCATAAGGGTTCCAATTGAACATTCTTGCAGACCTTTCCTCACCCTAGTCTCCCCTCATTGCATCCTCTACGATGTCCAGTTTCCATTTATCTAAAGTAAGAAATCAAGACACTTTTGGAGCATTTTGAAGGAAAAATCCTTCTAGATGTGTATAACTGTTCCCTAGCCATTTACAATCATCCCATCTATAAATCCACGGCATTTTAAAACGGATTTTCTTAAAGGAGTTTCACCAAAGCATTAAAAAAAACCCAAAAAACAACAATCTTTTATGCAGTTGTATCTCACTGGTTTACATGTTTAGTTAAATAATAGAATCACAAGTTAAACTGGAATGAATGGATTTGGAAGCATCACAGGTAGCTCCTGGTAAACTGCTCCTTAACCACTGAGGGCGGGGAGGGCCCAGCCTGCTTTGGAGTGGAGAGCTGACCACAAGTGCAGAAGGGGTCGGTCAGCAAGGGTTATAGAATGGAGCCAGTTAAAAGAGCTTCTAGAATATGTACTGCTCATTGTGCTAGGCACGGGGACACTAAAATAATAAGCACTCTGAAGGCATTCTGACTTGTAAACTCTTCCTCTTTAGAACAAAGATCCACACTTTAGATCCAATCTCTGTATTCACCATTTTTCTCTGGGGCACCTCCTAAGTGGGAAGAGACCATTTCCTATTTGTTTTTTGCATCCAGTACTCGATGCCTAGCAGTGGGCCTGGCACACTTTGTGGTCAGTGAGTTATTTTTAAATGAATGAACTGTTTTTTAAATTGGTACCAGCATTGGAGCATCTTATTGATTTGTAGGACAGTATTGTGATTGAGAACCACAGGCTGCGTGGCTTTAAACAGTAGCTTCTCCCTTGGTAACTTAGGGAGGTTAACCTCTCTGGACCTCAGTTTCACCATCTGGGAGTTGGGGATAGTAATAGAAGTGCAGCATAGGGTTGCTGTAGTAATTCATCATACTGGTGAAGAGGTCAGGAGAGTGCCTAGTACATAGTAAGTATGCATTTATATTCTTATGATATTGTCTTGTAAAACATATTTATTCAATTGTAACTTAAAATTTTAAATATAACTTCATAGCTATTTCCTCATTTGTACAACCATCCATTTATAGATAATATTCTTTTGTATACCTGCCAGGTTGGGTATGACACTGATATGCATTTTTTATTGCTTTTTCATCTAAGACACAGAAAGTAATTGATAGGAAACTTTTTTGTAGGGAAGATAAATATAAGAGAAAATTTTTGTAGTTAAATATTTATGGTTATGGTTTTTCTAACCAAATTCCATATACCTACAGTGTTTACATAATTGAGATTTTTAAATAAATACCATGTTGATTTATCTTTAGGTAGATTTTATTTTTTTAAGTCTCTTGGACATTTGGATATAAAAAATTCAATTTCCAGTACTTGTTACTATGCTTTTAATAACCCCTACAGGTTAATAAGGTTTTCACATTAGCTAGAACTTAAAAACTTTTTTCACCCTTTTAAAAATAATATCATCTTTGATTGAAATTTCATCTATCAATTATCTTTTGGAGATAGCAAAAGTTTGTCAACAATATAAAGATATAAAAGATTGTAATCAAGTTTACTCTTGGACCTCTCCCTCCAGAAAGACCAATAAAAACACCAAAATATTACCCCATAAAAAGTACAAAATTCCTACCTAAGTGGCAAAAATTTTATTCTTCTCTCTAGACATAAAACCACAATTTCATTTTATAAGGGTTATGCTCATTTTCTTTAAATTTGTCTATATTTGAACTCTTATAATTGACTAATTTTTTTAATTGACTAATTTTATAACAACTAAGTATCAAAATGTTTGGCATTTTATTCAGGAATAATTTGTGTACTAGAGAGTGGGAACTACTGATCATGGGAGATATTGTAAATATTTAGGAAAAGGAGAAAGAAGAAGTAGAAAGTGGGAAGCCTAATGCTAGAAGGAGACTTTTTCCCATACACAGAAGGAATTAATTGTGAAAGAAATTATTTTTAAAAATGTACTGGAAAAATGATACAGATGTATTTTTAAATGTTAAATGTTATCATTTTTAAATCAGGAATATGACATCATCATACTAATCCTATTTACTCATATCTGAGATTTAAAATATGATGTGATTACGTACAATCACAGAACATATAGAGAAAATTTTTCAAACAGCTTTGCTGAAATTTGCCCTTGAAGATTTGAACAAGTTTAGTCTTTTAGAGCATGATGGACTTCATAACATATTAAAAAGTTGTTGACATAATGGTGACTTAAAAAGGTGACATTCTACTTTCAAGATCTCAAGAGTAGTTGGTACCTTAGTGACAAAAACCTAAGGATTTATCTAAAATTAAAAAAAAAAAAAATCTTCCCTGAAACTGATGAGTATTGTTTTGTAGTCAGGTTTTTAAGGTAAAAGAACTATGACATTCAAACATTGAGAATCCTGAGGTCTAATCAAAAGGATATGACAAGATGTCAGGTATTTGGGTTAAAATCCTCGATCCCTGTTGACTTCTGACCTCTGAGACTGGACTTGCTATTTATTTTTTCTGAGTCTCATTGTTCTCTACTCGTGAAATGAAGTTATTAGTAATTACTTTTTACGTTTGCTGTGAGGGTCAGAATTTTAATCTGTAATCTCAGTACGGTGGATAAAGTGCTATAAGAGAAACATAATAACACCCACTTGAAAAGTCATAGAGTGAAAGATGACTCATATTTCTCTGTGGTTGGAATCAGCTTTTTGTTTGCTGTATTTATTCTACAATTTAAAGTATAATTTTATGGGAAGAGGCGCCGAATAGACATTTTTTTCCAGAGAAGATATATAAATAGCCAGCAGGTACATGAAAAGGCACGAAACATCACTAGTCATCTGGGAAATACAAATCAAATCCACAAGATAACACCACACCCCTGTCAGAATGGCTGTCATCAAAAAGAGAAGAGATAGTCAGTGCTGCGGAGGACGTAGGGAAAAGGGAACCCTTGTGCACTGTTTGTGCGAATGTAATTTGGTGCAGCCATTGTGGAAAACGGTATGGAGGTTCCTCACAAAATTAAAACTCTAGAACTCCCTTGTGACCCAGCAATCCAACTTCTGGGTATATATCAGGAAAAGCAAACAGGATATCGAAGAAATATCTGCTCTCCCATGTTCATTGCAACATTATTCACAGTAGCCAAGATACGGAAACCTGTGCCCGTCAATGAATAGATAGAGCAGATGTGGTACATATATACAATAGAATATTATTCAGCCGTGAGAAAGAAGGAAATCCCGCCATCGCAACAACATGAATGAACCTGGAAGGCATAATGCTAAGTGAGATGTCAGACAAAGAAAAACAAATGCTGTAGGATATCACTTATATGTGGAATCTAAAAAAACTGATCTCATAGAAACAGAGCCTAGAAAACAGAAAACAAATTGGCAGAAGTAGGGCTGGGGATTGATAATCTCCTTTTCATATATCCAATCGTTCATCCATTTAAAATATTTATTGATCCCATACAAAGGATATTTAAACCACCGATGTGTAATATTTAATGAATATAAATACAAAAATAAGAAAGGTTCTTTGCTGTATAACCTTCACAAGTACAATAAAAACCTCTTGTACACATATAATTTAGATTTAATTCTCTAAGCAGAGCTTTACTTTTTTTCTTGAGGTTGTGTGCTGTAATAAGCTAATTATGTCACTTACAATTTCAAAATTTCTGTCTGTAGGTAAAAAATGTCAACATATCTTGGCAACTTTCAGAAATGATCATGCTCTATTTAGGTTTTGTTTTATTTTTGTTCTTTTAAGGATAGTAGAGAGATTTATTTTTAAAATTTCCAAGTCTGTGCTAACACCTAAAGTTGTATAGGAGTAGCTGAAACGCTGTGTTCTATAATTAAATATAAAATACTGATTGACAGTTTCCCTGCTGCAGTGGGTTAAATATATCGGCTAAGGAGGACAGATATCTATTTACGGTGTGAGATTTTGTCCTTGAATGCCCATTGATAGTAATTCCGGAAAAAAAATGTGTGGTTGAGCTCCAGTATCTTGAGAAATTGTGAAGTGGCAGATACATATTTGGAATCAATATGAAGGGCAAATTACCATAATTTGAGTAGACACTTTCAAGTACTATGAAGTGAGACCACGTTGCAGGCCAGTGTGTGGCTGGTATTTGGGGACTTGTTTAATAGATTGTGACGGTCAGAGTTGGTACTTCACAGTAAATTGTTGTGGACTGGCTTTAGAGTATGATTTGTTTTTTGTTTTTTTTGGGGGGTACCAGACTTCATCTTGTCAATCTATGATTAAGCAAAGAAATATAAAATGGAAAACTGCATGTTTGTGTAAAATATTATTAATGAGAATATTTGGGAAGCCAGGTTGTCTTTGCTTATAAGCTTAGACGTTGTTCAGCCTCTTGCACAGATACGATGTAGGAGATGGATGGTAAGTCTTCAGAAGCTGTGCTAAGGGGAACCCCAGTGCCTGGGACATTTGGCAACGACAGTGTTTTCTGGGAAGTCACTGTGTGTGATGTGGGGCGAGCACTGGATTAGGAGCTGCGCTCAGCATACTGTGGAATTTTAGCCAAAAGAATAATCGCTCCACCACTGAGCCTCTCTATTATAGAATATATTAGAACTCCCCCTCCTATTCAGGGGGAGTCAAAATCTAAAGTATTTTACGTATTTCAATTTCTGTTGAACTTAACTGTTACTGTGATGGATCTATACTTGCAGAATCTCAGACTTTATTTCTCTGGCACAAAGAGAAATGTCTCTGTAGCCTAGCAAAGCCATGAAATCAACTGTTAACACGTATTTGTGGTGTCTGGGAGAGCTAGGATGGTTATTGATTCTAGAAGTAGGGTCACTATCTGTTTTTTCGTAAAGAGGAGCCCTAAAATTTTATACTGTTTTTATAATAATTAAAATTGAAATAATTAATTTCATCCAGATATATTCCCACTGTAAATGTAGACACAGATATGATTAGGAGAAATAGATATGGTTTGGCTACTTTAATATTATATATTACCCAAACTCATTAATTTGAATATTCCTATTTTATAAACCCAGGAAGATTTATAGGACATTTATGTACCAATCACTGTTGTAAGTGTAAAATTCCCTGACAATTTAAAATAGGGCTGATGATGCATTATAAATATTCTTTCACTATAACTTATTCAGTAAGCATTTAATGATGCCAACTCTTCACTGGGAACTATTCTAGGTACTGAGGTTGTTAAAATGAATAAGACAGTTTCTGTGCTCAAAGAATTCATGACCTAATTAGGAGATATATAATGTAAAATAAAGGGTGTTTCCATAAATCTGAGGTGCTGAGCAGTGTATCATTGATTTCATAACACTTTTAGTGGCAAGTGACACAAAATCCATCCCAAATGACTTAAAGGAAAAGGGTGCCAACAGTCACGTAAAGAAGCATCCCAATTTTAAAAACATTCGAAGTTTTAAAAAATCCCAGAAGAGGTAAGATCATGACAGCTCATTGTGATAAAGGCACTGCTTGAGGGAGGTTCTAGTTACACAAGTAGCAGTCAGGAGGAAGTGGTTCAGATTGTGGAGTGGTTCAGAAAGGCTGTGGAGAGCAAGAAATGCTTGTGGGGAATTACGAAGGAGGAAGAGAGTTTAATAGCCAAACAAAATCTTAGAGGTGATAAAAACATGCAGGAAGAGAAATCTGCATGTGCAAAGTTTGACTGGATAAGACGTACTTGGAAGTATAAGAAGCTCAGTGTATCTGTGGTATAAGGTATGAGGGGAGAAGCAGCCGGGCTTGAGAATGGAGATGTGAGCACTGGCCGGAGCAACGACAGCCTCCTGCATCAGGCAGAGGAGATTTCACTCCATCCTCCAGGTCACTGGTCTCCAAACTCTTTTGTAGCCATCTGTTTAGTGGGTAACCATTAGGATTTTTAAATAAAATTGAATAAAATAGAATAGAAATATGGTGCATCCTATGTCTTAAGGCTTTATATTTCCTGAAATTTTGTTTCAGTTAAGATGTGGGAGTCATGATATAAAATCCATTTCCTGTCTCTGTAGGTGTTGGAAACCTCTGTCCTAGGTGTTGGGATCCATTCAACTCAATTTAGAAAAAAGGTGCGTCATAATCAGATTGATGGTAAGAAAGTTGACTCTCCCAATAAATAGTGCAGGAATTTGATTGGGGGAGGCACTGTTTATTGCAGGCAAGCAAGACAGTTTGGACAGTCTTTGTGGCTGTCCAGGCAAGAGGTGAGAGGTCACACTAAATTTGGTGCATTGGTGGGGTTTCAGGGAGACATTTGTAACAGGTAGTGAGATATTTGGATATTAGGTGTGAACTCCCAGGAGAAAACATCTGAGTCATTATTTGCATATCCAGTGTCAGGTGTGCATGGCTTTACCCAAGAGAGGTGTGGATGGTGTTCAGTGAGAAGAAATGGACCGTGTGGAGCCTTTGGAAACTCACATTTAAAACAAAGGTTGTCAGTCTTGGTGTACTGGCCCACCAGAATTCCACCAACAGTTGTAGAAAATGTCTCAAGTCACTTGTGAATGTAATAAATGCGACAAATCATTTGTTTTCTAAAATTACCAAGTTTAAGTTCATGATCTCCATCAAATTCCAGGTCATAGCCAAACTTCTTACAATCAAGGATCTCCCTCCAGCCCAGCAGCGACCCCCAATTACCCCCCTCTCTGTGTTTCCAGACTCACCCCGATGCTGCCTGAATCCCAGCCCAGGTGTTCACCCTTCCTGCTCCCCTTATCTCACATTATAGATTTATTCTGACCCTTTCCTCTCTGCCAGGAACCCCCGGCCTTTCCAATGTCCACTAGTCAAACCCCAACCTTCCTTCAGCTTTTTCTCTCACTCATTGGGTTCTGAGGGGACCCTGCTTGCAGTTGAGGAATCTGCCAGATGTCACTAAACAATCTTACCTGTTGGGAGACACACATGTAGGAGGTTGAGGTACCTGCCCCTTGCTTTACCTGTGTGGGCTTTGGCATCTCAGGTCACGAGCTTGGCTGGGGCAGGGCTCAGGAGGGCCAAGGACTCACCCTCATCTGCTGACTCCTCGGTCACAAGTACAACCTTTTCAATACTTTTTTAAGGTATTAAGTGTTGATAGAGTGTTTGTTAAGACTAGATGAAGGTGCCTGAGATGATGCTTTAGAAGACAAGACTGTGAGTTACTGAGAGAAAAGAGCCAAGAGAAGACCCTCTCCTGTCCTCACCAACTTCATTTTGCTAGAACTTTCCTGTGTGTGTGCCTCCCCCAGGCCTGAGCACTGCTATGCCACCTTGCCCTGTGGTCTCCACAGAAGCTTTCTTTTTTACCTTCAGACGTAATTTAGGTCCTTAAGAATAATCATTCAGGTGGGCCTTAAGTCTGTGGTGATATTTAGGTCGGTCCCATTTTCCTCAACAGTTAATAGAGCACGCAATGACTCATAATGGATTTCCTGACCTTCCGTGTTAGGTTCAGCCTCCTACTGTTCCCTCTTTTCTGAATACAGGTAAAAGAGTCCCCTCATGGTTGACATGTGGACTCAACACTCAGAACTCAACAGCTCTCCACCCTGCCATCATACATCTTCCACCACAGCAACCAATGACCTTGTGTCTCTGACTCCATGGCTATCTCACACCTTATCCCCAGCTTATCAGGTAGAATCGGACATTTCTCCACCTCCTGGCTTTGCCTGCTGGTGCCCCTGTAGTTGCATGTTCTGAATATGGCTCAGTGCTTCTTCCCATGCTTGCATGGTGCTCTCCATAACTTTTGCCAGATTCTGTTTGCAAGTTGCGGGTTGCAAGTATCAAGTCCCAGAAGCCCCAGAGTGTGCTCGATGGATGGTCCTTATCTTAGATACCAACAGCCCAGGGTATACATTCTCGGCTAGTGGACTAAGGCAAAAGCCTTACACTCGTTCTAGGATTTGGGAAGAGCAGCTTTCTTGAGTCAAAATAAAAAGATGTCATTTCAAATATCATTTAGAGAAACGTTCTTAATGCAAAGCCCGTTTTACTTATATTACATGCTCTAGTGAGCAACAACTACTGATTTTATAGTAATAGTTCATGCAATAACTCAACAAATATTTATTAACTGGCTGCTATATACTAGATACTGAGCTAGATGTGGGAAATTGAACATCGACCAAGACAGGTTGAGTTTCTGCCCTAATTGTATTGAGTTTTGACAAATTTTAATTATGATATTGTTTACGTTATTAGGAGAAGCTGGAATTTTACAGTTTTCTTTAAAAGGAAGGAGCAAGGATGGGTATATTTTTATGTGTGCAGAGTGCATCTGAGAGAGAATGATGCTATGCCTATTTCTCTTGGTAGTGACATGCTAGTTACAAATACAGAATTGCAATTTTGGTGACCAGAGTGATTACACAAATGAGGTGTTCAATAGTGTTGTTCAGGTCATTAGTTTATACTAATTCACACATTCTCTATACCCTAATGTTAGTGAGTTGTTTAGGCTTATTCTTCCATTTCACATAATCATAGTCTTTTAAATGTTGCCTGTGGAGTGGAAGTTTATAAAATCAACATGTTAATTACATTCAGTTTTAAAATATTAAATTGCCTATGTATTATATATAGATACATATATAAATGATAATATTTGGAGTATTCTAATGGCCAGTTTCATTATTTACTTGGGTGTAAGGTGTTGGCCAGTTATGAAAGTGATGCCTAATGATGAGGGTAAAGCTAAAAGTCAGTATTTGCTAATATTTTTGTGCTTTAGAACGTAGGAGGGGGACTGTCTTGAAGAGGGTGGGACTCACGAGAAGGGAGTAAGGCTAGGTGTGGCAACATGAGTTTTGCTTGCTGGTTTGGTGTGAGGGGCAAGAAGTCAAGAAAATTAATAGCAGAGAGTCTTGAAGCCATAGTCTAAAGGTGAGGGAAGAAGAGAAAAGTTCTAGAAGTTTCTAGCAACTGTAAAGTAAAAGGTGAAAAGGGACCTGGCTAAAGGGGAAAAAAGCAGTATTTGGAAATCATCAATTTTTACATTCCCTCATCCACATAAGAGTGTGGTTTCTGGCTAGAGCTGCTGTCTGCTGCCCAGATGTTAGCAGCAAAGAAGACTCACAGGTGTATGTATTTGAGGTTGTAATTTTTCAGGCCAGGTCACCTTCCTCCGCCCCAAATCTGTTCCACCTACAGTGTGGACATCTTGGCTGGTGGCCGCTCAGACCAAACCCCGGAATCACCTGCACTCCTCTCTCTTTGTCTTACGTACCATATGCAGTCTATCAACAATCCTGGCAGTTCTCACTTCAAAATATAATTATAATCTGACCACTTCTTCCATCTTCTATTGCCCATGACTAAAGCCGAAGATGAAAGATTACATGAAAGAATTGACTATAGGGTCAATTGGGTATAGATCAAGGCCGTCAATGGAGCTTTCTCCAATAATGGAATTCTTCTGTATTTTCACTGTTCAGTGCAGTAGCCACTGGCCACATGTGGCGGTTGAGTACTTGAAATGTGAATAGTGCAACTAATAAACTGGCTTTTTAAAATGTTACTTAAATTTAATGGAGTTATTTGTAGTGAGGTGGATGGAGTTAGAGTCTGTCATACAGAGTGAAGTTAGTCAGAAAGAGAAAAACAAATACAGTATGCTAACACATATATATGGAATCTAAGGAAAAAAGAAAAAAAAAAAAAAGGTCATGAAGAACCTAGTGGTAAGATGGGAATAAAGACACAGACCTACTAGAGAATGGACTTGAGGATATGGGGAGGGAGAAGGGTAAGCTGTGACAAAGTGAGAGAGTGGCGTGGACATATATACACTACCAAACGTAAAATCGATAGCTAGTGGAAAGCAGCTGCATAGCACAGGGAGATCAGCTCGGTGCTTTGTGACCACCTAGAGGGGTGGGATAGGGAGGGTGGGAGGGAGGGAGATGAAAGAGGGAAGAGATATGATATGTATAACTGATTCACTTTGTTATAAAGCAGAAACTAACACACCATTGTAAAGCAATTATACTCCAATAAAGATGTTAAAAAAATGTTTTAAATAGCCCCATGTTGCTAGGAGCTACCGTATTGGACAGTGCAAGTCTAGTTAATGAAATACTTAGTGAGTCCCACTGTATGCAAGGAATTTGGAGACTCTGGAATTTGAAGCAGGTGGGACTTGCTAACCTAGGAGGAAAAAGAAACAGGTCTCCATGACAACAGAGTATAATTGAAAGGATAAGAGGGTGTGGGTTACAGATTGGGGGTGGGCAGCTCAAGAGGAACAAAGACCATATCACGGCCAAAGGAACTTGTTTCTGACTCAGAGAGGAGGAGATCCAGTAATGCTGGCACAAGAATGCTGGGTGTGTCACTGAATTAGATGATTGTGTGACACAAGGGTTCATCAGTTATTTTTTGAAGATGGCTTTGTTTTGGTGTCAAAGTCATCAGTTGCTAGGCAGAAGTGGCTAAAGAAGGAACAGGTTTGAATTACAGAATAAAATAAGGATTTATTTTCCTTCTGTGTGATGGAGGTCGATAAAATATAACATTGAATGGGGTCCTTGAATTGAGAGCAAGAGAGTTTAGCCTTCTTAAGTGCAGATGCGATTTTAACATGTTACCTAGTGTAAATTCATAGTGACTCATGTTTGGGGAATAAAAGTTTAGAACATATATTTGGACCTTACAAAATCTTATTACATATGCATATAAGAGTTCAAATTGAAAAAGAGTCTCTGTATATGGGAACTACCTGATTTTGCTATTACTGTCATCCTAACCAATTTTCCTGAGTTTCTTATCAGATTGTCTACGAAAGTGGTCGTACTATGGCTGTTCTTAAGTTAGTGCTTTGTTCTCCAGGCTTATTTCACAGCATTGGCGCACATCTTTCTGTAAGCTTTGGTTTATCCAGGTGTGCTGATTTGAAGCAGTCCCTGCCTTATCTCGACACCTGTAGTTCATCTGGGATGAGTGTATTAGCAGGGGGCTGTACTAAATAGTACCGCCCTGCTACCCTCGAGATTTCCGGGCCTCCCGTGCCCACCCGGAGGTAATTAAGGGAAAGGAAGCTGAGAACAGTCTAACCCTGTTTGTATCAGTCTGTTTGGGCCGCCATGACAAGATATCACAGACTGGGTGACTTAAACAACAGACGTTTATTTCCTCACGGTTCTGGAGGCCAGAAGTCCAAGATCAAGGTGCTAGCCACGGAGGTTTCTGGTGAGAACCCCCTTCCTGGTGGTCACCTTCTCTCTGTGTCCTCGTGTGATGGAGAGAAAAGCTCTGGTGTCTCTTCCTCTTCCTCTTTTTTAAAAAAATTTACCATTTACTCATTATTTATTTATTTGGCATGCAGGATCTTAGTTCCCCAACCAGGGATCAAACCCGTGCCCCCTGCAGTGGAAGCACGGAGTCCTACTCCCTGGACTCCTCTTCTTATAAGGACACCAGTACTCTCGGATTAGCACCCCACCCTTATGACCTCGTATAACATTAGTGACCTCCTTGAAGGCCCCGTCTCCAAATACAGTCACATTAGGAGTTAGGGCGCCCCCCTATGGATTTGGGGGCGGCGGTGAAGGAGGGGAAGGTGACACAATTCTGCCCATAACACAGCTCCTGCATGTGAGAGTGTAAAGCAGTGTAACGTGGGCCCAGGGACAGCTAGTCGTGTTGTTTTGTGTTTTCTAGACCTAGAACCTGTGAGAAGCAAATTCTGCCACAGAATAAACCACCCGAAATCTGACATTACGGTTCCCTCATATTGTCTTTTTTTCTCATGCTGATGATATATTTGTTTAACATGCAGCTTGGGTGTTTGTAGCTTCTCATTCGACGACATATATAGAAAGACTTCTTACACAGTAATCGTGTAAAGGGTGTGAAGGGGTACTGTATGTAGGAGGAATAAATCTGTGGGAAAATATTTCTTGTATTCGTGGTAAAATAAAAACAAAGTCAAAGAGATGAGTTTTTCTATATCAAGTTGGTGAAAGCAAGAGAGGGTAATAAAGGCCAGTGTTGTCATCCTCGTGAGGAGGAGACAGTCTCATGACACTGCTGGTGAGCAGGTATGTTGATTTGCTGTTGGCTCTCAAAATACATGCAGATTCTTCATTCCGTCAAGTAACACTTTTGGGAATTTATCTATCGAAAATGTCAGAAATGTAAAAATGGGTAAAATGATAAACAAAAAATAAGTGAATTATGATGCATATAATTATTGAATACTAAGTATTTATTACATCATTAAACTATATAATAATTTTTGCTGATGTAAGAACTAGTTCATTATAATGTTGCTGAGTGAAAAATTTTTTAAAGATCAAAAATAGTACATTAATACTCCATTATGTAAAGTTCATTGTGCAAAATAAGTCAAATCAAAAAAAAAAAATTAGGAAAAAACCTATACCAAAATACCAAAGTAATTACTAATGGTTGCTTTTCCTTTTTTTTTTTTTTTTCCTTTTTGTCTCTCTACATTTTACAGATTTCCTGGAGTTAGAATAGATTAACTACTAATATTTAATGGATTAGCTCTGTTTAAGACTAAAGTACTTAACCATAGGCTGCACAGTCTGAAGGCTTAAGGCTTTTTATACTTATTAGCAATCCAGGGCTTGGTTCTGGCAGTATTTACCCAGCCCTCCCTCTTTCCTGTAAGCTCTAAGCTAAGGAGGTTGGAAGTGGAGGCCTGACAGTCTTTACCACCCATACGTAGTGATGACCAATGGTTAAATTAAATCTGGATGTTAAAAATTACGAACCACAGAAATTATTCCAAGTCATTTTCACTAGGGCATAGAGGTTGCCTTGGATAGCAGTGGCTCTATGGTGGGAAAAGCCTTAAAGATTTCACTTCTCTTTCTGTTACTGCGATCGGGGGGAAGCGGGGGTGGGGGGGCATATAAACAAACCAAATCATTGCTTATAATCTGTGGGTCACAGTTGTCAGTGCCTAAGGATATACTTTGATTCGTTGCCTGTTAAATCCCGTATTTTATGATGACAGGTGACTGTCATACTTTTAAGAGTTACATTTTATAGAAATTGGTGTGTAGACAGCATTTAGAAGGCAATAGAAGTTATGGGAAATAGGCTGACTAAAAGCCCACTAAAATAGGGGAAAACCCACTAAAAATAGGGAAAAAGCCCACTAAAATAGGGAAAAAAAGGGAGAAAACTTGAGTTCTAGGTCCACTTATGTTACTTAATAACTTTGGGACCTCAGACAATTTCGTTGTCGAAAAATTGTGTTGATAATAATACTGGCCCAGAGCTTGAATTCAAATCAGCCCAATAAAATTTAGAAAACACAGAAGTTAAAATAATAATTGAGGTATGTAAGAACCCTTCTTTCTCAGCATAAGGCTGTTCTTACGTAGAATGCCCTTCGGAGGCCACTGCCATGGATGTAGGTGGAGATGCACGGTCAAGGGGGGGGCTCCCCTAATGACCAGAGGTGACTTTTTCTTCAAGAGCTGCCATTTTCCTTTCTTCTTTCTTTCTGCCCCTGCCCTGTTCTCCCATCTCCCAAACTTCCCCTAAATAGAAGGACATGCCTTTCAGGCTGTTTTACCGGGCATGACATTTGCTGGTCTGTTTATGTCCATCCTTGTATAAGGCTTGATCAAATTAGAAAACCACATATGAAAGTAAATTGAACACACAAAAGTATTTTTAACTTCCCACCCCCAGCATCATAATTACCTAAACCTCTTTCTTTCCTCCTGTTGGTATCCATCACCTAATATACTTTCCACTTGCTTGCCATGGTTGCATTTGGCCAAATTATATTTCACTTGATCCTTATTCTTTGCTCGCATTCTGCTTGTTAATGTCATTTGCCCAAATCCTCGCATATATTCTTTGTTTGTAACAGATTTATTTTTCCAATGATACTCTAATCCCCATTAGTAATATTATAAAGAACTTCAAAAAATAAAAACAAATCAAAACTAAGTTGGAATGTCCAATGAGAACATTAGGTAACCACGTTTTGTCATATATTTAAAGGAAAATTCTATACTGGAGCCCTTTGGGGTTTGCATATCCCTAAATTATTAACTAAATGCCGCTAATAACATATAGTACAAGGGCTGGGAAGAAAATTATGTTGCTTAGTTTGAAACCCAGGATGCTCAGATACAGTATAATAGGAGATACCTTTTAACATTCACACAGCAATGGTTCCTGGAAGGACATGTAATATAATAGCTTAAGGCAAGAAAATAACCTTGATTTACTCCCAGCCTTTTATTTGAACAGTGATTTTTGTTGTGCCTGGGTAAAAATTGCCCTGAGTTACTTATTACTTCCTCTGCTGATGACCATTGCTAAATAATACATGTGACAAATACTTCAGTCTTATTTATTTGTGTGAGAAAGAGAAGTACAGTGGAACAAAATAACTTCTGAGAGTCCTGTTTTTAACCCATACATGTCTGTCCCTTTATGAAGTGGGCTGATGTTATTTGAGTCTCTCCTTTCTTTCATCAGTCAACTCAGACAGAATAAACTGTGGCAAATGTGTCTCGCCAGCTTTGGAGCTTTGTCTGCTGTTGGTCTCAGAGTTAAGAACTCAGCAAATATTTGTGGAATAGGCTAGCCATTTACTATATTTTACAATACCAACCGAGCTTCTTATGTCAATTGTGGTGTTTCTTAATTACTTATAAATTATTGATCACTTATTTTGTGTGATTTTCATATCGAGGAGAATATCTTTAGGTTTTTTTCTTTTTGAGGTGGAAGTATGTCAGTGCACAAGTAATAAATGTATCTAAATCAGATAGAAAATGGTAGTTTGACGAGCTTTTCAATACTTCTTTATCCCTCTGTTTTTTCTCATCTTACTTGCCTTTTCTGTCTCATCATTTCTTCCTCCATTTACCTCAAAGACAAAACACAAAGTTGTGAGTATATTTTGGAATTTGGTCGGGGTGGATATAGGAGAAACTGTCTATTTGCTTGCTCCTCCTTCTACAGTTATGTCACGTGCTTTCTCTGTAGTTCATACTTTCCATCTTGCCAAAGTGTACCTCTTAGAGCTGCCTGATAGTTACGTCTGTTTACAGGGCCAATATCCAGTGGCATTGAGCGTGTCCTCTTGCATTGCAGGAGCTATGCCTGTCCCAGACCAGCCTTCATCAGCCTCGGAGAAGACCAGCTCCTTGAGCCCTGGCCTCACCACCTCCAATGGGGATGGCTCGGAGACAGAAACCACGTCTGCCATCCTTGCCTCGGTCAAAGAACAGGTAGAAACATTCCACTTTTCTGACATATATGTGGGGACATTTTAAACATCATTCTTTCCGGATGAAAGATGGTGATTTAATTATGTTGGGACGAAAATCATGATTTTCTAGCAGAATGTTGGTATTCATTATACAATTGCTATTCACATATGATTATAATAGCTTTTGACTCTGTTTTTATTTGAGATTTAGGCAGCTTTCCTTGAAAAAATATTCTACAGGAAAAAAAACAAAAATTGCAGTCAAAAATCCTATAAGTGAAGTTTTGGCAGATTAAGTGATGGACCTGATGTTTAATACTGTTAAATGTGTGAAGCCAAATAAATGGTCTGTAGAAAACCTAAAGTTTAATAAAATTTCAAAGTATATTCATGACGCTAAAAAACTGGTAAGAGTGAGAGCAGATGAATATCATATCATTGTGGGCCTAAGCAAATTTGTTTTCCCAGTGTTTCCGAGATGGCTCTGGAAGAATGCATTTCAGAACTTTTCCTGTAAAGCTAAAGTCTAAATGATTCTTCCCCTACCGTTTCTTTGCCATAAAAATGAATAAGCAGATAAAATCTGAAGTCTTAGATTTAAAAGTAATTGTTTCATAAAATTCTTGTTTCTTATAATTAAACTGTCATAAATGATTAAAGAAAGCTGGAAAATAAAAATTTTTTAATTTGTTTCTTTTGCTTACCATGAGCTAGAATACAAATCAATATTTTTTTTAAGTGCAAAAACATCCTGTGTTTGAATTAAATGATTCAGGGATGCTGAATTAGCAGCAGCAGTGGGGTAAGAGTGACATAACTTCCCTGATCCCAGGAACCTCTCAACAGAGCAATAGACTAAATGTGGCAATTAAAGACTCAACTAGTAGAAGGGCTCAGTTTTCCTAGAGGACACTGATTTTGTTTAATAAATGGGGAGTGATTTAGGTAAAGGTAGATGGTCAAGTTATCAAAGAGTAGCTAAGGAAAGATTCATTGATGGAAGGGATCAATGATGCTCTCAGTCAAAACTGTGTCACTAGGTCAGGAGAGTGTGAAGCAAAAGGAGGTTCACAAAGGAGAGTCGAATAGATTGATTGGATAATCTAGTTTGTGAAAATGGTAAGTAAGCAGGAAATTGGGTTGAGGCCCAGGCTGTATTGCTTGATTAGTTTGCGTCCAAAAGCCTACCTGTGAGAGTTTTCTGGTTATTTTTCAGGGGTAATGGAAAAGGGGAGCAAAAGTTCATGATGCTCCTTATTCTCCAAATACTGCTTTGTTATATAGCTGGGTTAGGTTGTGGATTTTTATTCTGTCATGGTCTGGAAATCTTGCTAGGCCACTAGCTTTAGAGCAGTGACAAAATGTAAAACACGAGGAATAAATTTAATAAGATAGCCAGACCCGTCTGATGAAAACTATAGTATCTTATCAAAGCACATAAAAGAATTCAGACTAAAGGACAAGGCATGCTACAGTCCTGTGTAGAAGAGCTTGACACCATACCAATATTACTGTCTCCCAAATTAATGTAACATTTAGGCGATTGTACTCAGGATTCTGTGGCTGATTGTTTCTTTGGCAAATTGGATCAAGCTATTTTAAAGATCATATGGAAGCATAAATATGTGAGAGTTGCAGGGAAAATTTTGATAGAAATATTTTACCTTGGACTTATATATACTACCAAATGTAAAATAGATAGCTAGTGGGAAGCAGCCGCATAGCACAGGGAGATCAGCTCGGTGCTTTGTGACCACTTAGAGGGGTGGGATAGGGAGGGTGGGAGGGAGGGAGATGCAAGAGGGAGGAGATATGGGGATATATGTATATGTATAGCTGATTCACTTTGTTATAAAGCAGAAACTAACACACCATTGTAAAGCAACTGTACTCCAATAAAGATGTTTAAAAAAAAAAAAAAGAAAAGAAATACTTTACCTTACTAAACATACAGTTGTGTCCAGTTGGCCCCAGACAGAAAGAATGATCTCTCTAGGACATAACTAAAGATTCAGAACAGATTAAAAAATATAGAGGAGCCTGACTCATTTCACAGTATCTCAGTTGAGTACAAAGCAGTGGTTGAACTGGTGTTAGCATAACTGGCTAAACATCTGGAAGAAAATTAAGGCCCTTAACTCACAATATGTTCAGAAATAAATCTCAAAGGGAAAGCAATATAACTGTCAAAATAAAACTATAGACATCATAGGAGAAACATTGGGAAATTATTCATACAACCTAGAGGTGGAGAAGGCTTTCTAAGTACGTGCAGGAAACTCAGAAGCCATACATAAATGGTTGGTACAGTTGGCAGTGTGAATACCAACAATAATAGCAAGGAATAATTTAACATAAAAATGAATAAAAATAGACCATGGGAAATAACATGCCACAGATATGACAAAATGTTGATATAATTAATATATTAAGACTTCCTAATGTTGATGAGAAGAAGAAAAAGGAATAGAAAACTAGGCAAAAAATATCAACAGGAAATTCAGAGAAGAAAAATGCAAACAAGCAATAAACATATGCAAATATTTTTCACCCTAATGTGCCAATCAAGGACATAAAATTCAGAATGAAAACGTGATTTTCTTTAATCTACCAAATAGACAAACATTAAAAAACAGTATATATTGTAAGCTAGCTACAGTTAAATTTTGAGGAAATTCACATTCTTTTTCATTCCAAATGAAAATGTGCTTTACTGTAATCTTTTTGTAAAATGGTATGTTGCTGTGAGTTGGCGTTTGAAATGCTCCATAGCCTTTGATTAGTCATGCTTAGTCATAGGTTCTATAGAAATGAGTGACCTAGAACATAAGGTATTAAGTATGAGTATGTATTGCAGCATTATTTGGGATAGTAAAAAAAAAAAAAAGGAACAGTATTGATTGATGAAAAGTTGTAAAAATGGTATCTCCTTTATATAAAATCCTCCATATAAAAGATATATCCTTTCTATGCAGTTATTAATAAAAGTGAGTTACAGATATATATCTAAACTTTGAAAAAAATCCATGAAGATTTTAGAAAGGAATGGTATAGTAATGTATTATCCTGTTTTTAAAAAAATGGAATAGTAAACATAATTTTTGTTTGTACATGTTTATGAGCCTCTAGAAAAGTGTACAAGGAAATAAGCCAAATTATTAGATTTCTTACCATACGTGTTTACAGTTGGACAGAGTTAGGAATGGGCATAGAGGACATAGAGGATCAGGAAGTGTATCAAAAAAGGGGAAAATAATTGGGAGACTGGAATAAATATTAATTGGGTTTGGATAACAGGAAATAGTCCTTCAGCTTAAATAGTGATGTCTGTAGTTGAGAGAGTGGATAAGCTACTTAAAGGAAAAATACATTACAGTAAATAAAATGGCCTCTCCAAAGCCTTGATGAGAATTTAATAAAAACTTACTGTGAAGAGTTTTTTTCTAATTATTAAAATAAATTCATTGCTCACTTTTGGACAGTAAAGGTGAGATTCTTTGTGGCAGATAAGTAATATGAGGAGGAGTGAAAATGTCTTGGGAAGCTGAGTTAGAGCAGGTGGGAGCACCCAAGTCAGAGGCGTGGCCGTCAGGTCCCGCGTGTGGTCTCTGCTAACTTGAAGGCAGAAATCAACAAGCGGCTAAGCCCGTGGACTCCCTTGGTGTGGCCTCATGCAAACAACCAATCTCTTCCTTCGCTGGGACATTTTTGTCCTAAATTATTCTTAAAACGTCCTTCCTCTCTTTTTCTCACGTACAGACCGTCCTTTATGGAGTTAAAACTAAGTTAAATATATTTTTAAAAAAATATTAGCTGAGATTAAGGAAAAACGACTTTAGAAATTAATACCTTCTATGATTCTTAACAATTCCGTGCATAACCTATTTATAAATCTTTTCACGTAAAGAATATCGTTTGCCTGGTCCTCTTTAGGTGCTC
Organism: Balaenoptera acutorostrata; assembly: GCF_949987535.1. Lineage (NCBI taxonomy): Eukaryota > Metazoa > Chordata > Mammalia > Artiodactyla > Balaenopteridae > Balaenoptera > Balaenoptera acutorostrata. The sequence goes on along the minus strand of NC_080065.1, from coordinate 13,162,961 downwards.
ATAAGAGATAGCTTTCTTGAGTAAAAATCCTATTTATTCATTTAGAGAATTTCAAGTAAAAAAATTTTATGACGTTACAATTGTGTACCACTCTAGTCCTGGCTTCTTGGAGGTCAGTTCTGTAGGAGGGAAGTGATTTTTTTTTTTTATCATAGCAAGCATATATTCTGAGCTGACTGGATGTAATAGGTTCCATAATGTAATTACTCATTCATTAAATATATTGCGTACCTTATTTAAGCAAATCACAATAAAGGGTAATAAGAGAAATGGATACGTAAAGAAAATTCAGTCTAGTAAGAATTCATTAGAGTAAGTTGTTAGTAAGACTAAGAACAGAAGTTCTGGGGCTGGTAGTTGACATTGCATAGAAATAAATTCTACTCTATAACCACTGAGTGGAACTTAAGTCATGCCAAACCATGAACCATGAACTGCATCCCACGTAGCATGTATGGCACGACTGAGACGTTTTTAAGCTGAGCCCTAAAGTGTTTGAACACACAGCAGCCATGGATTGCTCAATGAAAAGGTGTTCATTGATGTTTTTCTTTCTTTGTTCTGATTTCCCATCTTGATTGCTTTTTAACTGGTGAATTTTGTACTTTTATATTACCATAAACAGAACCATGATTTATGCTATACTCTATGGGTAATTTTCTGTATTTCAGACACATCTGTCTCATTGCCAACAGTTACCAAGTCTCTTGTCCCATGGGGATCTAAGAGAGAGGGACCCAGTCCCCACTCCCTCTCCTGTGAGTGTCCTTCACCAGAAGAGGAAGGGAGGACAGAGGTTGGGCATGTGATGATTCCCATCATGTCATTTGAGCAAATAACTGAGACAGGAGACTGATAACCCTTCATCACAAAGAGGAGACAGAATGATGTGATGGCTAAAGGGGTGAGAAGGGCCGAGGGATTTCAGGCTGGGAGATCTTGCTATGATGATGGCAGGGACCCAGAATAAATTAATGATGCTTGGGAGGGGTGTAATTTCAGTGGGAAAATCACTGAGTAGGTGAGAGTGAAGGGGACCCAGTGCACCAGCAGAGGGAATGGCTTTTAGAACAAAGACAATTCATCTATGAGAACAGGAGAGAGGCAAAGTTCATGGCTGCAGGAGGGCTGATGGCTTGGTACTGGAAACATATGTATTTCTCTTCTGCTGTCATCAGGTAGACATGGTCAGTTTGTTTTGAGCTGTTTTGGGGTCTGGAGAGCTGGGCTGAGCCAAGGTGGAGAGTCACTGTATATGATGAATGCAAGAAAATGATTATGACGGATCTTAGAATTGCTGCTGAGTGAAAAGGGGTAAAAGGCAGAAAAAGTGGTAGGAACAGTGGATTCACAGAGTGAATATGTAGTTGGTGATAGCATGAGAACTGTGTGCTTAAATCAAGAATTTGAAAGTAATTGTTGTTAGTGTCGAGACCTAGGTAATGACTCTGGGAAATGAGATCAAATCAAGAAAAGAGAGAGAGGGGGCTTCCCTGGTGGCACAGTGGTTAAGAATCCACCTGCCAATGCAGGGAACACGAGTTCGAGCCCTGGTCCGGGAAGATCCCACATGCTGCGGAGCAACTAAGCCCGTGCGCCACAACTACTGAGCCTGTGCTCTAGAGCCCCGAGCCACAACTACTGAAGCCCGTGTGCCTAGAGCCCATGCTCCGCAACAAGGGAAGCCACCGCAATGAGAAGCCCACGCACCGCAATGACGAGTAGCCCCCGCTTGCCACAACTAGAGAAAGCCCATGAGCAGCAACAAAGACCCCATGCAGCCAAAAATAAATAAATACATAAATAAATTAATTAATTAATTTTAAAAAAAGAGAGAGAGAGAGAAAGCTTGTTGCTGACTGTGAAAGCTGATGTGAGAATGAGGACAGGGCAGTGGCTCACATCCCCATCGCTGGAGAGACCCGAGGTTGCCTCATGACTGCAAGAAATGCAACATGTTTGCTTGTGGTTTGCCTGGGAGTAGTCATCTGATCTTCATTTTCATATTTTCATTAAAAAAAAATTGTTCCAGTGCTGGTCTGTACTATTAGACAAGAATTTACATTTACTCATGCCATGTGATGTTGACCTATGTATTTTATCTTAAATCAGTACGTGTACTACTTTGCTCTTAAGAAAACCATGGCTTTCCTAAAACTACACTTGTTTTGAAATACATTTCTTTCCCTTCAGTTGACCTATGTCTCCTTTGATCATCACATGCTTCCAAAGTTGGTATCTAAAGGGTCTTCTTATATAAGCTAAAAAAATTATGGGGACTTTAAAAACCATTTTTTAATTGAAGTATAGTTAACTTACAATGTTGGGTTAGTTTCAGGTGTACAGCAAAGTGATTCAGCAAAGTGATTATGTTTTCAAATCCTTTTCCATGGGGAACTTTTTAAAAACCTTTAGAGCTCATATTGATCTTTGTAAATTATTATGGGTCAGATAAATGTGTTTTTTGTAATGATTCTACCAGTGAAATATATTTAATAATGAACAGATTAACTAGAAAATTCTAGGTACATAACAGTATATGCAAATGTGTCATTTTGTTGGGTTTATTTAATAGTGTTTATCAATTGCCTGCTATGTGCCTGAAACTGTGCTTCCCCTGGGTGATACACAGATTTGGAGTTTCATTGCTTGCAAGTAGTTAGCCATGAAGCTAAAAAGATAAGACAGACATATATAAAAAGTTATAAAACTTTAAAAAATTGTAGGTGAAATTTTAAGAAAACTCTCCTCAATATATTATGAAATTCCAAGTGATTTATACCAATAAACTTATTCCTTAAACTTTATAGTGTTTATAACCTTAGATACTCTATTGCTACGGTCATTTCTCCTGTTCTGTACATTCCACAAGGATTGAAGATTACATTATTGCTTTTAGAGGAAATTTTTAGGACCACAATTTAGGGTATTGCTGATTTTCAGGTAGTAAGACAGAATTCTCTTGCTTTTAATCAGTTTTGTTATTACGTTTAATGTAGAAAAGTAGGAGAAAGGCATTTCTGAGCTCCCACTCTGCAAAACTACTGCACAGAGGACTTTGTATATGTTTGAACCACATGAAGGTACTAAAAAAGCATTTTAAAGGATTTATCTTACATAAAATCTAAAAAAATTCTGGATCATTTACATTGACTCATGTGTGAGGATAGCATGCCTTTATTTTCACTTAGCGTCTACATTTATAATTTTAAAATTACATAGCTCTGTATAACAAGAATGTTATTGGGAAGGAGTACATTACAAAACACTTCCTTAATTGGTATTTTTCCAGTGCCACGTAGCACTGCAGAATCTCTCAGTATTATTAGTGTTCCTGTAATGTGCAACAATAGTTTCTGATAACACAATGTGGGAAATGACCTGTATAACTAATCAATTTCCCAACTATATTTTGGAAAACCGTTTTATGAAAGTAATGACAAAATTATCATCCATGAAAAAGAGGAAATTGAAACACCTTTAGGAAAGGTCAAGAAGATAGAGAAGGATTATCTGTAAAGACTAGTGAACTTTATATTCATTTAGTCAGGGAAGAAAAGAATTAGATCGGGCTTCCCTGGTGGCGCAGTGGTTGAGAATCTGCCTGCCAATGCAGGGGACACGGGTTCGAGCCCTGGTCTGGGAAGATCCCACATGCCGCAGAGCAACTGGGCCCGTGAGCCACAACTACTGAGCCTGCGCATCTGGAGCCTGTGCTCCGCAACAAGAGAGGCCGCGATGGTGAGAGGCCCGCGCACCGCGATGAAGAGTGGTCCCCACTTGCCACAACTAGAGAAAGCCCTCGCACAGAAACGAAGACTCAACACAGTCATAAATAAATAAATAAAAAGAACGTGAATTTCTAAAAAAAAATAATAATAATAAAAAATAAAAAAAGTAAAAAATAAAAAAAAAGAAAAGAATTAGATCATAGTGCCACAGGTTGAACTTTCTTTCATGTGTTAGAAATAAAATGAGGATTATTTGATGATTTTCAAATTTCTTTCTTGTGTTAAGCCAGATATAGATTGAAAGTGAAAAAAAGGGCATGATTTTCCCCCTATTTTCATTGCTAGACCATGGACTGGGTTAGGAGCAGTGAATGTCTGTCTGGACACATGGATGGAGATGGGAAGGCGCAAGCCAGGAATCTGTAGACCTGGGTCTTTGTCGATGGTATAGTTCATAGCAAGGAAAGTGAGGAGCCTGGAGTCAGCAAGGATTAGAAAGCCTTGTAGATATCACATACACAGGAGGGGAGCCGGATGTAGATATGGTGACCAAATGGGTATTAGACTTCCAGCCGGGCAAAGAACGCAAGCACGTGGTGTAGGTGGAGTTCCAGACGTCCAAGCAGGAGGCAAAGGGGTGGTCCTGTGGCACCAGCCTGATAGGACTGGCTAGGTGTGAAGCAAGTCTGTTTCTCGGTGGGTCGTGGATCTTTTGAATCACAAGAATGGTGGTTGAAATTGGAGATCAAAGAAGGACAAGGGTTATAAACTATTTGTGCAAGATTTGGGGAATTAACGCTAGGCGTTCTAGTCATGGCTGAATAATTCTGGAAGTGTGGATACATCATCTGCCTCCCTTCTCCCCACCCTCCCATGCTCCCTCATGTGTATTCTAGTCTTGCCTATAAATTACTTTGACTTCTTTTTCCTAAAGCTTGATTTTTCCCTTAACATCTTACTTTGTAACTCTTCTCAAGACACATGCATACTCATCCATCTTTTTAATAACCCCAGATTCTATTCTAAGAATTAATTCATTTGGTTGCTGTCTGCCCCGCCTCTTTGAAGGTATTAGTTGTTCAGTTTTTAGGGACCTGAAGTCTATAATGGGAAAAATAAAAATGGATTAACCCTTTATATGCTAAGTTAGAAGATAAGCTTTTAATAGGTGGGATTTTGTAACAGGACATCGTAGTGCATTTCTAATGCTTCTTTCATATTTATTGTTAGAATTCATTGTGGAATATTAATATGTGAAATCACATTGACTATTTTAAATGTGATGTTTTAATAGTTTTTAATGAATTTGCCATTATAAAATAATTCATGCACATTGTGGAAAGTTTAAAAAACTCAGAAAGGAATAAAGATGCAAATTTTCTTTGAGAATAACACTGCAGCTAGAGGCTGCTGCAAATATTTGGGAAGATTTCCTTCTAAGATTTTTATGTGACTATATAATTATTTGCGCACACTTTTATTTTTCTTAATATTTTATACTTTGTACGTTAACAGTTATATCAAGAGTATTTTTATATCACTAAATATTATTTTAAAACATTTTTCTAATGGCTATATGAGTAGATACACTGAATTATTTAATATTACAATTTTATTTAACTTTTTCCATCTTAATCGAGCTCTTCAGTTGATTCAGTTTTCTCAGATTGAAAAAAAAATGACATGTCTTACTTTCTTGTACATAAATCATTGGGTCTACTTTGACAGAGGCTGCCTGGAGCAAAGTTTTGAGAGTGATTTTAAAGACCCTTACAAACTCACTGAGAAAATCTGTCAAAATTAATTACTGATACGAGCCACAGGCAGGACATATGAAGCAGGAACTCCTGGGGTATAACCCTCTACAGGATTTGTACAGAGCCGGAAATTAACAAATAGAATATTCTAGAGGGAGTAAATGGGGAAAACATGTTTAGTATTCAGAGCAACTGAACCAAATATGGTAGAAATAGGCAAAATAAACATAGGAATTATCATAGGACAAGGAGACAATGTTAAATAGTGTCTCAAAATAACAAAAACATTTTTTAAAAAGACAGATATTAAATTTCTTTAAACTTTGTATATTTTAATGAAATATATATTATATATTTCATTAAAATCTGTATGTAAAACTTATTTCATCAGATGTATAATTAAGTAATGACTTTTTTCTTTAGTGATTATTTTGTTCAGTATTTCCTATTTATGACCAAAAGAACTCGAACTTTAAAAAATATTCAGTTTACCTACCATATAGGAAATTGCTATAGAATTGAAATGAGAAATTAGCTTGTTTTTCTCTATGACCAAGGTTTTGCTGAGCTCAAATTAAGTGTTGCGCCTTCCTGTATTCTTATTTAACTCAGAAAAGGGTGGTGGGTCGTTTCACATCAGTTTGATCTGCAATGTGTTTTTGAAATCTGAAGGAATCATTAATGAGACTCCAAACAGATAGAATTCAACAAACTTATACAGCTCAGTGTTAGTTAATTTCTGTGGAGAAAATGTGGGGTGACGGGAGTCCCGTGGGTTAAGTACCGTAACATCGCTTTCCTGGAACATTCCTGTTTCTGAGAGTCAGTGGTTTGGACTGACGTTATCTCTGGCATGCATCAGCAACACAGGTAAACATGCCCCAGGCAGCCCATCGATCATGTTCAAGTTGCTGTCATTCGGTGGCAGTCATTAAAGGAATGTGCAGGTTCATGCCCTGGGCTCTAAATGAGCCGGCTATCTAGTGGCTGCCATAGAAAAGTGAAGACCAGCGTCCTCTTTTCTCACTAATGACAAGTTCTGACTTTCACATTCTACTCATGGTCTCTGAAAGCAGCTGGAGGACTCAATATCAATGAGACCAACACAAAAAAACAAAAATCACTTTTGACAAGTAATCTTCGGCATTTACGTAGCGAATACTAACTAGTTCTATTCACCAAGTCTATAGATTTAGTTATCTGGGGAAGCATTTTGCAGCTTACACCTGGCAGATCTGCTGTATGAAGAAGTTCAAAATTAAAAACTGAATTACATAACAGTCAACCTAAGGTTGTTCCATAGTTGTAGGCAAGTCCAAGCAATTCCATGCACAGTGGGACACTGCCATCTCTTGTGCTCTGGGAAGCAGGACTCCAAGGTATCAACCAAGGGGGTCTTTACAGCTTTGAGCCGATTGGAAGCTTTTGAAGGGCAACTGTAGCTCAGCTGGCCAGCACTCCTGCCCATCACCTCCACAACTGAGAAGCCCTCCACCCAAACAAAAGATCAGCTTTGAACCTAGCCCGTTAGCTAACGCAGACACTTTTAAGAAATAATACCGTTCATTCCAACTGCTTGTCAGAGACCTGCAGTTGCCTGCTATAGACCTGTCGAAAGCCAGAGGCAGTTTATTCTTAAAATGAATAATCTAGAATGTAAATTCTCTCTATTTTGGGATCTCTGCTCATATCAGGGATCACACCTCAGTCCTCCTTGGTAATGTCTTCCAAGAGCGTGGCTTTAATAATGCTGCAGTAATGAGATGACTCCAACTTTATGGAGAGTAGAGATCAGAAATTACCATCCTGGGAGCTTTTCTGGATTGTATGGAAACCTGATGTTGAAAACCTTTTGCACACTGTTGTCACTTGATTTAACAGAAATGAAACATTTTAGTACTAGATAGATAATACTGTTATTGCTAGAAATAATAATTAATAATGCTTATTTTCTGAGAAACATGTAAGTTTACTGATTAATTTATCAGATAGGTTGTGACCAGGTCTCCTCCCCTTACTGTGTCACCAGCACCCAGGTGAGTGCCAGACCCAGAGGACATGTTTAATATATTTGTGTTGAGGGTGTAAGTTGACGAATAAACTTACTGTGTTTTCCTGTTCTGTTGTAGCTCAAAAGTGAATGCTTTGTCTAATTGTGATGAAAGCCATTAGTTTAGTTGTAGGGCACAAGGGTTTCGTCTCCATTGTTACACTGATCATGTCCTTTTACCCTTATTTGAATGGTTGTATTGCATCTGTGTCTTCCCTGCATGTTGTTTCAGAATTAGCCCACTTACTTTGATGAATCCCAGGCCCCCAAATTACAATTTCCTCTATAAACAACCCAAATCGAAACTTTAAAATGAGGCATGTTAACTGAAACATATCCTTCACCAATAAAATATGTAGGCGAGTGTCTTTTTTTTTTTTCCTGAATGGACTTGGGTGCCTTATTTCAGCTGAAAGTAAAAACAAAAAACAAAAAGCCACCAACTTCCCTGTTAGTACATGAATCAGCAACTTCACACATAAAAAAACACACAGACACCCAATTCCTTTTCTTTCTATGCAGTTATACCAAATTTCTCACATTTGTTGAGTATCTCTCTCAATCATTTCTAACTATTCTTTGAAAACATACTTTCCCCCAGAGGTTAGAGCAATCCAGCTACAATAATTGTTTGCTGGTCTTGCATTTCCTTTGTGTTTGGGAGATTTTTCACCTGTTCACACTTGATGGAACTCAATACAGTCATAGTAAAATCTTCTGATTATTACAGATTTTGATGTACGTTGTTCTGTAGTTGCTGTTTATTTGTATGTTTGTTTAATGGTGGTATGCTGTATGTATTGCATATGTGTAGGGTTTTCTTGTTGTTGTTGGCTTTTTTATGTATTGGCATAAGATACATTGTGTCTTTTTTAAATTACATTAATTTTTTAATTGAAATATAGTTGATTTACAATGTTGTGTTAGTTTCAGGTATACAGCAAAGTGGTTCAGTTATATATATATCTGATCTATCTGATATATATATCAGTTATATATCTATCTATCTCTCTCTCTATATATTCTTTTTCAGATTCTTTTCCCTTGTAGGTTATTACAAAATATTGAGTATAGTCCCCTGTGCTATACAGTAGGTCTTTGTTGTTTATCAATTTTATATATAGTAGTGTGTATATGTTAATCCTAAACTCCTAACTTATCCCTTTACCCCGTCATGAGCTTCTTTAGATGGACTTTTCTGGACACATAGGAAGCTTGCTTCTTCATAACTCAATACAAGAATAATTTCAGTCGTATCTACAGGTTACAGGAAATAGAGTCTTCATATTAAAATGTTATAAGGATTTCTGTTGAATAATCATAAGTGCTATTGTAGCATATCCTGATTATGTCCCCAGCTCATTTGAGGGTTATTTTGCAGTATTTTCTCATGAGAAAACTCTACAAAGTGAAGATAACCTTAAAACAGCTTGTTACTGAAAGCCACTTCACTAAAACATAAAATCAGAGTATACTTTCTATGTCAACACCAGAAGTGAACAGGTTGTTTTTGTGAGAAATGTGGACCCTATATAAATGTTGCCTCATGGTGAATTAAAACAGGTGACAATATATTGACCCTATAATACTCACTGTGCGAGGTTGTATTGTTAAAAAGTGGCCACAGCGTTATTTCCCAGCTCTGTGACCTTCTTCTGATGTGAGTCTGACACTCTCCCATTGACAGATGGGCTCTCTATTCCCTGTCCTTCACTTTATGTGGACTCGAGACCATGGCGGAAGTGACACTGTCTGACTTTTAAGACTAGAGTGTGAAGGGCAGTACACTTTCTAGGTGGTTCTCTTGGCATACTCATTCTTAGAAACCAGCCACCATAAAGTGGAGGTGGCTATTTGGAGAAATGCTCAGTCCTTGAGCTCACAGCCCCATCTGAACTTTCAGCTGACACCAGCATCAACTCGCCAGCCTTTCCAATGAGTCATCTACAGTCGAGTCCCAGACAAGTGGCCCCAGCTACAGTCTGATCCCACCGATACTTGAAGATTGATAACCAAGCTAAACCATTGTAGTTTTAAGCCAGTTTGGGGGTGGTTTGCTGCATAGCAGTAGATAACCGATTTAGTTGATTTTCGATGCTTATAAAAAATCAGTTGTATTAGACCGTCTGTATACTTTTCTCTACTTCTAAGTCTTACGTTTCTATACATCCTGAGGTAACTTTAAAAGATAAGCTTATTGAAATATAACTCACATACCATACAGTTCACCCATTTTAGTGGTTTTCAGTGTAGTCACAGAGTCAAGTATAGTCACAGATGCAACCGTCGCCACCATCTAGCTTTGAAACACTTTTGTTGCTTCAGAAAGAAATCCCATGCCCATTAACAGTCACTCCGCATTCTCCCCAAGCCTCACAGCCCTAGGAAACAATTAATATACTTTCTTTCCTGATAGATTTTCCTCTGCTGACCATTTCACGTAAATGAAATCATACATATGTGGTCTTTTGTGAATAGCTTCTTTCACTTTTCATAATGTTTCAAGGTTCACCCATGTGGTAGTATGCATCATTACTTCATTCCTTTTTATTTCCAAATAATATTCCATTGTATGGATATATTTCATTTATTTCATTTATCCATTCATCTCTTGATGGATTTTTGGGTTATTTCTACTTTTTGGCCATTGGGGATACCGTTGCTATGAGTAGTTGTGTATAAGTTTTTGTGTGGACATATGTTTTTATTTCTCTTGCGTAAACACCTAGAAATGGAAATGCTGGGTCATCTGATAACTCTCAGCTCAATATTTTGAGGAACTGCCCAACTATTTTGCAAAGAAGTTGCATCTATTAGGGTACCACATTCTTCGCATCCTGCCATCACTTGTTGTTGTCTGTCTTACTTATTTTAGCCATGCTTATGGGCCAAGGCAACTTGTTTAAATGAACTGCTAGACCAGAGCCTGAGGACACACACCAGACAATCCTATGGTAGATCAATAATACATATTTAAATATTTAAGTATTATATTTTAAAAAATATTTAGCAGTGTATTTATGCAGTAGACAAAATAAGGTCCCAAACATTTGTTATAAGCCCCAGTGTTTCCGGGGCAGCATACTCAGTCCTGTGAAGAGTCCAGAAGCCAAGTTATGTTGAGTTTCATATGGAAGAGCCAATGATGTTTGGCTTGCAGACTATAGTGGTAGAGTGGGAGGGATGGGGTGAGGTGGGAAGAAGGGCTAAAGGAACTGCCATCAAATATGGAAAAGAAGGAGGAAACATCTATTGAGCAGATGTTGTATGGCTAAGAGAATTAGGACAAAGGATCAACATTTGGAGGAGGCATGTTTCAGTTTTGTATCAGACATGATTCTTAATGGAAACTTAGGCAATTTTAAGCTGAAAAGGAATAACGCAAAGACATAGGTAACTCATGAAATATTTTGAAGGTCCAGATAGTCAGACTTGGGGTTTATATTGCTAAGGATGATAGCCAGTTTTCTTGCAAGTCTACCTTGGGGATGGGTTCAAAAGGTGGTAACTTTCAAAAATGGAAGGAATGTTCTCAAGGATGCTGGCAAATGACAAATTTAGGAAAGTACCAGAAAGTACAACTAGTTATTACTGCCTCTTCAGGAAATTCACCAACAAATAAGGATCAATGGCAGCCCTTTTGACCAGTGGGTGGCAGCACAGAAATGTACCATGGTTGTCTATAAATGTGTTGATAGTGATCCCTGCAGCCCTGGGCGGGGCTGGGGGGGGGCCCTTTGCTGCCAGTTTCATCCATTGTCTTTCCACAGGATGCTCAAAAAATGTTATTCTTTTTCTGACTAGGATATAAAACTAGGATATGGAATTTCTAGGATACTAGGATATGAAAAATTGGGAAGGATATACCATTACCTAACCCCCAACCCCCCCAAAAAATTAGACTTCCCATAATTTCAAAGAAAGAAACATCAAATTCTTGATTATTAAAATTAAGCAAGGAGAATCTGAATGAGTGTCAGGGACTCACTTTGGATAAAAGGTTGAACTAAATGAACTCAGGGCTTCTCCAAATGTTAAATATTTTTGAAGTCTGACATTCAACTTGTTAGTAAATAAAATCTCCTTATTAGTACTCCATCACTAAAGATAAATATTGCAAATTATTTTATAAATATTGGCAAAGTTTGAATATATGCAGATTTGTCATACCTGCTAAGAGTCTTTTCCCAGTGGTCTGAGATAGTCCTAACTTTTAAATATTTGGTATCTATCAACAGACCGATTATTATCGCAGAGCATTAGAAACTATTGCCTCCATAGCAAGTCCAGCTAAAGACTTAAGCTAAGACATTTGATGAACTTTGATAATTAGGGGGAAAGGCAATTGGCATTACTGGACTGAAAGTGTTTCTTCCAGTTTCAAGGACAAATTAAAACTTCAGAGCTTCTGCCATGGCACTATAGTAAGCTAGCAGTAGCTCCTGAAGGTGAAGTGTGTCATCTTGTTTTAATGATTTATTTGTAAGTAGATACGGGATTTGGGCCAATATTTGGCATGATGGGAAAAGTAATAAACTTGGCATCAGTAGATTTGGTTCAAATTCTTCCAGCACTTTCTTATTGAATGGCTTTGGTTAAGGCATGTAACATCTCTCCAAAACTAAGTTTGATGATCTAGTGAAATGAGGACAATCATATATCAGAGTTACGATGGAATGTATGCAAATTATAACACAAATTGTATAAACACATGTTAATTAGTTCATTATGATCTCATGGAAATCTATGCTCTTAATTAGTTAATGTCAGCTTGGTGAATTGCTCTTCACCAGTCTTTCTTAGGCAGTTAAACATATATGCAATCTCAAACTTTGGATGAGTTCATGAAACCCAAAGGTAAACCTGGAGTTTCTTTAGTTACTTAGGAAGTTGAGAGAGAAGAGGATATTTGACTGAGAAAAAAACTATATTAAATTAACTTTTAGAGTTTTACTTATTGTCAGATTATTATTACATGAGATGGTCGATAAATATAATGCTGAAGAGAGTGTGGGAGGTGTTTTGAAGCTTCTTGCTGACACATAACTATGTTAAATTTCAACTTGCTGGGAGAATATGTAGATCATTCTTTCTCTCACTTTTCTAAATCAAACTCTTCAGAAAGAAATAAAGAAACATGTGTTTAGAACTCTTGATAATCAGGTCATTTTT